>NC_069125.1:79683097-80026847 GCF_026914265.1 Mya arenaria
AAATAGAGCTGTCTCCCTTCAAGTTTTCGCAAAGTGGAATATACCCATTTTACACATGTCAATAATGAACTCGTTCGCCCGGGGAGTATATAAGCGCGTCGCTCAGCTGAAAGTGGCGGATCCGTGGTCTAGTGGTAATACACTTGACTATCAATCCAGGGGTCGCAGGTTCGATTCCCCGCATCACTAAAACATACTAATCGTCTTCCGGGAGGGACGTTAAATGGGGCCCCCGTGTGACAGTGCTATACACTGGTGCACGTTAAAGAACCAGGGTAGCTCTAACCAGGGTTACATTCTGTCTATACTATGCTCCAAAAAACCTAAAATGACTAACACTTTTAACGGAGCACTCACCGAATGGGCAAGGCCCGAGTGCGAGTATAAATAAGCTTACACACACCCGTTTCATTAACCGTCTCCGTGGCCTTGTGGTTAAGGCGTCCGCCTACGGAGCGGGAGATCGTGGGTTCGATCCCGGGCCGCGTCATGCCGAAATACGTTATAAGCTGGTACAAGTAGCTCCCTTGCATGGCGCTCGGAATTTGAAGGGTAGTGCTTGGAAAAGTGGTGTACTCAGTACTGGTTCAACCTAGGAAAGTTGTATCCCGTGTATCGGTGCTTTACACCGAGCACGTTAAAGAACCAAGAGGTTTCTTTGCAAAGAGATAGGGTATCGCACCCGGATCTGTTGTATTTCACTCTGTTTCTTCAAGTCTTCCAATGTCAGGATTTGACTGCGAATTGCTGTCAATTCTATCTCATGTCACTTATGGCATTTAAACACAATTTAAGTCGTGATGGCGTCACGGCCGGGTCAAACCATAATGCAGCCAATGGACACGGGCAGGCCTTGATAAACTCAAATAAACAAACGAAAGTTTCATTCTGTGTTTGACCGCCGTCGGGGTAACATCAAGCAGTAAACGGTTATCGTCTTTTGAAGGCAAATAATTAGATTCTTGACCTTCTGGCTGTTTAGTTTGGAACACAGAGCATTGCGATCTGTGGGATAAAATGGCACCAGGAACATGACATCTATATGGTTATCTAGCGTTCCAGTTCAAGTAGCCAGATACATAGAGCATTGCGATCTAGTCTGGTGAACGGAGCTGGTGGTTGGAAACTCTAGTAAGCCTCATACCTAGCATCTGCCTTGGCCACAGAGCATTGCGATCTGTGCGCTGACAAAGGTTCAGGTATTTTACATCGCTAATAAACAAGCTCCCGTAGGAGAAAGCCATTCATCATTAAGGTGATTGAACTTTATATAAACCAATTATAATCTTTGAACCCTGATTTTTTGGTTAATTATGTTTTAACTCACCAATCATTTTTCGAATAATTTGTTTCAATCATAAGGCAAAGTAGCCCGAGGACAATTTATATAAGAGCGATCCATATAGGCTCTACGGCACCGATTGAACACACAGCCGGCACGTTACTGAAGGTTGAAACATCAGCTATATCTAAATGTTTATCCTCTCTCTCTCTCTCTCTCTCTCTCTCTCTCTCTCTCTTAAGGTTCTTATGAGGGATACCCAGTTTAATTTGAATGATATATATATATATATATATATATATATATATATATATATATATATATATATATATAAAACACGGTATTTCTACCTTATGAGACTGTAGTAGACCTCAGTAAATCATTTAGCATTCACCAATCATTTAATATCTTAGCAGAAAGCGCAAAATTATTAAATGATTGGTGAATGCTAAAAGATTTACTGTAGTCTACTATAGTCACATAATGTAGAAATACCGTGTTTATACTCATTTCTTTCAAATTAAACTTGGTATCCTTCATAAGAACAATTGTTTTTGACATTCATTAATCCTTTTTGGAATATTAAAACAATAATATTAAATGTAGTAAATCTTATTTGTGAGTAAGAGTCCATCTTAATTAAACGGGTAAAAAGTGTACCTAACTTCTAATCAATCATGAATCAGAATGTATTTTATTTGGAATTAAACAAGTAGTTTATCATCCATAAACATGTAACAATAATATGTTCAAGTCAATAGCAAATAAATACAAAAACAATACAATAAACATGTTATGTTAACCTATAATGGTATAATATATACAGCAGTATACTGCATATAGTTACTTTTAAGTATTGTTATTTACTTCAAACTCAATGAGCAAATTTAATAACAAAAAAATCGCAAGAATGAAGATATTAAAGAAATAACTCATCATAATCCGTTAAAAACAAAATTGAAAAAATAACACTTTGCTGGAGGGTAAATTAATTAAATTCAAAACAAATACCTTCGAGAGGGAAAACAATAACAATACATAGAAATGTTAAAACAATGACAATCTTAACCTTGTCATACATTATCTCTAAATTTAATAGCACAACGTATATAAGTAATCATTTTATATAATCCATCAGAGTTCTTGCATACAACAAGTACAAGAAATTTGACCATATTTGGTCTTTGAATAACATGCGCCGGTAAATAGCGTTTACGGATAGTTTGATATTTTTGACAAACACACATAAAATGGAATTCATCTTCTATGTCCACAGAATGACACACTTCACGTCTCTCATGTCTCTCTATACAATTGCGACCGTATCGTCCAGTTTCCATCCGTAGTTTATGGCAATATATCCTTATTTGTGTGAACAGTTTAAGTAAATGCGTAGGAATACTCGCACTTAGATATATTTCATATTCGAAGTCACTTTTTATTATCTTATAAACTGTTAACACAGAGTTTGATTGTAAATTACTTGTCCAGTCCTGGATAAAACAGCCTTTAATTCTTTGCTGGAACTCGTTTATAACTAGTTGTGTGTTTATATGTGAGGCATTCTCCCAAACGCCACCAAAGCCGTTCTTAAATAATAAGTTCTTAACAACAAATAACCAATTTTTCTTATTTGATTCTAAGTCACACAAAGACATCTCATATAATACTTTTTAGAATACAATTTTTGGTACATAATAGTGTTGCCCAATAGTTGATGATACGTGTGTAACGGTTAATGAATAGTGGGTATTTTCCTAACTACCCACATATTGCCGCATTGCTTGCTGATGGTTTAACACTCAGAATCCGTTTGCAAAATTTTAAGTGAAAACGTTCAATGTCCTCCGATTTAGAAAACCCCAAACTTCAGATGAGTAATTTAGAATTGCCGTTACAAAAGCATCAAACAATTGACATTTTGTTTTAGGACTGAACGTAAGCTCTCTCAATTTATTAAGAAGAACAGTCATTGCTTTTAATGCCTTACCATATAGCAATTGTATATTTGAAGAAAAAGATCCACGACAATTAAACACAGTTCCCAGGTAATTGAAATTATCAACAATCTCTAATTTCCAGCTCTCGTTAGCACGAACATCTCCACGACGTCTGAATACCATAGCCTTACTATTTTCAACGTTCACTTTTAGCTCCCACCTATCACAGTAGGTTTTAAGATTAGTGAGTGTTGACTGCATCTCTTCAGGAGTTTCTGCAAATATTGCCATGTCATCAGCATACAATAATCAAATTAATGTTATGTCATTTAGAGATATTCCACTTGTTATATTATTTTCCAGATATGGATAGATTTGTATTAGTTCTCATACTCAATTTAAAGTGTAAGAAACAAGGCAACTGTATAAAAAATAAATGTTAACTGTATAACTTTATGAATAAAAAACAAACAAACATAAAAAGCCTATAAAAATAAAAAAGATCCGAAATTGATCTGGAAAAAAATAAGCTTGTCATCACCCTTGTTTGTAGATTAGAAAAATAATGGAGTAATGATGTTATATGTGCCTGTCAAAATAAAAAAGTGAGAAAAAAATCAATCAAGACTTTCTAAGTCGATCGAGGGCCATATTTTGTGTTACAGATAACATGAAGTTATGTAACCTAATTGTATGGTGGACGTAAACATGATTTAAACAAGTGGTCTGGACCGGCTATGATTTGTTTTAATTTCTATAAATATGTGGGGGGATATGCACACAAAGTATTGCCTCAATAATAGACAGATTATGTTTCTTGAGAAACTTAAAACGTGCAGGAGTATAACCATTTCTTTAAATCAGGTCCAATATGATTTTTTTTAAAAGACGCGTTGACAAACGAATTAAGTCATACCTTCATAAAACACATATAATACTTAAAAAACAACCCGGTTTCGTAAAGAAGCATACATGTAATACCGCTTTAACAAATCTGATAGATGCCTGGGTTACAGATGTAGACAGCGCCAACTTTATAGGGTGTCCTTGACCTTAGAAAAGCATTAGATTTCGTGGATCACGTAGTTGCATCAACTAAAATTGTATCATATTGCACACATCTTTACATTTAAAATATGCCCTGAGTTCGGTAAAAGCAAACAAGACAGGGCCGGTGTGAGCTAACAGGCGAGCTGCCCTGAGTTCAGTAAAAGCAAACAAGACAGGGCCGGTGTGAGCTAACAGGCGAGCTGCCATGTGTTCAGTAAAAGCAAACAAGACAGGCCCGGTGTGAGCTAACAGGCGAGCTGCCATGAGTTCAGTTAAAACAAACAAGACTGGGCCGGTGTGAGCTAACAGGCGAGCTGCTCTAACTTCAGTAAAGGCAAACAAGACAGGGCCGGTGTGAGCTAACAGGCGAGCTGCCCTGAGTTCAGTAAAAGCAAACAAGACAGGGCTGGTGTGCGCTTACAGGCGAGCTGCCCTGAGTCCAGTAAAAGCAAATAAGACAAGGCTGGTGTTCGCTAACAGGCGAGCTGCCCTGAGTTCAGTAGAGACAAACAAGACAGGGCCGGTGTGAGCTAACAGGCGAGCTGCGCAGAGTTCGTTATAAGCAAAAAGACAGGGCCGGTGTGCGCTAACTGGCGAGCTGCCCTGAGTTCAGTAGAGGCAAACAAGACTGGGCCGGTGTGCGCTAACAGACAAGCTGCCCTGTGCTGAGTTCGGTATACGCAATCAAGACAGGGCTGGTGTGAGCTTACAGGCGAGCAGCCATGAGTTTAGTAAAGGCAAGCAAGACAGGGCCGGTGTGAGCTTATAGGCGAGCAGCCATGAGTTTAGTAAAGGCAAACAAGACAGAGCCGGTGTGCGCCTAAGGCGAGCTTCCCTGAGTTCAGTAAAAGCAAACAAGACTGGGCCGGTGTGCGCTTACATGCGAGCTGCACTGAGTTCAGTAAAGGCAAACAAGACAGGGCCGGTGTGAGCTAACAGGCGAGCTACCCTGAGTTCGATAAAAGCAAACAAGACAGGGCCGGTGTGAGCTAACAGGCGAGCTGCCCTGAGTTCAGTAAAATGCAAACAAGACAGGGCCGGTGTGCGCTAACAGGCGAGCTGCCCTGAGTTCAGTAAAAGCAAACAAGACAGGACCGGTGTGAGGTTACAGGCGAGCTGCCCTGAGTTCAGTAAAAGCAAACAAGTCAGGGCCGGTGTGAGCTAACAGGCGAGCTGCCCTGAGTTCAGTAAAAGCAAACAAGACAGGGCCAGTGTGAGCTTATAGGCGAGCTGCCCTGAGATCAGTAAAAGCAAACAAGTCAGGGCCGGTGTGAGCTAACAGGCGAGCTGCCCTGAGTTCAGTAAAATCAAACAAGACAGGGCCGGTGTGCGCTTACAGGCGAGCTGCCCTGAGTTCAGTAAAAGCAAAGAAGACAGGGCCGGTGTGCGCTTACAGGCGAGCTGCACTGAGTTCAGTAAAGGCAAACAAGACAGGGCCGGTGTGAGCTAACAGGCGAGCTGCCCTGAGTTCGGTTAAGGCAAACAAGACAGGGTCGGTGTGAGCTAACAGGTGAGCTGCCCTGAGTTCGATAAAAGCAAACAAGACAGGGCCGGTGTGAGCTAATAGGCGAGCTGCCCTGAGTTCAGTCAAAGCAAACAAGACAGGGCCGGTGAGCGCTTACAGGCGAGCTGCCCTGAGTTCAGTAAAATCAAACAAGACAGGGCCGGTGTGCGCCTAAGGCGAGCTTCCCTGAGTTCAGTAAAAGCAAACAAGACTGGGCCGGTGTAGGCTTACAAACGAGCTGCCCTGAGGTCAGTAAACGCAAACAAGACAGGGCCGGTGTGCGCTTACATGCGAGCTGCACTGAGTTCAGTAAAGGCAAACAAGACAGGGCCGGTGTGAGCTAACAGGCGAGCTGCCCTGAGTTCGATGAAAGCCAACAAGACAGGGCCGGTGTGAGCTAACAGGCGAGCTGCCCTGAGTTCAGTAAAATGCAAACAAGACAGGGCCGGTGTGCGCTTACAGGCGAGCTGCCCTGATTTCAGTATAAGCAAACAAGACAGGGCCGGTGTGAGCTAACAGGCGAGCTGCCCTGAGTTCGATGAAGGCAAACAAGTCAGAGCCGGTGTGAGCTAACAGGCAAGCTGCCCTGAGTTTAGTAAAAGCAAACAAGACAGGGCCAGTGTGAGCTTATAGGCGAGCTGCCCTGAGTTCAGTAAAAGCAAACAAGACAGGGCCAGTGTGAGCTTATAGGCGAGCTGCCCTGAGTTCAGTAAAAGCAAACAAGTCAGGGCCGGTGTGAGCTAACAGGCGAGCTGCCCTGAGTTCAGTAAAAGCAAACAAGACAGAGCCGGTGTGCGCTTACAGGCGAGCTGCCCTGAGTTCATTAAAAGCAAACAAGACAGGGCCGGTGTGCGCCTACAGGCGAGCTGCCCTGAGTTCAGTAAAAGCAATCAAGACAGGGCCGGTGTGCGCTTACAGGCGAGCTTCCCTGAGTTCAGTTAAGGCAAACAAGACAGAGCCGTTGTGCGGCTACAGGCGAGCTGCCCTGAGTTCAGTAAGAGCAAACAAGACTGGACCGGTGTGAGCTTACAAACGAGCTGCCCTGAGTTCAGTTAAAGCAAACAGGCCTTGTGTGAGATAATGAGCCGCACTGCGTTAAGTAAAGGTGTTTGTGGTTTGCCGTTTGCGATTTGGTTCCTTTTCTGTTCAGTGCACGCTTTTCGATGCAATAGGAATACAAATGAAAACAATTTGCTAACGCAATCAAGCTCAAGTGATCTACTGTATTTGTTAGCCTTAAATTGACGCAGGTTAGGTTACGTTTTCGAATGCTCAAATAATACAAGCAAGGGCAAGCGAGAAAACTGTTCGTACTTATTCTCGCTATCTTCCAAACAGAGCTATAAATGTCATTTTTCGGTATACGGGAATGTGTTCACGTAGCAAACAAATTCGTGAAAATCTTAAAACTTCTTTGATAGGAAGTTCATAAATTATACTAGTACCTCGTTGCGGTATAACGCTCTTTTTAACCTAAATCTAGTCATATTATTTGTACAAGTTTGATTTAGCTCACGATACGGTGGTTAAATATATTTTTGGATGCTTAATTAATATGCTGAGATAATTGGTGACAAGAGCCGGGACACCCCCGGGAGTTTGACGGAGGTTGACGGATTGCTGCCTGCGCCCTTTGCGGCCTGCCTCGCATATCTCACACTGATGAATGCGGGCAACACACTGTACGGGCAATCTTCTCTTCCGGCTTAGGGATAATGCAACAAAAAATCACACACTTCAATAACACACAAATGTATTTTTTTCAGTTGCAATATAAAAAAGTATATTCATTGATAATCATTGAAATAGAAACGGCGGGGACTGAGCCCTGTACCTAATCGCACCCCGAAGAGACTGGAGGGTTGTCAGAGGGGTTAACAACGACGGGAATCACAGTCAGGCAAACGTACCACCCGCTTTATTATTGAATATATAGAATATGTCTGGTTTCTATATTTACAACATTTGGCAACCAATTGCGGACTGCCATTATTTAATATGGATTCTGGCAGTTCTAAACTGAGGTGACTGTTAGTTAACCTGCGTAGACAGCCGCCGCCCGTATCTCCAGGTGGAGGCGTCAAAATCGCTTGACGGAACCACGCGCTCTGACGGCAAATATTTCGGGAAGATTGCTTCGGAGGGAGGGAGGGAGGGGGGATTTTCAAATTTCAGAACATTCAAAAATGAAAGTCGTGCTGGCACGACATTGGACATTGGACATTCAAAAATGAATGTCGTGCCAGCACAACATTGGACATTAGACATTGAAAAATAATATGAAAGTCGTGTTGGCACGACATTGGACATTGGACATTCAAAAATGAAAGTCGTGCAAGCACAACATTGGACATTGGACATTGAAAAATAAAATGAAAGTCGTGTTGGCACGACATTGGACATTGGACATTCAAAAATGAAAGTCGTGCAAGCACAACATTTGACATTCAAAAATGAACGTCGTGCAAGCACAACATTGGACATTCAAAAATGAAAGTCGTGCAAGCACAACATTGGACATTCAAAAATGAATGTCGTGCAAGCACAACATTGGACATTAGACATTCAAAAATGAATGCCGTGTCAGCACAACATTGGACATTCAAAAATGAATGTCGTGCAAGCACAACATTGGACATTCAAAAATGAATGTCGTGCCAGCACAACATTGGACATTAGACATTCAAAAATGAATGCCGTGTCAGCACAACATTCGACATTAGACATTCAAAAATGAATGCCGTGTCAGCACAACATTGGACATTCAAAAATGAATGTCGTGCAAGCACAACATTGGACATTAGACATTCAAAAATGAATGCCGTGTCAGCACAACATTGGGCATTAGACATTCAAAAATGAATGCCGTGTCAGCAAAACATTGGACATTCAAAAATGAAAGTCGTGCAAGCACAACATTGGACATTCAAAAATGAAAGTCGTGCAAGCACAACATTGGACATTCAAAAATGAATGTCGTGCATGCACAACATTGGACATTCTAAAATGAAAGTCGTGCAAGCACAACATTGGACATTCTAAATTGCTGTTGCTACATTATGTTTGAACTATTTAAAAAGAAGAAGATGAGAAACATGAATAAAATTTGACTGCAAACCACGAATAGCAATTTTATTATCACCGCTCCTCCAATGTACAGAAGCAAATTCTCATTACATAAGAGGCCGTGTGGAATTGCTATTTTATATAGGGTAAGGGTTCTAACAAAATGAACTCAAAACACTTCCATATCACATCGGTGCTTCGGTATAATTGAAAACGTTTTAAAGTCGTTTTACATTAATAAAATATATAAAACAACTGACCAGTAATCAAAACAAGAATACAATTAACAATAGAAATATGATATAAGGACATTGGTCGCGCTCAGAGGTCGAAGGGGGCACAGGGGACGGACTTGAGCTGCTGCTCCAAGAGATCAACGAGCTGACTCAGCTCACGTGCGTTCTCCAGGGTAAACAGGTGCTGGTTCTTCGGCGATGAAACGTAGTTTGACAGTTCATGCATGCCGGCCGTGCTGTGGCGGCCGATCAATAGCCCGTAAACATTGGCTGTCTTGTCGAGCAGCTTAGCGGCATGTACGGCGTCCCCGCCGCAGTTCGATTGTCCGCCCGTTAAGATAAGCACTACCTGTTTCACGTCTGGTCGGCTCCGCATACCTGCACATATTTAACAAAAATACATATTAATAGTAAGAGCTTTTACGTGATCAAAAAAGAAGAAAAAAGACGCAATGAAAGTTCTGCTAGTCGGTGCATACCTTTAGCGGCGGTAAACATTGTGTTACGGGCGTAGTTGAATGCGGTGGCGGTGCACCTGTCGCCTCCGGAATAAGGCGTCCCCTTGACGCCCTGTTGCACAGCCAGTGTGTTTGTCTTATCATTGAAGTCGAAGATCTCCCGCACAGTGCTCGAGAACTCAATCAGCGCCGCCTGCTGGTACCCCTGCAACAAAAGTCAATCTGTTGGTGATGGAACTTGACTACTTGTTCCTGGTTTTTAAATATATTTGAATAACCGGACGTATTGTGCACATTTACATTTCAACATATAACCTTAAAGGGGTCCGGTGTGGGGCACAGCATACCCAAGAGGCGGGCCAGTTGGTTCTTCGTGTCCTGGAAGTTCGTGGCTCCTATGCTTCCCGACCCGTCCAAGATGATGAGCAAGTCCAGACCACCTTTAAGCTTGTTCTTGACCATAAAGTCGGTCGCGTTTGGTTTCGCAGTGGACTGGATACTGGCTCGTCGACCTGCAATATTTACGGTACTCATCTAGAGAAATAACCATCAATTCTGCTATTGTAGCCTTTCATCATCCATGCTACATTGTTTCACTGACTCTTCGCTCGTTACCCTTTGTATATAGGAAAGTTTATCCCTCACATTTGGTATCAAAGCTTTTACTGTTATATTTACTTTAATATTCGTCTTTCCTTCCTTTCGTTCTCCATTTAGTCTTTTTTCACATACGCTTAAATGTTAAAAAGACAAACGACCACAACTGAATGGTACTTATCATGAAATAAATTTATACATCCAGCGGGTACCTGTGATTTTGATATTCTCCAGTTCTGGCGGGATATGGGTGTCGGCGTTGGTCGGCTTGAGGAGGATGGTCCGCTCTCTGGGCACCTGCACGAACCCGATCGGATCGGACCACGGCGACCAGGCCGACACCTGGCGATCCGTCCGCCGGAAGGGGAATACACGGGAACCCACCACCCACACGGCCGTCACCAACACACGCAAAAACATCCGATCCAAGTGTACCATTGTCAGTGTCAGATAGAGGAGTTTATTTGTGTGTTTTGCAAACTAACAAATAACATATAGATGAATGACCGTTTTACAAATTAAGTATGAATTGTTGTGTTATCTTTGTTTTATAAACAGTCTGCATCCTGAATTCCACGAATCGACAAGACGCGCATGCTTTCAAACGTATTATGTTTTTTTCCCTTCAGTAATTAGTTGTGGGAAATAGACGTAATCAATCAAATAATAAAAGTGCATAACACCATAATCTATTGAGATTTGTAGATTCTCAACACAGTGTTATTTGGCCTGAGAATATTTATTGCATAATAAGCCATATTGTTTTAAGCTCACCTGAGCACAAAGTGCTCAGCGTTGTAACGCCGCATAACGTGTTTTTTTTTTTCGTTTATGCGGTGATTTTCAACGCATAAAAAGGATTTTTTTATGTGGCAAAAAGGCACACTTTCGCCGCATAAAAAGCAATTAAAACACATACTAGTACAATAGTGGTTGATAAAGTTTCATCAAGATCGGTCTTAGTTTTTTGTTTCCACTTAACCAAGCTTTGAAATAGACTTTTAGAGACGTAAATTCTGACAAAGATTACTAAGATCGGTTTAAATGTGAACCAAACCAATTGATCTTTCTGCGAAAACGTTTGAAATGACGTTTAACCCGACTAAAGGCTGGAATAAATGTTATGACAAAGCACAACACCGTCATTTGGGACAATCAGAAAACTGAATCGTCGTATGACGTAACATATATTCTCGCCTTATTGTCAGATTGACGGGCATGTACCCTTGACAATGCGCACTTTCAACATGCACGTGAAGTTAGCGGCCTAGCGGCCTAGCGACCTAGCGGCATGCAGTTGGCGGCCTAGCGGCCTAGCGGCCTAGCGGCTTGAAGTTAGCGGCCTAGCGGCCTAGCGACGTGAAATTGGCGGCCTAGCGGCCTTAAATTGAACCCTATTTCAAAGCATGTATATACACGCATTTTATCCTAAAACAATGACATATTAACTGTTTTTATGCACAAATTAACACATTGAAGCTATTATCAACTTTTTTTTTCAAAAACGTCGATAAAGCAGTCAGCTATTTAAAAGCATTAAACATGCCTGCTCTTCTAAAACAATGATATATTTACTGTTTTATGCACAATTTATCACTCTTAAGCACCTATCTTCTTTTTTTTTCAAAATAGTCGATCAAGCAGTTCAGCGGCCTAGCGGCCCAGCGGCGTGAAGTTAGCGGCCTGGCGGCCTAGCGGCCTAAATTTGGCTTCTATTATAAACCATTTATACATGCCTTTTCTTCTTAAAAAATTGACAAATTAACGGTTTCTTTTCACAAATCACCGTCCTTTAGCGAATGTCTGCATTTCGCCCACAACTCGACTAAGCTGCCTAAAAAATCCATCATAGCGAATATCAGCATTTTCATTTTTTGTATTGAGCAAAATTGTTAAACCATAGATTTATCATTGTTTTGGAAGAAAACGCATGTTTACATACTTTGAAATAGGAAACCATTTTAGGCCGCTAGTCCGCCAGGCCGCTAACTTCACGCCGCTAGGCCGCTGAGGTGCTCGATCGACTTTTTAAAAAAAAATGTGTATAATTGCGTCCGTCGTCAACATTTCCTTCAAACAAATTCCAACCTTAAACCACTGTGGCAATTTTAACCAATCTTCACGAGAATGTTCCTTGGGTGGAATCTGGAATATTCCTTCAATACAAAAAGTTCAATGCATAACTCTGGTTTCCATGGCAACCGAAAGGAAAAACTTCTTTTCAGAAACAACGGACCGATTTCAAAATAATTTCTCAGAACTGTTCTTTAGGTGACCCTGTATCAAATCCTTTCACCCCATGTTGATTCGTAAAAACGCATGGCCACCAGGAGGCGGGGCTACTTTACACTATACATGTCTTATGGAAAACTTTGAAAATCTTTTACTTAGAATTCGTTGAACCGATTTTGAAATAATTTCACAGAAATGATCCTTAGATGACCCTCTATTGAATTTCTTTACCCTTTTTTCTTTGTAAAAAAAATGGCCGCCAGGGACGGAGCTACCTTTAACTACATGTATATGTCTATATGGAAAACTTTGAACATCTTCTCTTTAGAAACTCTTGGCCTGATTTCAAAATAATTTCACAGAAATGATCCTAAGTTTACCCTCTGTCAAATTATTTCACACCATGTTGATTCATAGAATAAAATGACCACCAGGGTCGGAGTCACTTTTCACTATATGACTGTATCAAACACTTTGTAAATATTCTCTTCAGAATCTGTTGGCCCGATTTCAAAATACTTTTAAAGAAATGTTCCTAAGGTGCCCCTATGTTAAATTCCTTTACCCCATGTTGATTAACCCAGAGCATGGTTACCTGGGGCGGGGCTAATTACCACTATTCAACAACTATTGACCCGATTTAAAAAAAAATACTCAGAAATGGTCCTTAGGTGACCCTTTAATCAAAATTATCATTTATTTATTTTTAATATTCTTTTTATTTATTTTTAATATTTTTTATTTATTTTTTTATAATTATTTTTTTGTTTAACAATTATTAAAGAAATGAACTTCAAAATTCATGAACTTATTCACAGTGTGAATTTGCACTTCTGTGACACGTAATATCGCTCCAACACAAATATAATAAGCCCTTTTTAACTTTGTTATCAAATAAGTATTTTTCTTGTTTTTTATACGCCCGTTTTAAAAAACGGGACGTTTTATACTTTCATTTCCGGCATTCGGGCGAGCGGGCGTTTGGGCGAACGACTTTAATTATAGAAATTACCTAAAATTATTAAATATAATATACAAAAAAAGTCATGTAATAAATAATAAAATATACATTTTGACTAAGTTTAATGCTGATTTGACAATGGCTTCTGAAGTAATTGATCGGACAAGACCCTTTTAAGCTAATTTACATAACTAAAGGGCGATAACTCTCGAGTGACTACAGCGATATGGCTGATTATCGAACTTGTACAAGATATTAAGCACATACACCATTCTAACTAAATTGGGCAAGATTGGATAAAGGGTTGGTTTAACCAGTGTTTATTTTGATACTATAATAAGTTCAAAAACCCACATAATATCATGAGATATAAAGAATTAGTCATTCTAGCAATTAAAGTAAACATTTACAGAATTGAGAAGTAAGTATAAATGTTTTGTCTAAGTCTCTTCTAGGCATAAAAATAAAGAAAGGTTTGACATTGTGTAGTGCGGAAGAACAGGAGTGAAGGAACAGAACGGAAAGAGAGATTGAAGAAGTTACTTGGCCGAGTCGGGGTGGTGAGTATGTTCGATATTGATATTAGTTTATAAAACGTTTAGTGTTAGCGATAAATGTTACACTGTCCTCTCGCTGTCGCCTTCTTTCATGCACGTATTGGTTCAGTGTATATGTATTAATGTTAGTCAATATTTTGATTTGTGATATGTTGAATGACTTTTCACGTACATATCTAATATTGTGTTTTTTGTTTTAATTTATTGTCCAATTGTGAATGTATTATTTAAATTTATGAATACCCATGGAGATGATATCTATGATTATGCATTGCGAATAAACTCTCAAAACCATCAATCTTTAAACTAAGCGTATCTAATTTTGTGTGTGTGTTAATGTGTGCAGGCAGATGGCAGGTATGAGGAGCCGACAGGACGTGAAACAGGAAGTGCTCATATAGACGGACGGAAAGTCGAACTTTGGCGGGGATGCCGTACAGGCCGCCAAAGCTGCTCGACAAGACAGCCAACCTGCACGGGCTAATGATCGGCCGCCACAGCACGGCTGGCATGCAGAAACTGTCAGACTACGATTCCTCGCCGAAGAACCAGCACCTGTTTACCCTGGAGAACGCCGGTGAGCTGAGTCAGCTTGTTAATCTCGTGGAGCAGCAGCTCAAGTCCATCCCCTGTGCACCCTTCGACCTCTGAGTGCGACCTCCGTCCTTATAACATGTTTCTGTTGTTAACGGTATTCTTGTTTTGATTACTGGTTAGTTGTTTAATATATTTTATTTAAAAAAATGACTTTAAATCTAAACAACAATATACTAGTAAGTAGATTTTCACGTGCGAGTTTAACATATTCAATATTCTGTAGAGTCTAACGTGTCGTATTTGAATGCTGAGGGAAGGAGCACTTTTTTCACGTGCGAGTTTAACATATTCAATATTCTGTAGAGTCTAACGTGTCGTATTCGTATGCTGAGGGAAGGAGCACTTTTTTCACGTGCGAGTTCAACATATTCAATATTCTGTATTCCCTGCATATGTGCAAACAGTTAATATCTATTACAGAGGCAAATGAATATTACATGTATAGAATACACTGAAACATTCTATTGAAGAGCAATAATCAGGGGCGGATCCAAGAATTGACGTTAGAGGGGGTATAACTTAGGGAAACAAGCTTTTGACATTCGCCCTTCTCTCAGAACCGAAATTTAAATGGTTTAGTACTCCCCCAAGAAAAACATAACAATTTCTCGTCCGAAATGTACGGTGGCATAGAGGTGACATACATGTTATTTTTTATTTCGTTAAAACGACTTAGTATCTCGTTTAAACTATTAACATATCTCGTTAAAACGACATAATTGGCCAATCAGCCATCAGTCATGTTGAGTATAGAGATGATTATCCGATCTGCATCCATGTTTATTTGCGGTTATTATGCGATTCGTACTGGCCAATTATGTCTTTTTAGGAGATACCCAAGCCGTTATTATCTTGAACGTTATGACCAAAGTAAAGTTTTTGCATGTCAGACTTTTCCAACTTTCAAGCAGCATAATTATTAAAGTGTAACGGTTCGCTGTAGTCGGCGGATGTGCGTTCATAATATAACATTCCGTTATAGACGGAAATACGTTAATAGTACGTATGTTAACTTGGTTGGTAATATGCAAGTTAGCAAAGCCTGGGTTCTGTGTGGATTGAGAATTTACTGTATATAAAGACCAGCGGACCCCTTCAAAGTCGAGCATGCTTTTCTCTGAAGGGATCTGTTGGTGTTAGTTTGCCTCGCACGTTACAAATGATGGCAGCGGTGGGATATTGACAACTGCCGGAACGGAGTTGCCTTTCCCTTGAGTTTCCCGGGCCAAGCCGCCGAGACGAGTCTTCTCGGAGGAGAAAGTAATGTAACGGTCCGCTGTAGGCGGCGGATGTGCGTTCATAACAATGTCACGGTTCGCTGTAGGCGGCGGATGTGCGTTCATAGTATAACATTCCGTTATAGACGGAAGTACGTTCAAAGTACGTATGTTTACTTGTATGATAATATGCAAATTAGCAAAGCCTGGGTTCTGTGTGGATTGAGAATTTACTGTATATAAAGACCAGAGTCGAGCATGCTTTTCTCTGAAGGGATCTGTTGGTGTTTGTTTGGTGTCGCACGTTTATAGTTATGAACCTTGTTGCACATGTGTATATTGGCACAAGTACCGTGTGTACAAAGTTGCATTTAAATATCTTGTACGAGTATTAAGTAATGGACAGTAAAGTTTTCTTTTCAAACTATCAAGGGGCATAACTTGACTAATAATAAAGTGAGAGTTATGAGCCTTATTTATATGTCCATATTGTCCCAGCAACATGTGTACACAGTCTTCTGTGACTCTCCTGAGCGGTTTTCGTGTTACGGCTAAGGTAACAGTTTTAACATAACGATGCCAACGCCCGCGACAACGACACCAATATTCACGGACGGCCATAAACCGTATTAAACTTAACAATACATTATATTTGCTTAGTGCTAACAAATTAACAATTCATAAACTACAAAGCTATACAATTTTTTTTCTCCTAGCAAATGCATGCTTTGTATACGAAAATAGAACGATTCTTGAACATGAAAATATTGTGTGTATTCGTCAATACTATCGCCTTTTACATATTTGGACGAGTACGATAAAATCAAAATCGTGGAATTGTCAATACTTCTTCTATCTGTGTATAGGATGCATTCAATCAAGAAACGAAATTCTTCGTCGAATACATTACAATGTATGCAAATATTTTCTTCAAAAACTGTATTATTTCACTTATCAACTTTGTATGTGATGATAATCTCAACTGCTTTGATTAAGGTAAGGTTAAGTTTCAAAACGTAATATATTTCTATAAAATAACATGTTTATAATAGTGTGTCCATAACATGTAAGTGTTTTATGTATTTTACAACATGCTAGAAATTTTAAGTGGAAATTGGCGCGACTTCAGTACGTATTCGTCCCCTGCTTTAAGTCTGTAAATGTGAATATTTAACATTAAATGTTTAACGTTTAACTGTGTCTGTTTAACTGTTGATCCATAACAGTGGATGTTTAACAGTGGGTGTTTAACTGTTGATCCATAACAGTATCCATAACAGTGGATGTTTAACAGTGGATGTTTAACTGTTGATCCATAACAGTGGATGTTTAACAGTGGATGTTTAACTGTTGATCCATAACTGTGGATGTTTAACAGTGGATGTTTAACAGTGGATGTTTAACTGTTGATCCATAACTGTGGATGTTTAACAGTGGATGTTTAACAGTGGGTGTTTAACTGTTGATCCATAACAGTATCCATAACAGTGGATGTTTAACAGTGGATGTTTAACTGTTGATCCATAACTGTGGATGTTTAACAGTGGATGTTTAACTGTTGATCCATAACTGTGGATGTTTAACAGTGGATGTTTAACAGTGGATGTTTAACTGTGGCTGTTTAACTGTTGATCCATAACTGTGTATGTTTAACTGTGTATGTTTAAATGTTGATCCATAACTGTGTATGTTTAACTGTGGCTGTTTAACTGTTGATCCATAACTGTGTATGTTTAACTGTGGCTGTTTAACTGTTGATCCATAACTGTTTATGTTTAACTGTGGATGTTTAACTGTTGATCCATAACTGTATATGTTTAACTGTTGATCCATAACTGTGGATGTTTAACTGTTGATCCATAACTGTGTATGTTTAACTGTGGCTGTTTAACTGTTGATCCATAACTGTGTATGTTTAACTGTGGCTGTTTAACTGTTGATCCATTACTGTGTATGTTTAACTGTGGTTGTTTAACTGTTGATCCATAACTGTATATGTTTAACTGTGGCTGTTTAACTGCGGATCCATTACTATGGATGTTTAACTGTGGCTGTTTAACTGTTGATCCATAACTGTGGATGTTTAACAGTGGATGTTTAACTGTGGTTGTTTAACTGCGGATCCATAACTATAGATGTTTAACTGTGGCTGTTTAACTGTGTATGTTTAACTGTGTGTGCTTAACAGTGGATGTTTAACTGTTGATCCATAACTGTGTATGTTTAACTGTGTGTGCTTAACTGTGGATGTTTAACTGTGGACGTTTAACTGTGGCTGTTTAACTTTGGATGTTTAAATGTGGATGTTTAACGTATAACTGTTTATCCATAACTATGGATGTTTAACTGTGGCTGTTTAACTGTAGCTATTTAACTGTGGAAGTTTAACTGTGTATGTTAAACCGTGGATATTTAGCTGTTGATGTTTAACTAGGGATTGTTTTACTGCAGATGTTTAACTGTCGATGTTTAGCGTCTAACAGTGGATGTTTAACTGTTGATGTTCAACTTGTTCAACTGTGGCTGTTCAACAGTGGATGTTTAACTGTTGATGTTCAACTTGTTCAACTGTGGCTGTTCAACTGTGGATGTTTAACTACGGATCCATAACTGTGGATGTTTGACTGTGGACGTTTAACTGCGGATGTTTAACTGTGGCTGTTTAACGTTTAACTGTTGATCTATAACTATAGATGTTTAACTGTGGCTGTTTAACAGTAGATGTTTAGCTGTGGATGTTTAACTGTTGATGTTTAACTGTGGGTGTTAAACTGAGCCTGTTTAACTGTTGATGTTTAACTGTGGATGTTTAACTGAGCCTGTTTAACTGTGGATGTTTAACTGTTGATGTTTAACTGTGGGTGTTAAACTGAGCCTGTTTAACTGTTGATGTTTAACTGTGGATGTTTAACTGAGCCTGTTTAACTGTGGATGTTTAACTGTGGATGTTTAACTGTGGATGTTCAACTGTGGATGTTTAACTGTGGATGTTTAACTGTGGATGTTTAACTGAGCCTGTTTAACTGTTGATGTTTAACTGTGGATGTTAAACGTATAACTGTTGATCCATAACTATGGATGTTTAACTGTGGCTGTTTAACTGTGGATGTTTATCTGTGGACGTTTAACTGTGGATCCATAACTAGTATGTTTAAATGTGGATGTTTAACTGTGGACGCCCCCTCCCCCCCCCCACCACCACAACAAAATTATGAATCCACATGAATAGAGGGCTAGCTACGCCCCTGACTGTAGATGTTTAACTGAGGATACATAACTGTAGATGTTTAACTGTGCCTGTTTTACTATGGATGGTTTGCTGTGGATATTTTACTGTGGATGATATACAGTAAAACTGCGATAGCTCGAGGACGCCAGGGTCCGAGCTAAAACCTTGAAGGAACCGATGTTTCGAACGACCCAAGTTTCAATTTCCTAGTCTGTTATGAATTGTCTTTTAGTGTATTTTAAGTTTGAAGTTGTCAAACCGAATGTTTACTTCGACACCGATTATCGCTCATATGTTCAAAGGCTGTCGTATACTAAATGTAAAAATGTAAAAAGAAAAAAAACAGTAAATAAATAAATAGTAATTAAAAAAGTTTATTTTTACTAAAAGCACATTTTCTAAACAAGCAACATTGAGATATGACAGTGCATACATGTATTATAATCATAATTATCTTCTCAAATGCCCGTATCAACTTATAGCGGTCATGCGTAAACAGTGATAAACGGTTGTTCACACCTTATCAAATTTCCTTTCAACTGTCATTGCAATTCTTACAACTTGCGAAAATTTTAACACCTAGCAAGGGAGGGCCCGCCGGTTCTCGAACGACCGCCTGTTCGAACGACCGCAGTTTTACTATACATTTAACTGTGAATATTTAACTAGGGATCCATTACTGTGGATGTTTTATTATTTAGCTGTACATTGTCAATTAGTATGAACGAACGTTTGCTCCGCATGAACACTTATAAACTAATAAAAAGGTGCCACCCAAAAAGAGCGGACAATTCGAAATTAAGAAAAGTTCGCAACGATGTCTTCCCTTAATAATTATTATTATTTTCCCATTTTTTTAAATACTGTTTCATTTCGTGTGAATATGCTATCTCATTAGAAAAATGTTTATGTTCAACTCTCACGCAAGAAAACTGCACATTCCCTCAAGATACTAGTATCTTACGAAATGGTCTCAAAACACTGCCATATCACCTCCATGCTTTGGAAAAAATTGAAACAGAATGATTTTGGTTAATAAAATATCTAATACAAGTAACCAGTAACCCAAACAAGAATACAGTTAACAATAAGGAATGTGGTCGCACTCAGATGTCGAAGGAGGCACAGGGGGCGGACATAAGCGGCGGTAGCACTCAAATGTCGAAGGGGGCACAGCGGATAGACTTGAGCTGCTGCTCCACGAGATCAACGAGCTGACTCAGCTCACGTGCGTTCTCCAGCGCAAACAGGTGCTCTTTTTTCGGAGAGGAAACGTAGTTTGTCAGTTTCTGCATGCCGGCCGTGCTGTGGTTGCCGATCATAAGCCCGTAAACTTTGGCTGTCTTGTCGAGCAGCTTGGCGGCCTGAACGGCATCCCCGCCGCAGTTCGACTCTCCATCCGTCAAAATGAGCACTTCCTGTTTCGCGTCCGAGTTCCGCATACCTACACATATAAACATATCTTTTATATCCATGATCCAAAGGAAGATTTCTAACATGAGCAATAAATGCACATAAAAATGACCAAATGCAGGCGCTGCTAGACGGTGCCTACCTTTAACGGCGGTGAACATGGTGTTACGGGCGAAGTTAAATGCGGTGGCGGTGCACGTTGAGCCCCCGAAATATGGCATCCCCTTGACGCCCTGCTGCACAGCCAGTGTGTTCGCCTTATCATTGAAGTCGAAGATCTCCCGCACATTGCTCGAAAACTCAATTAGCGCCGCCCGCTGGTACACCTGCAACAAAAGTAAAAATGTTGGTTAAGAATTGGCTTGCTTACATTTCAAGAACGAACAAAATAACTCTTCTTGCTGTGTAAATGATAAACGATTAACCGCTGCTATAAGTTAGCCAACTAACCTTAAAGGGGTCCGGTGTGGGACACAGCATGCCAAGGAGGCGGGCCAGTTGGTACTTAGTGTCATTGAAGTTCGTGGGTCCTATGCTTCCCGACCCGTCTACGATTACGAGCAAGTCCCGAAGGCGACCCTCTGACAAACTGTTTGTTAGCGAGTTCTGGACCATAAAATTCGTTGCGATGGATTTCGCAGTGGACTGGATGCTGGCTCGTTTACCTGAAATACGTATTTTACGCATTAGTTTATGCTTTTTCAGAAAAAATAGCATCACTTCTGCTAGTGTAGCTTTTAAACATCTAGAATAGATTGTTTTTACTGACTTTTCGCTCGTTCCATTGTTTATACACATATGGAACCAAACCTTTACTGTAAGATTTACTTCAAGAACCGTCATTCCTTCCTTTCGTTCTCTACGTATTCTTATTTCACAAACGCTGAAATGTTACAAAGCCATCCAACGACACCTGAAAGGTACTTATTATGTATTTAATTTATATATCCAGTGGGTACCTGTAATTTTTATCTGCTCTAATTCTGGCGGACAAATGGTGCCGCCGTTGTCCGGGTAGCGGAGGATAGCTCGTTCACGGGACACCTGTCCGAACCCGAACGGCTCGGACCACGGCGACCAGGCCGACACCTGGCAGTCCGTTCGCCGGAAGAGGAATCCACGGGCGCCCACCGCCCACACGGCCGAAACCCACAACACATGCAACATCATCCTTTCCACGTGCACCATTGTCAGTATGAGAGTGAAGATTATTGCAGCTTGTGTTTTTGATCTTTATATCATTATTTCAACTGAAACCGGACGTTAAATGACATGAATCTTTCTAGGCCAAAACCTTGTTTTCCGTTATATGTTTTGCGTATTCTTTATGCATAAATGAATCTCGTTCAACGATACCAAAACAATACGGAGTAACCGGGTATCCACAATTCACATACTCGTATATAGGACGCCTTAAACACAGGGAGATGAAGGAAAACGTTATACGTAACTTATTGTTGAGCCTGTACTTTATGGTTGTTGAATGTTGTGAACATGAGGCAAAGATACTATAAAAAACACACATGATATGACTGATTGCCAATTTAACATCACAGTCAACAACAACAACATCTGCACGTACAGCAATAATACACGTACATCAGCCGAATAACAAGGAAGATTATACATTATCAACCAAGTTATATTTAGCAACATGGGTATTGTATTACTCTATTGACACCGGGGAACAGTTTTTTCTGCTGTTTGTCAGGAAGTATATATTCACTTCAAAACTTTTCTAATTGGTCAGTTTTTAAATTCCAATAATGGTTGCTTCATCTTACTACGCAGTAGCATTAGCTAAACTTAAAGCACGCTGTTCTCATTGTGAAACACTTTTACCATAAAATTGTAAAGTACAAAAAGATATTCAGGCTCAAATTACCCAACCCGCTAATGGTAGTTGATATATTGAATAATGTACCACATACATTAGATGTTTAACGTCATATTTTATAATTTCATAAACTAAGGTATAAAGCATGCATGTGCTTTAATTTTTTTGAGCGACGAAGTAAATTTTCTGATATAGGTTTTTCTTTTTCTTAAAACCTTTGCAAAAATAATGAAATACTAAACAGAACTCTTTCAGTTGAATCAAACTGTTTTAAAAGGTATTTGAGTCAGATAAACACTTACCAATATTAAATTCTCACTTAAATACCAATATATGTTTAAAGGAGAGTACTTCCTTTTAATATTTGTTAGCACAAGATGATACTAATGTTTCAACCAACAGATCAGCTTGGTCTGGCTTCAAGAAGTCTTGGTCTTTGGTAATGGTTCATGTCCTAGGGCACCCAGAACTACTAATTGACACGCAATGACTACTCCATTACATCCAAGACTATCCCTTGGCTACACTTTGAAACACCCGGACTACCCAAGAAGACCCAGAAATACCCAACGTCACTCAAGAACCACCCAAGAACTACCTTAAAAATACACCAGGTCACACAGGCTACCCAAGGGCACACCAGGACTACTCTAGGACACCAAAGAACTACCCAATGGCATCCGATGTCTACACAAAGATACTACAAAACTGCTCAAGGACACCCTAGATTTATCAAGGACACCCCAATGACTACAGACAGACACTCCAAGACTACACAAAGACACCCCAATGACTAGAGACAGACACTCCAAGACTACACAAGGACACCCCAATGACTACAGACAGACACTCCAAGACTACACAAAGACAGCCCAATGACTAGAGACAGACACTCCAAGACTACACAAAGACAGCCCAATGACTAGAGACAGACACTCCAAGACTACACAAAGACACCCCAATGACTAGAGACAGACACTCCAAGACTACACAAAGACACCCCAATGACTAGAGACAGACACTCCAAGACTACACAAGGACACCCCAATGACTAGAGACAGACACTCCAAGACTACACAAAGACAGCCCAGTGACTAGAGACAGACACTCCAAGACTACACAAGGACACCCCAATGACTAGCGACAGACACTCCAAGACTACACAAAGACACCCCAGTGACTACAGACAGACACTCCAAGACTACACAAAGACCCCCAATGACTACAGAAATACTCAAGGAGATCCAAGTTTTACCCGAGGACACCCATGACTACTCAAGGACAATCAATGCTACCAAGGGACACACCAAAGCTACCCAAGGACACAAAACACCTACCCAAGGACATCTTATGGCTACACCATGACATCACATGACTACGCAAGGACAATCCAGGGCTATGCAAGGACAATCCAAAACTGCCAAAAGGCATCCCAGTACTACACAAGGACACACTATAACTACAAAATAACTTTCCATGACTTCCTATGGATACTCAATGACTACCTAGGCACACGATGAGTACCGACGGACATCTTAGGACTACCTTAAGACACTCAATGACTACCAAATGACATGCCAGAACTACCCAGGATCACTACAGGACTAACCAAGGACATCCCATGACTACACAAGAACACACAAAATTACCGAATAACGCTCAATGACCACACATGGACACCCAATGACTAGCCAAGGACATTTCAGGAATACCCAGGGACATACTAGTACTACACAAGAACACTCCACAACTACCCAATGACACCACAGGTCTACCCATCGACACCCCATGACTATCCAAGAACATCAAAGGACACCCTGATGACACCACGTAACTTATCAGAACTACCAAAGAACACCCGATGACTACACACGGACATCCCAGATCTACGCAAGGAGACTCCACTACTGCCAGAGGGAATCCAAGGACTACCATATGACATCATACGACTACCAAAGGACACAATAGAACTATCAAAGGACACGCTAGAACTACCAAAGGACACTCTAAAACTACCAACGGACACACTAGAACTACCAAAGGACACACTAGAACCACCAAATGACACAATAGAACTACCAAAGGACACACTAGAACCACCAAAGAACACACTAGAACTACCAAAAGACACACTAGAACCACCAAAGGACACACCAGAACCACCAAAGGACACACTAGAACTACCAAAGAACACACTAGAACTACACAAGGACAATCTAGAACCAGCAAAGGACACACTAGAACTACCAAAGGACACACTAGAACCACCAAAGGACACACTAGAACCACCAAAAAACACACAAGAACTACCAAAGGACCCACTAGAACCACCAAAGGACACACTAGAACTACCAAAGGAAACACTATAACTACACAAGGACAAACTAGAATCACCAAAGGACACACTAGAACCACCAAAGGACACACTAGAACCACCAAAGGACACACTATAACTACCAAAGGACACACTAGAACCAGCAAAGGACGCACTAGAACTACCAAAGAACACCCGATGACTACACACGGACATCCCAGATCTACGCAAGGAGACTCCACTACTGCCAGAGGGAATCCAAGGACTACCATATGACATCATACGACTACCAAAGGACACAATAGAACTATCAAAGGACACACTAGAACTACCAAAGGACACTCTAAAACTACCAACGGACACACTAGAACTACCAAAGGACACACTAGAACCACCAAATGACACAATAGAACTACCAAAGGACACACTAGAACCACCAAAGAACACACTAGAACTACCAAAAGACACATTAGAACCACCAAAGGACACACTAGAACTACCAAAGGACACACTAGAACTACACAAGGACAATCTAGAACCAGCAAAGGACACACTAGAACTACCAAAGGACACTAGAACCACCAAAGGACACACTAGAACCACCAAAACACACACAAGAACTACCAAAGGACACACTAGAACCACCAAAGGACACACTAGAACTACCAAAGGACACACTATAACTACACAAGGACAAAATAGAATCACCAAAGGACACACTAGAACCACCAAAGGACACACTATAACTACCAAAGGACACACTAGAACCAGCAAAGGACGCACTAGAACTACCAAAGGACACACTAGAACCACCAAAGGACACACTAAAACTACCAAAGGACACACCAGAACCACCAAAGGACACACTAGAACTACCAAAGGACACATTAGAACTACCAAAGGACACATTAGAACTACCAAAGGACACACTAGAACCACCAAAGGACACACTAGAACTACCAAAGGACACACTAGAACCACCAAAGGACACACTAGAACTACCAAAGGACACACTAGAACCACCAAAGGACACACTAGAACCACCAAAGGACACACTAGAACTACCAAAGGACACACTTAGAACCACCAAAAGACACACTAGAACCACCAAAGGACACACTAGAACTACCAAAGGACACACAAGAACTACCAAAGGACACACTAGAACCACCAAAGAACACACTAGAACCACCAAAGGACACACTAAAACTACCAAAGGACACACCAGAACCACCAAAGGACACACTAAAACTACCAAAGGACAGAACACACTAGAACTACCAAAGGACACACAAGAACTACCAAAGGACACACTAGAACCACCAAAGAACACACTAGAACCACCAAAGGACACACTAGAACTACCAAAGGACACACCAGAACCACCAAAGGACACACTAAAACTACCAAAGGACAGAACACACTAGAACTACCAAAGGACACACAAGAACTACCAAAGGACACACAAGAACAAGCCAGTACTATCCAAGGACACTCATGTGCTGCGTTTACATACCGAACATAGCCAATTTGGAAAATTTTCCCCCGATGGGAAATAAACCCATGTCGGCAAATTTGGTTCTTTGTCGGTATTTTTTTGACGCCATTATACAGCAATTGAGAAAAAATGTTTTAAGAAAATGACAACGGTTTGCCTTTTAAGTACATTTCATCATGTTTTATCTGTAAATAATACCACTTATAGTTGTATTAATTTGGGGAAACTAACCTAGATTGTGTGTGCTTCACACAATATGGTAAAACTGGCAGTAAACAAGAAACTATATGTGTTCATATTACTATATTATGTTGATAATTTATGAACATTAAAACAAAATCAAGCATGTGTTTAAACTTTTTTAGCATTAAAATAAAATGCATTTCGGACGTTTAGCACTCCATTTCGTTACGCATGATGAAAGAAATACCAAATAGCCAAACTTTTGTTCCGTTTATATGCCGAACAGTTGTCCATGGGGCAAATTTACCACCGGGGTCAAATATAACAACATTGGTTTATTTGCTCTGGATTATTTTTGGACGAGTTTATGTGGCAATTGAGAAACTTTAATATTTTTATTGGTTAGACATAATGATATGGCGATGTTATGTTGCAGTAATTTCAGGAAAATAATAAAGATCGTTGTCTTCCAAAAAAATAAATGTCATACTGTCAGTAAACATTTAAACTGTACGTATTCATGTTTGTTTCATTTAAAAAAAAAAACATAATAAGAGAGCTACTAGTATCAGGTCCACATTTTTATATTGGATAATTAAAGATTAATGTGTGGATGTAATGATGAACAATGACTTCACTTGTTGTAAAAACACATTTATTGTAAATAATTATAGGTTATTTAACATTGCTCTGTACAATACGGAGACATATTTGGACGAGCACGCAGCTGGGTAAACCATTTTGGACGAGCTGTTTACGAGTCCAAATATATCCCGTATTATACAAAGCAATGTTTAATAACTTCTTTATTCTATACCTTTATTATTCCAAATATTATATTTATATTTAATGAAGGCGTTGATATCAGATTTTTACAACATTTTGAAGTTGTGTTTGCAAACAAACGAGAATTGATCATTGTTATTAAAGAGGATTTATGTCAATATAACTTTAGAGCGTCTATCGATCCCGATTTTATTCGCAACCTTTGCACGTGTTTCGGTCTTGATCATAGGTTTATAATGGGGCCGGTGAATCGTGCAATACGGAAAAAATACAGGATTTTTTGTATTCGCGTGCGTCCCGATACGGAAATATATTGTAAGGTCACGTGTTGAAAATAAGAGTCAACGATTGGACGTATAAATTAGGTATAGACTAGTAATTTATTTCCGAAATTGAATCACTGTGCTTATCTAGTGCTCAATATTTATATGAAATCTACAGAAACAAGTTCAGTAGTCGGAAACTTGAACATAAACCCCGTTCAATGACACTGTGCCCAAGCCAGAAACACAGAACAACAGCACACACATCCACAAATAACACACAACGTATAGAATGCATACAGCTAGGTATGTGTATCAAGGATTGTTGGGTACAGCCTTGGAACGGTCAGCAAAATGTAGTTTTACTGGGGGTTAAAACTAGCTTCTGTGCACAATTGAACCCCACACAAATCCTAGCTTTATCCCGAATAAAGTAGAAACGGAAATGGTAAAATTTATCCAAGTATGAATTCTCTTGAGGAAACTTAAGAATGAAACAAATCATAATAAAAAAATAATAGGTAAACCTCAGGTACTTAAGCCATCTAATCCCAACTTTGTGTGCAGACGAAGGAATGCGACTCAGAGTACATAATGCAAACTTTTTTAAGTTGTTGAACATTTTGTGGGCTAAGATGCAATGATTACAAATGAACGTGTTGATTTTATCCATAATTTTACGTATTTTCTCTGCAAATATGGCATTTCCGTGCATGTTGTAACTATGCTTGCATGTATATATTCTTATTTTCCAAACTTGCTGGTTATCATTCGACTGTACACGTTTCCTGGCCGTTTGTGTGTGCCTTATTAGCGTTAATAACGTTAATGGTTACTTAATGACGGGTTTGTTGTTGCAAAGTTTCAAAGTTTATTGTACACTCTGCACATATAATACATGTAATACGAGGTTTACAACATATAAACATACAAAAATAACTCGGTCAAGCTGTGTTAGTACTAAGAAAACGAACACTATTATCTTTCTTCTAGAGTAAACTAGGACAAATATAATAAGTATATTTATACAAATTTGTAACAATTTATAGTAAAATTGAGGTAAGTGCTAATTTGCGTGATTGGTTGATTGACATTATCACGTGATGTAATCAATGTATTGATAAAATGTCAAAATAGTAAAGACGTCTGTTTTGTATTTTTTTCTTGACTTTCCCGGCGTAGGTTCTCACCCCACTAAAATCAAAATACATGTTTATACTATAATTGTATATTTATGGAATTTAGATATAATAGAGTAAAAAAATAAAAATTTGTGTTTTCAGATGCATTACCAGGGAAAACCAATTTTTGGTCCAACAACATGAGCGAGTCCCTTTAAACGTTGATATAGAACAGCAGCGGGTATCATCATTATCACGTCATAAAATAGTCATACATTCGAGTAAAACCCTACGGATGCCATTCTATTTCGAGAGAATGTTGCCTTCAGTCGATGTTTCTTAAGATAAGCAGAATACGAGCAATTTTGTTCGTTTAAAAACTATTCATCTGTTGTAGATGATATGATAAGGACCAACATCTACATAACTTACCTCAGTCACCTGGGCGATAGCTGATTTCAATATTCATTATAATTATTGTTGATTTCCACAACTGTAGTACAGTGCATTTTTAATAATTATGTGTTTTTGTTGTGAATGACAAGTTTGGATTTTTTTTTAATGAAATTGTTCGAGTATGTGTCATTCTTGAATGGGACTGTACTTATCAAGTCGACGATGATTAAATCATGCGTACAACATATGTTTATATTGACATTCAAACTTCACCAACATATCTTTTACACATCACGCTAGACACGGATAATCGCTGTAAACGTTAGTTTACAATTGCGTACTGCGTGCCTGTTCTTTCTGTGGCATAATGGCCACTTTTCGGTCGTTCGCCCTGCTGTGGTGATTTGATTCCATGCTACGATGTATACCAGTATACAATGTGATAACATGCTAACAAAACCTGCATACATCAGAGTAAAATATATTTTGCATCAAATATGTGAAGGTATTAAAATAATATATACAACTTTCGCTCGCCTTCAGAATGCGTTTTTTTTAATCAAAATCGCCTTCGTTATATCTTTGAAATGGGAATTATTTTATTTTCGCTCGCTCGTCCCTATTCTTTTTCTTGAAAATCCGAACAGAAGCTTAATTTGGTGTGGCATAAGTTTTGTTATTTCGTTTAAGGGCCGGCAACAATGCAAAAGTGGGTGGGGAAGGTCAAAAACTAAAACGTTTAAAAAGTTCATGTTTTATTTAGTTTTGAGGAACGATATTTTTTGGGAGTGAAACATTCATTCTTGGTGACATGTTTTGGGGTAGTAAGGTGTTAAACAATTTTTAAAAAAGAAGGTTTTACAATTTCATACAATCTTTATCATTGATAAAGAATGTATGCAATTTCAAAATATTTAATGTATAAAAATAAACGACCAAAAGTTCTTTATTTGTTAATTATGTGTTTCATAGAGTACTAAAACACATTTTTTTATGATTCTCAGTCCAAGAGATCACCCTAGGGACCAATCGCTCGACTGGCCAAAAAATGCAGTCCAAATACCAAGTAACTGTGGTTACACTCAAGTTTATACATTTGTCGCTATGATAAAGACGACCGTTACAGATCATTTATCTTTAATCCCTAACTATTAAATGTCTTAACTTCGTTGAGGCGACTGTAAATTAATTGCTAGTTTTTCACCCCCCCCCCCCCCGTCCCCCTGTAATTCCTATTGACTCTCATAAAAATGTTGAACTGCCATGGGCTCTGTATTTGCGTATCGGTCCGGTACTGTCCGAGAACGGCGTGTATTCATACCAGCCGGCGTCGATGCAAACATTCACTTTTAAAAAAGGAAAATTGTTACGATGGTGTTTGTGGTAATTCAAGTCCATGGACACAAAGTTCTTAAAGACTCAGGTATGGATATGCATACTCGGTCGAGCACAAACTTCTTGACCTTGTGGGGCAAATTGGATAAAAATCAATCGGAAACCAAGGTATTAAATTATTGCAGTGTTTTGACGTGTACTTTGCATAACTTCGTTTAAATTGATAGCCAGTGTATTATTGCATAAATAATTAAAAATCCCTAGAGTTAAGTAATTAAGTTTAACTGCTAAATTGAAATTACTACGCGATTTACTTTCACTGTAGTTAAATGTAAAGATTTCTGACGTCCATATACATCCGAGGTTGTTCACGATGGAAGGTGGCCGTGGAGTTCAGAATGACAACTGCCTGTAGCAGACTATGCGTTTAATTCCCGTATCCGTGACATTTCCGGTGTAAGTAAGTGCAATCAAACGGAATGGACCTACAAACTGGAATAGCAGGTTCAGCTGGAACAGCATGCTACTTATGTGAAACGGAGGAAGATCTTGTTAAAACTGAGGAAAATAACTAGTGCTCTGACATGTATATGGTTCCTTATGCAATAAGAAAGAGCATGTTCACATATTAAGCGGTGAAACAGTCATCGATGAAAAATGAAAACTAAAATAAAATGTCAACCTCCGCCCCGATTTAAAAATAAATATTGGATGAAAATCTAGCAATGAATTTATATTGGTCTTATCCTCATTTCAGCCTCCAGTATCCATGTTTGAATTAACAATTTGGAATGAAATCCGGGATTCCACATACACCTTACCCAATATTTGAAATTCAAAGATACACGTTTCTAACATATTTTAATTTATTGAATTAAATGCTGGTGAATTTTCACCCGGAAAATAAACAGAACATAGGTATATGTCTTCTTCAAAAAGAAGAAACTACCGTCAAACTTTAATCCTACAATGGTGTCAAGGTGATTACGACCTATTGAAATTCCATTACATAGCCTGTCGCAAACATATATAACTTAACCAACGCTATTTCTTCTATCTTTTCTATGCTGAAAATTCCTGTAAGAAATGTACACTTTAAATCCATCTATATCATGGTTGCGGTGTTGTTTTGTCCAAGATTCTAGCAAAACTATGACGTCATAATAGTGCAGGAACGATAGAAAGTCTTCGTCTTGAAGTTTGTCTGGAGATAAGCCCTGGCAAATCAATGTATATACTTTGACATCAACTGCCTTCTCTACGTAATGAACATTTCCGTACTTCCCGTCTGCGTATAAGTGACCGTCCATTAAGAGTTGGTTGTATTTCATGTAAGCATCCTTCCGGCCCTTTCTTGCTGCAAACATTACTGGAATACGTTTGTTTCTTAGGTCAGCCACTGATGGTGGAAACTGGGCATTCATGTATGTTCCATATCTATCGGGGATATTGGTTGGAAAGTGGTCATTCATGTATGTTCCATATATGTCGGGGATATTGGTTGGAAAGTGGTCATTCATGTATGTTCTATATATATCGGGGATATTGGTTGGAAAGTGGGCATTCATGTATGTTCCATATCTTTCGGGGATATTGGTTGGAAAGTGGGCATTCATGTATGTTCCATATATATCGAGGATATTGGTTGGAAACTGGTCATTCATCTCTGTTCCATATCTATCGGGGTTATTGGTTTGAAACTGGGCATTCATGTATGTTCCATATCTATCGGGGATATTGGTTGGAAAGTGGGCATTCATGTATGTTCCATATATATCGGGGATATTGGTTGGAAACTGGTCATTCATGTATGTTCCATATCTATCTGGGGTATTGGTTGGAAAGTGGTCATTCATGTATGTTCCATATCTATCTGAGGTATTGGTTGGAAAGTGGGCATTCATGTATGTTCCATATATATCGGGGATAATGGTTGGAAAGTGGGCATTCATGTATGTTCCATATCTATCGGGGATATTGGTTGGAAAGTGGGCATTCATGTATGTTCCATATCTATTGGGGATATTGGTTGGAAAGCGGTCATTCATGTATGTTCCATATATATCGGGGATTTTGGTTGGAAAGTGGGCATTCATGTATGTTCCATATCAATCGGGGATATTGGTTGGAAACTGGTCATTCATGTATGTTCCATATATGTCGGGGATATTGGTTGGAAACTTGTCATTCATGTTTGCTCCATATCTATCGGGGATATTGGTTGGAAAGTGGGCATTCATGTATGTTCCATATCTATCGGGGATGTTGGTTGGAAAGTGGGCATTCATGTATGTTCCATATCTATCGGGGATATTGGTTGGAAAGTGGGCATTCATGTATGTTCCATATCTATCTGGGATATTAGTTGGAAAGTGGGCATTCATGTATGTTCCATATATATCGGAGATATTGGTTGGAAACTGGTCATTCATGTATGTTCCATATCTATCTGGGGTATTGGTTGGAAACAGGTCATTCATGTATGTTCCATATCTATCTGGGGTATTGGTTGGAAAGTGGGCATTCATGTATGTTCCATATATATCTGTGATAATGGTTGGAAACTGGTCATTCATGTATGTTCCATATCTATCTGGGGTATTGGTTGGAAAGTGGGCATTCATGTATGTTCCATATCTATCGGGGATATTGGTTGGAAAGCGGTCATTCATGTATGTTCCATATATATCGGGGATTTTGGTTGGAAAGTGGGCATTCATGTATGTTCCATATATATCGGGGATATTGGTTGGAAAGTGGGCATTCATGTATGTTCCATATATATCGGGGATAATGGTTGGAAACTGGTCATTCATGTATGTTCCATATCTATCTGGGGTATTGGTTGGAAAGTGGGCATTCATGTATGTTCCATATCTATCTGGGGTATTGGTTGGAAAGTGGTCATTCATGTATGTTCCATATCTATCGGGGATTTTGGTTGGAAAGTGGGCATTCATGTATGTTCCATATATATCGGGGATATTGGTTGGAAACTGGTCATTCATGTATGTTCCATATATGTCGGGGATATTGGTTGGAAAGTGGTCACTCATGTATGCTCCATATCTATCGGGGATATTGGTTGGAAAGTGGTCATTCATGTATGCTCCATATCTATCTGGGATATTGGTTGGAAAGTGGTCATTCATCATGTATGTTCCATATATATCGGGGATATTGGTTGGAAAGTGGTCATTCATGTATGTTCCATATATATCGGGGATATTGGTTGGAAACTGGTCATTCATGTATGTTCCATATATATCGGGGATGTTGGTTGGAAACTGGTCATTCATGTATGTTCCATATATATCGAGGATATTGGTTGGAAAGTGGTCATTCATGTATGTTCCATATATATCGGGGATGTTGGTTGGAAACTGATCATTCATGTATGTTCCATATCTATCGGGGGTATTGGTTGGAAAGCGGGCATTCATGTATGTTCCATATATATCGGGGATATTGGTTGGAAAGTGGGCATTCATGTATGTTCCATATATATCGGGGATGTTGGTTGGAAACTGGTCATTCATGTATGTTCCATATATATCGGGGGTATTGGTTGGAAACTGGTCATTCATGTATGTTCCATATCTATCGGGGATGTTGGTTGGAAAGTGGGCATTCATGTATGTTCCATATATATCGGGGATATTGGTTGGAAAGTGGGCATTCATGTATGTTCCATATCTATCGGGGATAATGGTTAGAAAGTGGGCATTCATGTATGTTCCATATAGATCTATCGGGGATATTGGTTGAAAAGTGGGCATTCATGTATGTTCCATATATATCGGGGATATTGGTTGGAAACAGGTCATTCGTGTATGTTCCATATATATCGGGGATGTTGGTTGGAAACTGGTTATTCATGTATGTTCCATATACATCGGGGATGTTGGTTGGAAACTGGTCATTCATGTATGTTCCATATCTATCTGGGGTATTGGTTGGAAAGCGGTCATTCATGAAGATCCATATCTTTCGGGGGTATTGGTTGGAAACTGGTCATTCATGAAGATCCATATCTTTCGGGGGTATTGGTTGGAAACAGGTCATTCATGTTTGTTCCATATATATCGGGCATGTTGGTTGGAAACTGGTCATTCATGACGATCCATATCTTTCGGGGGTATTGGTTGAAAACAGGTCATTCATGTATGTTCCATAATTATCGGGGATATTGGTTGGAAACTGGTCATTCATGTATGTTCCATATATATCGGGGATATTGGTTGGAAAGTGGTCATTCATGTATGTTCCATATATATCGGGGATATTGGTTGGAAACTGGTCATTCATGTATGTTCCATATATATCGGGGATATTGGTTGGAAACTGGTCATTCATGTATGTTCCATATCTATCGGGGATGTTGGTTGGAAACAGGTCATTCATGTATGTTCCATATATATCGGGGATATTGGTTGGAAACTGGTCATTCATGTATGTTCCATATATATCGAGGATATTGGTTGGAAAGTGGTCATTCATGTATGTTCCATATATATCGGGGATGTTGGTTGGAAACTGATCATTCATGTATGTTCCATATCTATCTGGGGTATTGGTTGGAAAGCGGTCATTCATGTATGTTCCATATATATCGGGGGTATTGGTTGGAAAGCGGGCATTCATGTATGTTCCATATATATCGGGGATGTTGGTTGGAAACTGGTCATTCATGTATGTTCCATATATATCGGGGATATTGGTTGGAAACTGGTCATTCATGTATGTTCCATATCTATCGGGGATGTTGGTTGGAAAGTGGGCATTCATGTATGTTCCATATCTATCTGGGGTATTGGTTGGAAAGTGGGCATTCATGTATGTTCCATATCTATCGGGGATAATGGTTAGAAAGTGGGCATTCATGTATGTTCCATATAGATCTATCGGGGATATTGGTTGGAAAGTGGGCATTCATGTATGTTCCATATCTATCGGGGGTATTGGTTGGAAACTGGTCATTCATGTATGTTCCATATAGATCGGGGGTATTGGTTGGAAACTGGTCATTCATGTATGTTCCATATAGATCGGGGGTATTGGTTGGAAACTGGTCATTCATGTATGTTCCATTTCTATCGGGGATATTGGTTATACAATGTTATGCACATGTATGCAAACCAATTTTATCACGCTCGCTCGACTTATACCATAATTAGTATACCATACGTTTTACTTACTCAACATATATCGCACAAAACGCCATGAGATGCCAGGCCATTGGTATTAAGAGGTTTTTGTGCAGACAGCTATAGTAGTGTTCCCACTTTCCCAGCCGCTAGTTTTACAATTGCTATACTATGTTGAACAAGTTGAGATTCTAATCATGAAATAACACAAATATAGAGCCGATCTTTATTTGCAATTCATTAAAAATACAAGAATGCACTATACTATGAAAACAACTATAGAATAACAAAGCATTGGGATTAAATAAGGAATTTATAAATACATGAATGTACTGTACTATTAATAAGAACATAAAATACCAAAGAATTGATATTAAATTATTAATATATAAATGCAAAGACTAATATAGATATTACTATATTTTATATATTTGGTCATGATAGACATTTTAACTTTTCAACAACACATTTCGTAAGTATTAATAAATAGCACATGTTGAAATATCTATTATTATATTGTGTTGACTGATATAAAATTAAATTTAAAACACACAATTTTAATGTTACCCATTCATATTCATTCACTTTAGTTTTACTTAATTGGAAGCTTAGATAGATTCTTTTATTCCTCCAAAATCGAAGAGCCAACATCAAGTCATTGTGTCCATTTCGCCAGTTTGCAGCTGTTGCTTAAGCCGGATGAGCCTTTGCTCAAGCTCGCGATAGACCCGCTTCCTTGGCCGCTGCTTTTCACCATTGGCGTGCTGAAATATCTTGGCCTCGTTAACAGCCTGCTCTTTCTGGACAATGTCAACCAGAGTGTTTATATTGGGGTGACTGTGACGCAGTTGCAGTTGGTAATTTGGTGTCAACCCTCAACATGATTGGTAGTACATGTATGTGGACCATCATGGTCGTAATGGTTCCAGGCTCGCCGGTATATCTCCACCAAGTGCAAAGTTCTCAAGCCGAGACACAGACACAGAGTCCTTCTCATATTCTGTCTGCGCCTACAACCACACATCTTTTATTTACACAGCCCCAGTAACGAGTCTCACGTTTTCTGGTTTTCTGGCTATACATGAAGCCATTTAAAACTAGAGTCTGACCTCCTCTGCTATTCTCTATGAACCGTATATTTACTAGCGCGTTTGCCATTTAAGGTGGATTATGAATGTAGAAGAAACTGACCCTCTTTTTATATTATGTTAAACCTTGACTTTGACAGATAGTGACCTGCTTTTCTTAGTTTCAGCTCTTAATCATCAGGAATGTGTTAATTTTATTAATAAGGACTCATCAGTATTGATTTCAGATTTAATTGAAATCAGTTTTGAATGATCATTGTTTCAATTTGTATTTTATACAAAATTAACGAAACTCTTTTCTACTTATAGATATGCATAGTTTCTTGTTGATAGTAATATGTGCATAAATGGTAGAAACTGTTTAAACAACGACTTTACATCTGTTTCTCATAAAGGATGTGCGGTTGTAGATTATTGTATTGTACAACATGAATATTTGCGTATGTATAATGATTGTTCTGTTACAAAAGTTACTGATTTAATATTCACTGTACAAAGTTTACATGGTTAACACTTGTGTCAATCTCTGACCGTTCTATTTTATATTTTATCATGTATCTTTAATCAGACAGATAGTGGAGTAGATGCATTTGACTACGATAGATTAAATAATGCTAAGTATGATAAGTTTGGCATGAAAATTATACCATACCATTTCTTGAATGATGACTCTGTTACAAATAAGCTTCATGAAACTGTTTTTAAACTTGAACAGAGTATGAGATGTCAGCATGATATAGATACTGCTTATAATGAATTGTGTAAAAATATAAAAGATGAGATGTATAAAAATATCAAATATAAGACTATTAATTTATCTAATACCTGTAGCAGAAAACGTCGAATTGTTAAACCATGATGGAACGACAAACTATCTTGTCTTTGGGATTCCCTTTTTTGCAAGAAAGAAAGGTGTCATAGTGTCTCGGATAAAAGGGCTCTGATAAATATATTTATTAGGGCTCGAAAGATTTTTGAACGGAATGTCCAAAAAACTAAGCGCTCTTATTGGGATACTTTTCAAGAAAATCCGGCTACAGACTGTGATACGAATCAGCAAGAGTTTTGGAAGAGCATGGGTAAGATAGGTGTCTCCCAATCCAACAGGAAAGGGATCCCCATGGAAGTGGTAATGGATGACGGTAGTACTTCTGATGTCCACACTGTTCTGAATAAATGGAAGCAATATTTTAATAGTCTTTTAAACAAGAAATATGATGATGTTTGTTCTCAAAATGTTTTACTCAACATGAAAATGATATTGGTGACCAATTAAATTGTTATGTAACTGCTGAAGAAGTAAAAAGAGCCATTTTTAGGGCAAAGTTGGGTAAAGCAAGTAGTTGTGATAATATTTCAATATATATTTTTATAAATAATTGTTCGGTTTCCATCTTGCATATTTTGTTTAATGTCTGTTTTAGCACAGGAATTATTCCGACAGATTGGAGAAAAGTTGTTATTGCCCTATACCTAAATCTAATACAGCAGACCCTCGGGATCCTATATCTTATACAGGCATAGCTCTTTCATGTAGAATGTATAAAGTTTTTTGCTCAATTTTAAATTGTAGATTGTCAAATTGGGCAGAAAGTTATAATATATTATCTGATGAACAGAATGGCTTCCGGGAACATAGACATATTATTGATCATGCAGCTACTCTGTGCAATATTACAGATCTATACAAGGAAAAAGCTTAAACATTCAACCTTTTGTGCTTTAATCGACTACAAGAAAGCGTATGACTTTATAAATCGTAGTCTCCTTTGGAAAAAAAACTGTTTGATACTGGCATAAAAGGTAACATGTTTAATGCGGTATGATCCCTGTACTATTCTGTGTCAGTATGCATTAGAGTCAATGGATTATATACAGATTGGTTTGATAGTACTTGTGGCTTGCGACAAGGTTGTTCCTTGTCTCCTTTGTTATTTAATTTGTATCTTAATGATTTAGTGGCAAAAATTGAGGCTAAAGGCAAAGGTGTAAACATAGAAAATGAATTTGTTTCTATCCTGCTGTATGCCGATGATATTGTTCTTATAGCTGAAAATGAAAATGATTTACAATATATTATGTTAGAAGTATTATCCCACTGGTGTGCTGCTAACGCTATGACAGTAAACCCTCAGAAAAGTAATATAGCCCATTTTAGACCACCATCTGTTGACAAAACATCTTATACTTTCACTTGTGGTGACCATACTTTACAAGTCGTCAGCCAGTACACCTACTTGGGTCTTCTTTTGGATGAGCATTTAGATTTTGAAAAAAAACTGCAAAGTCTGTGGCACAAAGTGTTGGAAGAGCACTGGGGCTCCTGATTGCAAAATTAAAAAGCCTGGGTGGCATGCCATATAATGTTTTCACAAAACTATATGAAAGCACGCTGTGGCCCATTGTTGCTTATGGTGCCTCTATATGGGGTATTAAGTCCTACTCCAGTATAAATGCGGTGCAAAATAGGGCTATGCGCTTGTATCCAGGTTTGGGAAAGTTTACTCCAACTGAGGCTCTATATGGTAAACTTGGTTGGCGACCAGCTTTTGTGAAACAGTGGAGATCTGTAGCTAGACAATGGCATAGATTTAATAGGATGAAAATAACTAGATTGAACTATAAAATATATGAATACTGTAATAAAAAGCAAGTCCTAAATGCAAAAACTGACAATATATTTGTGTACAACAGTTAGAAAAAAAAAAGATTTGTCAAATCTGCTGATTACACATTCTCAGTTCTCATCGAAAAGATTTTTTGATTTTGTTGAAAATTAATTTTTGTTGATTTATATGTTAATACATGGAAACACTGTATAACCAGTGCAACTGGTCCTAGTGGACGTGGCAGAAATAAGTTGAGAACATATCAACTATTAAAATCTCAATTTGAAACTGAGTCAATTCCAATGCCTATAAAATATAGAACAGCACTTGCTAATTTTAGGTGCGGGTAGCACCTTGTCGTCTGGAGACTGGCAGATATGAAAATCTGGCAGTGAACGATAGAATCTGTCCTATATGTAGCAAAATGTTGAGTCAGAATTACATGTGTTAACTAAATGCTCTGCTTACCAACCACTTAGAAATGTACTATATGGTAAAGCTAAGGATATCAATGTTGAGTTTGTTAACACGGATGATGTACATAAGTGTATTTTTTACTCTCCAATTCAGAAATTGTTAAACTAACCGCCAAAACCTGTTTTAATATACTTGATATCCATTTTAATACTTTGTACAAGTAGTTAAGTGATACTCCTTTAGATGTATTCTAGTTTCTTAGCTTAAATGAGTCATGTAAATAAGATTAAGTTTTTAGGATAGACTAAATTGATTTTATCTTTTATCAGCAATGTCAAGATATGAGTTTTAGTCATCTGTAATTCAATGTGCACTGAATTCTTAGATATTTGTATTTTATGCTTTGTCATGTTTTGTACATATGAGACATGAATAAACTATAAAACTAAAACTGCATTGAAAACAAATGACAAAAATATAAAGTATTCTTGAATAAGAATTACATGTATTTCAAACGGAATGAAACAAGATAAATAACATTGAACTAATATACTGCAGCACAAGTTGTTGTGTGTAGTTCATTTTTTTGTTGAACAGTATAGACAATACAGGTAAGGTTGAGGTGCGAATAAATAATTGGTGATAATTTGTAAGAGAGGAAATTAACGGTTGGGAAAGTGGAAACTAAATGAACGGCAAACGAGCTAGAGCACTATAAACTTTTACTACTGCTGCCACTTTGAGCAAAATAACCACATATTTGAATCAGTGTTAGAAGTTTACTTAATACAGTTTAGGGCAATGTGAGAAAAGCAGTAGACCGACTGTACTTAGGCGACCACATGATCAAATACCAGGAAGCGGCACACCGCAAACACATGGCTCAAGACCACAGTTATCTGCCCCCCGTTGACCAAGATCCGGATGTGAATACAGAAACAAAGAGTGCTTGTGTTCAAGTATCAATATTTTATTAAAATTGAATGAAAAAGAAGCAAAAAATGTTCTTTTTGCAGAGAACTTGACTGAAGTTGACACTCTATTGCAGAAATTGATAGTTTTCAATGTAAATATTGGAAAAATCATAGCTTGTGGAAGTCTGAAAATTAGTTGTTTGTAGCCGATTGACTCCCTGGCGGAAGGGTTATGTATTTGAACTCAATTTTGACAGTCGGGTCAATGGTTAACATGGTGTTTTCTTGTGATTATATTTTGTGTCTTGAATTGTTCTAGAGATGCCATGTCCTTGTTTTTCAATTGGGGTGTGTATAAAGTCAAAAGCCAGGTTAGTGTCTATATGAAACATATAGTAAAAATAACTGTGGTCTCACGCCACATCGAACAATTTGTAGAATTTGTAATAAATGATACGTCTAGAATGCACCAAAATATACTATTGTAGAGTAGAGATCATATATATGTACTTTGCGATGTGAATTGGTTTTTGCTTCGTTCGCTAAATGTGTACAGTTTAAGAATTGTTTGTTTTATTGTTTTCTTGCACTTGGTGTTCAAAACATGTGTGGTTTTAAATTGTGGGTATGCCGGAGAACCCTTCGACGTGCATTCTAGAATAAACTTTCCCGGAGGAGCAAGTCCCTTTGGATCTCAAGCAAGTCTGGCCTTAAATGTCATGCTACGCCCAAACATGGAAATACATTAGGTTTTAAACACGTATTGTCCTTGCGGCAGATATACATTTGTAATTCAAGGTGTTCTAACTTTGTATCCTAGCAATAAATATAATAAGTACGATTTGAGCGCTCTATGTAGGAGCCTACGAAAAAGAATTCCAAGCTCATAATATTACATTACAAAGAACGACATCATCGCTTTCCATTGTATACTAAAGCAAATCTTTGCTGATTTAACGTTAATTGAATAATAATAAATTTAACGTTAAATATTTTTTTTTAAATAGTTTGGCAGAGTAGACAAGAAGATAATTAAAATAAATATATTTGTAAATAGATAATCCCTGCACGCTCCACTCTAACAGAATATGAGAATAGTGCTCCTTCCCTCAACATACTAGTATCTCACAAAATGGTCTCAAAATACTTCCAAATCATGTCGCTGATTAGATTCAAAGTCTATTAATGCAATTTGTCTTAATACAATTTATTACAAAACAGTAATCAAAACAAGAATACATTTAACAACAGAAACATGCTAAAAGAAATGTGGTCGCACTCAAAGGTCAAAGGGGGCACAGGGGACGGACTTGAGCTGCTGCTCCACGAGATCAACAAGCTGTCTCAGCTCACGTGCGTTCTCCAGGGTAAACAGGTGCTGGTTCTTCGGCGAGGAAACGTAGTCTGACAGTTCCTGCATGCCGGCCGTGCTGTGGCGGCCGATCATTAGCCCGTAAACATTGGCTGTCTTGTCGAGCAGCTTGGCGGCCTGTACGGCATCCCCGCCACAGTTCGACTTTCCGTCCGTCACGATGAGCACTTCCTGTTTCACGTCCGGTCGGCTCCGCATACCTGCACATATTTGATAAAAACGCATATCAAATATATCCTTAAACAATACTTGTATGAAAGCAGGCAACAACGAGAGGACAGTGTGTATCAAGGATTGTTTTATTTGTGGTTTTAGAAAATCTACTAGCAATATAACGCATTTCTTCATTTAAAAGCATAGAGAATATACATGGCTAAGTTTCTAGTTAGTTGAACATTTCGATTACATTAATTCAACAAATTTTGGTACACTTGGTATTTTTCGATCATATTTATCAATATGTGTGTTTCTTAAGTCAATATACCGAGGACTTTCAGTAATAAAATGAAATTCATCTTCTAAAGGAAGGTTGGAGATTTAAAGGAAGGGCCCTTCCATGAGCAAGAAACTACAAGTAAAAAATGACGCATTGTAGGCGCTTACCTTTAGCGGCGGTAAACATGGTGTTACGGGCGTAGTTGAATGCGGTGGCGGTGCACGTGGAGCCCCCAGAATAAGGCATCCCCTTGACGCCCTGTTGCACAGCCAGTGTGTTTGCCTTATCATTGAAGTCGAAGATCTCCCGCACAGTGCTCGAGAACTCAATCAGCGCCGCCTGCTGGTTCCCCTGCAACAAAAGTCAATCTGTTGGTGAGGAACTGGACTACTTGTTCCTGGTTTTGAGATTAATTTGTATAATCGAACTTATTGTGCATATTTTCCTTTCAATTACGAACAAAATAATTATTCTGACCACATCAAAATGGGCAGTAGCATGAGATACTGATGCTATAAGTATTCCATCTAACCTTAAAGGGGTCTGGTGTGGGGCACAACATGCCCAAGAGGCGGGCCAGTTGGTTCCTAGTGTCCTGAAAGTTCGTGGACCCTATGCTTCCCGACCCGTCCACGATGACGAGCAAGTCCCGAAGTTGACCCACTGACATACCGCCTTTTAGATTGTTCTGAACCATGAAGTTGCTCGCGATGGATTTCGCAGTGGACTGGATGCTGGCTCGTCTACCTGCAATACATATATTACGTATTACTCCTGATTTTACGCTTAATACGAAAATAACCTTCTAACATCTAGAATAGATTGCTTTTACTGACATATTTATAGGAAAGTTCATGCCCCACATTTGGAACCAAAGCCGTTACTGGTAGTTTTACTTAAATAATCGTCTTTCTCTACTTTCGTTCTTCATATACTCTTTTTTGACATACGCTTATATGTTATAGAGACACATGGCCACACCTGAATGGTACTTGCTATGTACTTATTTTGATTAACCAGCGGTTACCTGTGATTTTGATCTCCTCAAGTTCTGGCGGGCAGGGGGTGCCGCCGTTTGCCGTGTGCCGGAGGATGGTACGCTCTCGGGACATCTGCCCGAACCCGAACGGCTCGGACCACGGCGACCAGGACGACACCTGGCAGTCCGTCCGCTGGAATAGGAATCCATGGGCGCCCACCGCCCACAGTGCCGTCACCAACACACACAACAACACCCGGTCCAAGTGCACCATTGTCAGGGTCAGATAGAATTGTAAAGATGAAGGTTTGCAAATGAACAAATCAACGTTAGATGAATAACCGCTTTACAATTATTTTTAACTGTTATTTTTCAAATGTTTTGGTTTTATAGACAGTCTGCATCCTGAATTCGGCGAATCGGCATGACGCGTTTGTTTAGCGAAGACGTATGTAAGGTTTGTTTGTTTTCCTTCAGTAATTAGTTGTGGGAAATAGACGTAATCAATCAAAAAATGTGCATAACACCATTAAGATTTGTACTGTAATTTAGCCTGTGAATAATTATATTAGGCCAAACTGCTGTTGTTGTTTTTTTGTTAAGCGGCAATCTTAGTTCGCAAAACTAGCTACCTATTCGACCCCCCCCCCCCCAAAAAAAAAAAAAAGAAAAAAGAATTGTGGTGACGAAAAATAAACACGAGAAAATAAATAAAGATACTTCACTCAGATAATAGACCATGCATCACTAAAGATGTTTTGATGAAGGTAACGTCGTAAAAGCACAATAAACATCGACTTCGACATTATCAGAAATTTAACACGTTAAGTATTTGGAATCGTGACAATTTAGTGTTCCTGGCTTGGACCTTTTTCAAGGAGTGATAAGTTTATGTCGGATCAACTTACAATGCATACCTATCAAGCGCATTCCATTGGATATAAACGGCGACAATTCTGCATGTCATGAGGATTACCCTTAAATTAGGAATTCAATATTAAAAAAAAACCTAAAACAATTCTCTACTAAAGGCATAGTGTCGAATATATGCTTACCTTTACATTCATTTCATTGACATCAATGAATTTCCGCATGGAACGTCGTCATCGTTCAAGAGGTTTCGGAAATCGAATATAAATAAGTTTAGTTTAGCTTTCCACGGAGCTCAAAACGTAGGTGCACGTGGACGCTTAACGAAATTACATAATGGCTTTGCCTGAACGTATGCGTGTCACGTGATCGATCAACTGGATATAATGTTTAACTGATACCAGGTGACCACATCACCATCTCCATGGCTTAGTGGTTAAGGCACCCGCCTACGGAGCGGGAGTTCGTGGGTTCACCCAGGAAAGTTGAATACCGTGTATCAGTGCTTTATACCGAGCACGTAATGGAACCAAGAGGTCTCTTCGCAAAGAGCTAGGATATCGCACCCGGATCTCTTGTATCTCACTCTGTTTGTTCAAGTCTTCCAATGTCTGGATTTGACTGCGAATTGCTGTCACTTTTATCTCATGTCACTTATGGCATCTAAACACAATTTAAGTCGCGATGGCGTCACGGCGGGGTCAAGCCATAATGCAGCCAATGATTAACTCAAATCAACAAAGGTGACCACATACAAGTTTGGTATGTTTATGGGAGGGATTGCTTCCTTAGTACTGTCCAATACCGGACCGAACAGACACTGCAGACAAAGTTATTGCAGTTTGTGCATTGTTCTTACCCATTATTCCAACTGAAATCGGACGTTAAATGAGCTATTTTTTCAATAGTTTAGGTCATAACATTGTTTGTAGAATATTTTCCGTTATTTTGTTTGTGTATTCTTTATGTCTTTTTCAATGATACCAAAATCATCCACAGCACACACACTTGTACCTGGGATGCCTGAAACGAATGCGGGTCAAAAAGGCCCATTCCAAAAATGGAATGTAGGAGATGTGGAAGGTTTTGTCCACACTGTCAAAATGATGTGGGAGGTTTTGTCCACCCTGTCACAATGATGTGGGAGGTTTTGTCCACCCCGTCAAAATGATGTGTGAGGTTTTGTCCACCCTGTCAAAATGGTGTGGGAGGATTTGTTCACCCTGTCAAAATGATGTGGGTGGTTTTGTCCACCCTGTCAAAATGGTGTGGGAGGATTTGTTCACCTTGTCAAAATGATGTGGAAGGTTTTTTCCGCCGTGTCAAAAGGATGTGGAAGGTTTTTTCCGCCGTGTCAAAAGGATGTGGGATTTTTTTCCGCCGTGTTAAAATGATGTGGGAGGTTTTGTCCACCGTCAATTTACTGAGATAACCGAGAAGTTGCGATTGCTGACGACGACGCAAGGTTCCTGCAGTTGGCTTTGGGGATCCACATTACAGATAAATTACAGCGCCGCGCACCGAACACCGCCTTTCTATGAGAAATAGACGAGCAAAAAAGGATTGAAATGCGTCTTGTTTGTCTAAATGATGGTCAGCCTTTTATTTACACTTATAGTAGGAAATCAATGATAACATGATACCAGTTATAGATAAACAACTCCAAGAACGTCTCACATTTCTGGTTTTATTTAACTCGTATCACAAGTGTTAAAAAGGTGACCATACGATGGCGCCCTGAGAGGGGAAGTTTGAAGGGTGACACACGTGGACGTATATAAAACATTTACACATCTAGTTTGAATTCGCCAAAGAAGTGCATATCTTCAGAATAGAATAAATCCCATGTTCTTATCCGCCACGGGCAGTCACCATTCCAAAGTTGTTGTCCTTAGAATTTAGATATGCCCTGGAAAGGTCACTATATGGACCGTCGAAGAACTATGTACAAACAAGCAACGTTTGTATTCTATATACATATGAAAAACATACTTTTATCTACAATTCAGCATAAAGTGAAACGAACATAGCTAGAACGCCATTGAAACAATAGCGTAGAAGCTGAAAATGGCAAGCATATTTATAATCAACTATATTTGCATTGCAATTAAACCATTATCAAACATAACTATATAACTGCTGCTGAAACAAGACCTAGGGTGAAAAGTGAAGTGGGATGAAATGAAATACTTGAGAGTAGGATCAACCTTGTGCCTAAATGTGCAATAAACCCACTGGTATAGAGAAACCCACCTGTAACCCTAACCGGTTGAATGACTGGACCCTAGATAGATATGGCTGACAAGTTGTCACATTTTCAATGTCAACATTGTTGAATAGCACCACCTGGTAGGTTAGTGATGTAAAAATATGTATGTTGTAGAACAGGTGTCAGATGTAAGTGACCCCCTACCCCACAGATGTAACTGACCCCCCTATCCCACCGATGTAACTAACCCCCTTCCCCAAAGATGTAACTAACACCCTAACCCATAGATGTAATTGACCCCCTACCCCGCAGATGTAACTGACCCCCTGACCCACAGATGTAACTGACCGTCTACCCCACAGATGTAACTGACCCCCTGCCCCACAGATGTTACTGGCCCCCTAACCAACAGATGTAACTGACCCCCTACCCCACATATGAAGCTGACCCCCTACCCCACAGATGTAACTGACCCCCTACCCCACAGATGTAACTGACCCCCTTCCCCACATATGAAGCTGACCCCCTACCCCACAGATGTAACTGACCCCCTACCCTACAGATATAACTGACCCCCTACCCTACAGATGTAACTGACCCCCTACCCCACAGATGTAACTGACCCCCTACCCTACAGATGTAACTGACCCCCTACCCTACAGATGTAACTGACCCCCTGCCCCACAGATGTAACTGACTCCCTACCCTACAGATGTAACTGACCCCCTACCCCACAGATGTAACTGACCCCCTACCCTACAGATGTAACTGACCCCCTACCCTACAGATGTAACTGACCCCCTACCCTACAGATGTAACTGACCCCCTACCCCACAGATGTAACTGACCCCCTACCCCACAGATGTAACTGACCCCCTACCCCACAGATGTAACTGACCCCCTACCCTACAGATGTAACTGACCCCCTACCCTACAGATGTAACTGACCCCCTACCCCACAGATGTTACTGACCCCCTACCCCATCTTTTCTGTAGATGCCTTTGCTTTGGAGTAGTTAAAACCTAAATTACAATAACAGACAATAACAATACGCGATACAAATATTCCTCAAAACATAAAATCATTATATATACACAAACTTCTAAATAAGTTTACAAGGGTGCAAGCACAGAACTTTACAATGATGATGATGATGATGATGATGATGATGATGATGATGATGATGATGATGACGATGATGATGATGAGAAGCTTAAACAAATTCCATCCAATTAAGAGCTATCAAATGTATATAAAATGTATAATATCATGTGATAAAAGGACTGACCAAAAGGCATAACACAATAAAACAATACATTAAAATGGAGTCAAGCATACATGTATAACAAAAATATAGATGATGAAAAACAGAAAACAACTTGTACAAGCAGTTAAAGAAAAATAGTTTAGCTAAATGTGAATTCCAAGATTGCTTTTAATTCAATTTTGATATAAAATATAGAGCTAATGCCATTTTGCCAGTCAATATGATAAGATAACTCCTGCAAAAGTGTTGTCTAGTGTTGATTGAAGTGTTGGTAGAAGTGTTGATTGAAGTGTTGGTAGAAGTGTTGTCTAGTGTTGATAGAAGTGTTTGGTAGAAGTGTTGATTGAAGTGTTGGTAGAAGTGTTGATTGAAGTGTTGGTAGAAGTGTTGGTAGAAGTGTTGATTGAAGTGTTGGTAGAAGTGTTATCTAGTGTTTATAAAGGTGTTGGTAGAAGTGTTGATTGAAGTGTTGGTAGAAGTGTTGTCTAGAGTTGATTGAAGTGTTGATAGAAGTGTTGAATGAAGTGTTGATAGAATTGTTGTCTAGTGTTGATTGAAGTGTTATCTAGTGTTGATAGAATTGTTCTCTAGTGTTGATAGAAGTGTTGTCTAGTGTTGATTGAAGTGTTATCTAGTGTTGATAGAATTGTTGTCTAGTGTTGATTGAAGTGTTGTTTAGTGTTGATAGAAATGTTGTCTAGTGTTGATAAAAGTGTTATCTAAAGTTGATTGAAGTGTTGATTGAAGTGTTGATAGAAGTGTTGTCTAGTGTTGATAGAAGTGTTGATAGAAGTGTTGATTGAAGTGTTGTCTAGTGCTGATTGAAGTGTTGTCTAGTGTTGACTGAAGTGTTGATAGAAGTATTGTCTAATGTTGATAGAAGTGTTGATAGAAGTGTTGTCTAGTGTTGATAGAAATGCTGTCTAGTGTTGATAGAAGTGTTGTCTAGTGTTGTTAGAAGTGTTGTTTAGTTTTGATATAAGTGCTGTCTAGTGTTGATAGAAGTGTTGTCTAGTGTTGTTAGAAGTGTTGTCTAGTTTTGATAGAAGTGCTGTGTAGTGTTGATAGAAGTGCTGTCTAGTGTCGATAGAAGTGCTGTCTAGTGTTGATAGAAGTGTTGATTTAGGTTTTGATAGAAGTGTTGTCAAGTGTTGAAAGAAGTGTTGTTTAGTCTTGCTAGCCATAACAACCAGATGAGAATGATGTTTCCATGGTTATTTTGAAACACACAGGTCAATTCATACAAGTTTGTTTTTACCCAAATTAAATCATGAATTACCCGGTACTGTTTCGATGAAAATGGGTGAAAATGGATTCAAAAGTTTATATAATTTTACCATTTCAAACTAAATTTAGTGTCAATATCTAATAATATACAAAATACTCTAAAATAGTGCAATGCGGTTTCAATTTTAACAAATCTTAACAATTTACTATCTATAAAATATACACATATGTAAATAGCACCAACAATTTGTTCACAACATCATCAATTTGTTCACAAAATACTTATTCAATGGTATATCAATGTACACAGCTTGGGTAAAATCCACAGAAGGTCAGACAATTGTTGGCTGCCAAGTTCACAGACAACAGACAGGTTACAAGCTAGTTGTTCCAATGAGCACATCAACGTTCTCATAATCTATCTGAGCACATCAACATCCTCATAATCTATCATATCACTTGAACTATTTAATTTTTTACCCTTGTATAAGCCAAAAAATATTTGTTATATCTGTGCATGTATGAGTTGGGGTTACTCCTGAGAGCGTGTGAGCAATATCTCATCAATGCTATTAGTTATACATTTACCAACTGCAGTCTGATCTCCTAGTAAACCCACATTGACCACATGAGTTTTAACAGTGACAAGCAGAAATGGGTCATAAAGAGAATGGTTAAATAACTAGTTCTGGGCATTATATCAGATATGTTTTACACTGTAAACACATTAAAGTAAACTTACTTTAAAAGTACCTATATAAAAGAACAATGCGACAGTTTTGAAGCATATAAAAAGAAGAATGTGATAGTTTAGATAGCCAAAAACAATGACTAGCATTATTGCTGGTTAGGCTCAATCCAATAAAAATGCCACATTAACATTTTCAAATGGACATTGCATAAAGTATAAAAAGTACTTGTACATCCTCACCAATATTACTATGTAGGACGACATAACAGAAATATTCATTTTATTGCATCAGTTCACAATGAGACTGTGTAAAAAAGTTTAATTTGACTATTGAGTTAAAGCTGTCGCCCCAATAACACCAAGGCTATCACAATAGCTTATTTTTTTCTTTGAAAAACTCAACAACTAAAATGAAGCTTGAACATAACAAATATCCAGACCTGCTCTAGGGTATGACAGAAGACATCCCTATGGCGTTGAATGAAACAACACATTAGACCTGAGTAGTGTCTGGCTGTCATGCTACAGCGCACTGATGGTGTGTATCCTGCCTCCACAGGGCAAAACAGGAAGCCCATTGTGTAGAATATTGCCATAATCTCCCTGTGTACAGCACTACTGCTGTACTGTTATTGCATGAAGTCCACTGGCAAGGCCAAGGTCACCCTCAGGTCACCTTCCTGTCCACTGGGCGATACGGGACCTGCTTGCTTCGCCCAGACTTTCCCTTCCCAGACGATTTTGGCTTGAAGATATTTTTGGATATGGGTCCATCAGGGAAGCAGGAGGGCCCCTCGATATCTGAGCTAGCCCCGTACAGGGCCTCTGTTTCTGAGGTGTTCAGCTTTTCCTCGCTCTGGCAGCTTGACCCACCCATAGACAGACGCTCCTGGAAAAATTATTACTGGCTAAGTTGATCAAATGCATAAGATGAATAACTAAAAAGCTGTAAAAGTGGCATGTATTGGACAAATATTTACTTTTTTCCTCTCCCTACTTTTTTTGCCGGAATAATATATCATAATACATCAATTTAAAGCCTGAAACTCTGCTACTTACAGCTTTTTTGTTGAATCTGAATATTCGCCAGTCTCGTGGAGGTCTGTCAGAGTTTATTGTCTCTGTACTCGTCTGCTGGTAGTTCGGATTGGTAAACATAAATGAGATGTCGCCCTGATATGCCTGCCGCCGTTTCTGTCTGTTAAATAGTTCATAACACTTTTACTTTTCACATGACAATACATTTTAATTTCTATACAATTTATTCTACGGTATAAGGATAGTTTATATTATGAGTATTTGTATACATAATACACAATTATCATAAATCCTTTGAAACATATCAACTAATCATTAGCATTTAACAAACATACCTCTTCCATAAAAATATTATGATCACAAGACCTAGGGCTCCAATAACAAGGACAACAGAGATGGCAATGTATGCCCCCCGGGGGCTGGTTCCTTCAGGCTTGGTGAGGGAGCATCGCCCAGCCAGCCTGTCTGCCTCGGAGCATTTTTGGTCGCCTGTGGTTCCTGTCACATTGCTCGTTGCCATGACATCCTCCTCCTCTAGGAACGGCTCTGCAAGAAACACACATATACATGTTTAATATACTTATTATTATACATTTGAAATATTTTCATGCATATAAACAAGAATAAGAATTAACGTTGCAAAGCAATTTGCATAGATGTACATTGTACAATTACATATACAAATAACTGTAATAAGATAAAACATTTGCGATTTTCTTTTTGTTGTAGTACAATGTGATGACTCACTGGGTATGCAAAGTGTGTCTGTAGGCTGGTCGGGACACAGACAGGCATGACCGTCAGGCCGGGCAAGGCATAGGTGGCTGCACCCTCCATTGTCACGTGAACATGTGTTATCTCCTGGATGTAAAGTGAACAGCAAGATTAAAGATCATACAGAAGTACTGTAACACAGGATGTGTGTTGAATAAAAAAAATCACCACACTTCATTGTGTCATACAGCATGAAAATTAGCGAGGACTACAAACCACTGTACCTGTTTGTTTGCCATGGGAAACCACCTTGATGTCCATGAGGCCAACATACAACTGTTTGATTGTCTCCCTTGCCTTGCCCGTGTGCTTGTTGGCTCGTTCAATCTGCTGCTTCTGCCAGTCCGTCCAGTATACAAACTCACCAAACTGCCAAAAAAAAGCATTACATGAGTTTGCTGCTGGATGCAACATAATTGCTTTAGATGCTATAAGAAAACTGCCTTAACAACAATAAAAGATCTGCCATTAGATGATTTAACAGAACTGCTTTAAAATTATAAAAGAGATCTACCTTTAGATGCTACATGTATAAGAGATCTGCCTTTAGATCCTATAAGAGATCTGCTTTAGATCCTATAAGAGATCTGCCTTTAGATCCTATAAGAGATCTGCCTTTAGATCCTATAGGAGATCTGCCTTTAGATCCTATAAGAGATCTGCCTTTAAATGCTATAGGAGATCTGCCTTTAGATCCTATAAGAGATCTGCCTTTAGATCCTATAAGAGATCTGCCTTTAGATCCTATAGGAGATCTGCCTTTAGATCCTATAGGAGATCTGCCTTTAAATGCTATAGGAGATCTGCCTTTAGATCATATAAGAGATCTGCCTTTAGATCCTATAAGAGATCTGCCTTTAGATCCTATAGGAGATCTGCCTTTAAATGCTATAGGAGATCTGCCTTTAGATCATATAAGAGATCTGCCTTTAGATCCTATAAGAGATCTGCCTTTAAATGCTATAGGAGATCTGCCTTTAGATCCTATAAGAGATCTGCCTTTAAATGCTATAGGAGATCTGCCTTTGGATCCTATAAGAGATCTGCCTTTAGATGCTATAGGAGATCTGCCTTTAGATCATATAAGAGATCTGCCTTTAGATGCTATAAGTAAGAGAACTGCTTTTAGATCATATAAAAGATCTGCCTTTAGATCCTATAAGAAAGTGAACTGCCTTTAGATCATATAAGAGATCTGCCTTTAGATCCTATAAGAAAGAGAACTGCCTTTAGACTATATATGACATCTGCCTTTAGATCCTATAGGAGATCTGCCTTTAGATGCTATAGGAGATCTGCCTTTAGATGTTACAAGAGAGCTGCCTTTAGATCCATAAGAGATCTGCCTTTAGATCCTATAGGAGATCTGCCTTTAGATGCTATAGGAGATCTGCCTTTAGATCCTATAAGAGATCTGCCTTTAGATCCTATAGGAGATCTGCCTTTAAATGCTATAGGAGATCTGCCTTTAGATCATATAAGAGATCTGCCTTTAGATCCTATAAGAGATCTGCCTTTAAATGCTATAGGAGATCTGCCTTTAGATCCTATAAGAGATCTGCCTTTAAATGCTATAGGAGATCTGCCTTTGGATCCTATAAGAGATCTGCCTTTAGATGCTATAGGAGATCTGCCTTTAGATCATATAAGAGATCTGCCTTTAGATGCTATAAGTAAGAGAACTGCTTTTAGATCATATAAAAGATCTGCCTTTAGATCATATAAGAAAGTGAACTGCCTTTAGATCATATAAGAGATCTGCCTTTAGATCCTATAAGAAAGAGAACTGCCTTTAGACTATATATGAGATATGCCTTTAGATCCTATAGGAGATCTGCCTTTAGATGCTATAGGAGATCTGCCTTTAGATCCATAAGAGATCTGCCTTTAGATCCTATAGGAGATCTGCCTTTAGATGCTATAGGAGATCTGCCTTTAGATCCTATAGGAGATCTGCCTTTAGATGCTATAGGAGATCTGCCTTTAGATGCTATAGGAGATCTGCCTTTAGATGCTATAGGAGATCTGCCTTTAGATCCTATAAGAGATCTGCCTTTAGATGCTATAGGAGATCTGCCTTTAGATCCTATAGGAGATCTGCCTTTAGATGCTATAGGAGATCTGCCTTTAGATGCTATAGGAGATCTGCCTTTAGATGCTATAGGAGATCTGCCTTTAGATCCTATAGGAGATCTGCCTTTAGATGCTATAGGAGATCTGCCTTTAGATCCTATAGGAGATCTGCCTTTAGATCCTATAGGAGATCTGCCTTTAGATGCTATAGGAGATCTGCCTTTAGATCCTATAAGAGAACTGCCTTTAGATGCTATAAGAAAGAGAACTGCCTTTAGATGCTATAAGACAAGAGGCACATCAGTGCCTGTGCTCCACTGGCCAAAAGGTTTAAACAAAGACCACCTAACGAACATTTTCGTCAAGTTTCATAGAAATACAATCATCAATTTTTGAGGAGAAGTTATTTAAAAAATTTTTTTACTTAAATAGCTCTGGCTGCCATGTTGTGCAGTGGACCGAAATGATTTGGGCAATTTGAGTAAAGGAGCACCAAACAAACATTTCTGTCAAGTTTTATCGAAAAAAGGTCATCGGTTTCGACGACAAGTCGTATAAAGTTTTTTTTATTTTTTAGCTCTGGCAGCCATGGTGTGCAGTGGACTGGAACCATTTAACAAATTTTGGTTATTGACCATCCAAGGAACATTTCTGTTAAGTTTCATCAAAATCTGATCATCGGTTTCTGAGAAGATGTTCTTTAAAGGTTTTTCTATTTTTTTTGCCCTGGCAGCCATGTTGTGCAGCGGACCGGAACCATTTGAGCAATTTTGGTTAAGGACCACCCAAGGAACAATTCTGTCAAGTTTCATCAAAATCTGCCTATCCGTTTCAGAGGAGATGTCGTTTAAAGATTTTGCTATTTTTAGCTGTGGCGGCCATATTGTGCAATGGACCAGAACCATTTGTGCAATTTTAATAAAGGACCACCCAAGGAACATTACTGTCAATTTTCATCAAAATCTGCCGAACCATTTCAGAGGAGATGTCGTTTAAAGATTTTGCTATTTTTAGCTCTGGCGGCCATATTGTGCAATGGACCGGAACCATTTGAGCAATTTTGGTAAAGGACCATCCAAGGAACATTTCTGTTAAGTTTCATCAAAATCTGATCATCGGTTTCTGAGAAGATGTTCTTTAAAGGTTTTTCTATTTTTTTGCCCTGGCAGCCATGTTGTGCAGCGGACCGGAACCATTTGAGCAATTTTGGTTAAGGACCACCCAAGGAACAATTCTGTCAAGTTTCATCAAAATCTGCCTATCGTTTCAGAAGAGATGTCGTTTAAAGATTTTGCTATTTTTAGCTGTGGCGGCCATATTGTGCAATGGACCAGAACCATTTGAGCAATTTTAATAAAGGACCACCCAAGGAACATTACTGTCAATTTTCATCAAAATCTGCCGAACCATTTCAGAGGAGATGTCGTTTAAAGATTTTGCTATTTTTAGCTCTGGCGGCCATATTGTGCAATGGACCGGAACCATTTGAGCAATTTTGGTAAAGGACCACCAAAGGAACATTCCTGTGAAGTTTTGTCAAAATCCGCTTATCAGTTTCAGAGGAGATGTCGTTTAAAGTAAGAGGAGATGTCGTTTAAAGTAAAAGTTTACGCACGCACGCACGCACGCACGCACGCACGCACTCACGACGGACAATCTGTGACGACATAAGCTCCATGGCCTTCGGCCAGTGGAGCTAAAAACAAGTGTACCTAATTGATATAGTCTCAACTTAGGATCAGGTTTATGAGCATATATCTTTTGTTCTTGTCTTTTAGTATGTGTCACTCTACAATTAAGGACTGTCAGAAGTATGAGCTATATCATATGGTAAATGCAGTTACCAGAGCGAGGCCGAAGGGGTGTGGGACATTCCGTATGAGGGTGACCCGATGGTTGCCATCTAGTGTGGACGTCTCAATCTTGTCCAGCTTTCCGTCCGCCCAGTACAGGCGCTCAGACACGTAGTCTATAGACAAACCATTCGGGAAACCTGGAAGGACACAATGCAGTATAAACAGACTGTTCGAAAAACTTGTAAGAATAATACACTACAGAAAGACCATTTGGGAAACCTAAAGGTTCACAATACAGGCAACCTGTGTCTGGCCAACTAATACAATTTTCTATGACTTTTATTGCAAGTGTCACATTAGCACTTCATATGTCAATTCAGCTGCCTTGCATAGATGCCCATTCTGTTGGCTTCCATAGTATCATGCACATTTCTCAATCAGCTGTACAGATAAAAACTTTATGTAATTATTTTTTTATTTAAATAATGTGTACATGTACAGTAAAACTGAGATTGCTCGAGGACACCAGGGTCCGAGCTAAAACTCGAAGGAACTGATGTTTCGAACAACGTAAGTTTCAATTTCCCAGTCTGTTATGAATTGTCTTACAGTGTATTTTATGTTTGAGGTCACCAAACCCAATGTTGACTTAGACACGATAATGTATTGATTTGTGGATCTGATCGAACGGCCGCAGTTTAACTGTTAGTAGCTGATATATATATATTGTAAAATTCAAAGCATATAAAACTAGAACTGTAAGCCAAAGGCTAACGAATACCCCCCAACCCTTCCCTGTCTAGGTTGTTTGCCCTGGCCTTAGTTATGGTATCATTAGAAAGCACAAGGCAATACATTTATTTAGTTTATTTAGAATACCTATTACATTGAAAAATGACAAAGGAGTAGGCCACCAAAGCGAATATTACCCCACTCCCACCCACCTCAGGGGAGATAACAAACCTGTTTCTCTCATTTTCACCATAAATGGGTCATGATGAAAAATGACAAAGGAGTAGGCCACCAAAGCGAATATTACCCCACTCCCACCCACCTCAGGGGAGATAACAAACCTGTTTCTCTCATTTTCACCATAAAGGGGTCATGACTCCTGACAGGATATTCCAAAATGAAGGTGGACGGGTGAATATGACAGTCTGCCAACCCAATTTCTGTTTACCCACCCCCACCACCTCCCCCCCACACATGAGTACCAAGGAAATAATACAGGTGCACAAAATCACATATACAAAGGTTCACATCATGGTCATGGATAGCTGAAAGTTTGAGAAAAATATATTGAAAAATGACAAAGGAGTAGGCCACCAAAGCGAATATTGTAACAAATTTAAGGCCTGTATGCACCTAACTTCAGGACTTTTGATGGTCTTTTTAAGGACAAAATCAATTAAAGGTCTTTTTAAGGCCATGCAAACATTCTGATTAATACAGGTGCACCAAATCACATATTCAACAGTTCATATCATGGTCATTGACATCTGAAAGTTTGAAAAAGATTTATAGAAAAAATGACCAAGGATTAGGCTAGACAAAGCTGTATAATTTTTGCCTATTTTAACTTATTCAGGGGCCATAATTGGAGACATGATCATGTGATTCCAACCACAATCACAGGGGCAAATGTTCTCACCATGGCTAAAAGTTTGAAAAAGATTCATTCAAAAATGACGAAGGAGTAGGACGAACAAAACTAATTTTACCCAATTTAACTCATTAAGGGGCCACAACTCCACTCAGGATCATGTGACTCCCACCAAATTCATGGAGGCAAAGGTTTACATCATGGCCATTAATATTTGAAAGTTTGAAAAAGATTTGCTCAATAGCTTCAAAGAAGAATCCTGGACAAAGCTAATTTTGCCCAATTTAACTCATTAAGGGGCCACAACTCCACTCAGGATCATGCGACTCTGACCAAATCCACGGAGGCACAGGTTTACATCATGGTCATTAATATTTGAAAGTTTGAAAAAGATTTGTTCAATAACGACAAAGATGAATCCCGGACAAAAAAAACGGACAGACAGACGGACAGACGGACAGACAGACAGACAGACGGACAGACGGACAACCCGATTCCAGTATACCCCCCCAAACTTTGTTTTGGGGGGTATAAACATAAAGTAGACAATAATATGAACTGTAATAGATCTATATTCAGAATGATGTAACGCTGCATACCAAGCCCAGAGTTGTGTATGATTCTGCGGTTGCTGCCGTCCATGTACGCCCGTTCTATCCTTGGTCTGTAGCCCCAGTCTGTCCAGTACACGTACCTGCAGTGGAGCATAAATATGAGCATACCACATTGTCTACTAGTGCACGTACCTGCAGTGGGTTATAAACATGAGCATACCACATTGTCTACTAGTGCACGTACCTGCAGTGGAGCATAAACATGAGCATACCACATTGTCTACTAGTGCACGTACCTGCAGTGGAGTATAAACATGAACATACCACATTGTCTACTAGTGCACGTACCTGCAGTGGAGTATAAACATGAGCATACCACATTGTCTACTAGTGCACGTACCTGCAGTGGAGTATAAACATGAACATACCACATTGTCTACTAGTGCACTTACCTGCAGCCAAGTATAAACATAACCAAACCACATTGTCTACTAGTGCACGTACCTGCAGTGGAGCATAAACATGAGCATACCACATTGTCTACTAGTGCACGTACCTGCAGTGGAGTATAAACATGAACATACCACATTGTCTACTAGTGCACGTACCTGCAGTGGAGTATAAACATGAGCATACCACATTGTCTACTAGTGCACGTACCTGCAGACAAGTATAAACATGAGCATACCAAATTGTCTACTAGTGCACGTACCTGCAGTGGGGTATAAACATGAACATACCACATTGTCTACTAGTGCACGTACCTGCAGTGGGGTATAAACATGAACATACCACATTGTCTACTAGTGCACGTACCTGCAGTGGGGTATAAACATGAGCATACCACATTGTCTACTAGTGCACGTACCTGCAGTGGAGCATAAACATGCGCATACCACATTGTCTACTAGTGCACGTACCTGCAGTGGGGTATAAACATGAACATACCACATTGTCTACTAGTGCACGTACCTGCAGTGGAGCATAAACATGAGCATACCACATTGTCTACTAGTGCACGTACCTGCAGTGGAGCATAAACATGCGCATACCACATTGTCTACTAGTGCACGTACCTGCAGTGGAGCATAAACATGCGCATACCACATTGTCTACTAGTGCACGTACCTGCAGTGGAGCATAAACATGCGCATACCACATTGTCTACTAGTGCACGTACCTGCAGTGGAGCATAAACATGCGCATACCACATTGTCTACTAGTGCACGTACCTGCAGTGGAGCATAAACATGCGCATACCACATTGTCTACTAGTGCACGTACCTGCAGTGGAGCATAAACATGCGCATACCACATTGTCTACTAGTGCACGTACCTGCAGTGGAGCATAAACATGCGCATACCACATTGTCTACTAGTGCACGTACCTGCAGTGGAGCATAAACATGCGCATACCACATTGTCTACTAGTGCACGTACCTGCAGTGGAGCATAAACATGCGCATACCACATTGTCTACTAGTGCACGTACCTGCAGTGGAGCATAAACATGAGCATACCACATTGTCTACTAGTGCACGTACCTGCAGTGGAGCATAAACATGCGCATACCACATTGTCTACTAGTGCACGTACCTGCAGTGGGGCATAAACATGAGCATACCACATTGTCTACTAGTGCACGTACCTGCAGTGGAGCATAAACATGCGCATACCACATTGTCTACTAGTGCACGTACCTGCAGTGGAGTATAAACATGAACATACCACATTGTCTACTAGTGCACGTACCTGCAGTGGAGTATAAACATGAGCATACCACATTGTCTACTAGTGCACGTACCTGCAGTGGAGTATAAACATGAGCATACCACATTGTCTACTAGTGCACGTACCTGCAGACAAGTATAAACATGAGCATACCAAATTGTCTACTAGTGCACGTACCTGCAGTGGGGTATAAACATGAGCATACCACATTGTCTACTAGTGCACGTACCTGCAGTGGAGCATAAACATGAGCATACCACATTGTCTACTAGTGCACGTACCTGCAGTGGGGATAAACATGAACATACCACATTGTCTACCAGTGCACGTACCTGCAGTGGGGTATAAACATGAACATACCACATTGTCTACTTGTGCACGTACCTGCAGTGGGGTATAAACATGAACATACCACATTGTCTACCAGTGCACGTACCTGCAGACAAGTATAAACATGAACATACCACATTGTCTACTAGTGCACGTACCTGCAGACAAGTATAAACATGAACATACCACATTGTCTACTTGTGCACGTACCTGCAGACAAGTATAAACATGAACATACCACATTGTCTACTAGTGCACGTACCTGCAGACAAGTATAAACATGAACATACCACATTGTCTACTTGTGCACGTACCTGCAGTGGAGCATAAACATGAGCATACCACATTGTCTACTAGTGCACGTACCTGCAGTGGGGCATAAACATGAACATACCACATTGTCTACTAGTGCACGTACCTGCAGACAAGTATAAACATGAGCATACCAAATTGTCTACTAGTGCACGTACCTGCAGTGGGGTATAAACATGAACATACCACATTATCTACTTGTGCACGTACCTGCAGTGGGGTATAAACATGAACATACCACATTGTCTACTAGTGCACGTACCTGCAGTGGGGTATAAACATGAGCATACCACATTGTCTACTAGTGCACGTACCTGCAGTGGGGTATAAACATGAGCATACCACATTGTCTACTAGTGCACGTACCTGCAGTGGAGCATAAACATGCGCATACCACATTGTCTACTAGTGCACGTACCTGCAGTGGAGCATAAACATGAGCATACCACATTGTCTACTAGTGCACGTACCTGCAGTGAAGCATAAACATGCGCATACCACATTGTCTACTAGTGCACGTACCTGCAGTGGAGCATAAACATGCGCATACCACATTGTCTACTAGTGCACGTACCTGCAGTGGAGCATAAACATGCGCATACCACATTGTCTACTAGTGCACGTACCTGCAGTGGAGCATAAACATGCGCATACCACATTGTCTACTAGCGCACGTACCTGCAGTGGAGCATAAACATGCGCATACCACATTGTCTACTAGCGCACGTACCTGCAGTGGAGCATAAACATGCGCATACCACATTGTCTACTAGTGCACGTACCTGCAGTGGGGCATAAACACGAACATACCACATTGTCTACTTGTGCACGTACCTGCAGTGGGGCATAAACATGAACATACCACATTGTCTACCAGTGCACGTACCTGCAGTGGAGCATAAACATGAACATACCACATTGTCTACCAGTGCACGTACCTGCAGTGGAGTATAAACATGAACATACCACATTGTCTACCAGTGCACGTACCTGCAGTGGGGTATAAACATGAACATACCACATTGTCTACTTGTGCACGTACCTGCAGACAAGTATAAACATGAGCATACCACATTGTCTACTAGTGCACGTACCTGCAGTGGGGCATAAACATGAGCATACCACATTGTCTACTAGTGCACATACCTGCAGTGGAGCATAAACATGAGCATACCACATTGTCTACTAGTGCACGTACCTGCAGTGGGGCATAAACATGAACATACCACATTGTCTACTAGTGCACGTACCTGCAGTGGGGTATAAACATGAGCATACCACATTGTCTACTAGTGCACGTACCTGCAGTGGGGTATAAACATGAGCATACCACATTGTCTACTAGTGCACGTACCTGCAGTGGGGTATAAACATGAGCATACCACATTGTCTACTAGTGCACGTACCTGCAGTGGGGTATAAACATCAGCATACCACATTGTCTACTAGTGCACGTACCTGCAGTGGGGTATAAACATGAGCATACCACATTGTCTACTAGTGCACGTACCTGCAGTGGGGCATAAACATGAACATACCACATTGTCTACTAGTGCACGTACCTGCAGTGGAGTATAAACATGAACATACCACATTGTCTACCACATTGTCTACTAGTGCACGTACCTGCAGTGGGGTATAAACATGAACATACCACATTGTCTACTAGTGCACGTACCTGCAGTGGAGCATAAACATGAGCATACCACATTGTCTACTAGTGCACGTACCTGCAGTGGAGCATAAACATGAGCATACCACATTGTCTACTAGTGCACGTACCTGCAGTGGAGCATAAACATGAGCATACCACATTGTCTACTAGTGCACGTACCTGCAGTGGAGCATAAACATGAGCATACCACATTGTCTACTAGTGCACGTACCTGCAGTGGATCATAAACATGAGCATACCACATTGTCTACTAGTGCACGTACCTGCAGTGGAGCATAAACATGAGCATACCACATTGTCTACTAGTGCACGTACCTGCAGTGGAGCATAAACATGAGCATACCACATTGTCTACTAGTGCACGTACCTGCAGTGGAGCATAAACATGAGCATACCACATTGTCTACTAGTGCACGTACCTGCAGTGGAGCATAAACATGAGCATACCACATTGTCTACTAGTGCACATACCTGCAGTGGGGCATAAACATGAGCATACCACATTGTCTACTAGTGCACGTACCTGCAGTGGGGCATAAACATGAGCATACCACATTGTCTACTAGTGCACGTACCTGCAGTGGGGCATAAACATGAGCATACCACATTGTCTACTAGTGCACGTACCTGCAGTGGGGCATAAACATGAGCATACCACATTGTCTACCAGTGCACGTACCTGCAGTGGGGCATAAACATGAACATACCACATTGTCTACCAGTGCACGTACCTGCAGTGGGGCATAAACATGAGCATATCACATTGTCTACTAGTGCACGTACCTGCAGTGGGGCATAAACATGAGCATACCACATTGTCTACCAGTGCACGTACCTGCAGTGGGGCATAAACATGAGCATACCACATTGTCTACTAGTGCACGTACCTGCAGTGGGGCATAAACATGAACATACCACATTGTCTACCAGTGCACGTACCTGCAGTGGGGCATAAACATGAGCATATCACATTGTCTACTAGTGCACGTACCTGCAGTGGAGCATAAACATGCGCATACGACATTGTCTACCAGTGCACGTACCTGCAGTGGGGCATAAACATGAGCATACCACATTGTCTACTAGTGCACGTACCTGCAGTGGAGCATAAACATGCGCATACCACATTGTCTACTAGTGCACGTACCTGCAGTGGGGTATAAACATGAACATACCACATTGTCTACTAGTGCACGTACCTGCAGTGGGGTATAAACATGAACATATCACATTGTCTACTAGTGCACGTACCTGCAGTGGGGCATAAACATGAACATATCACATTGTCTACTAGTGCACGTACCTGCAGTGGGGCATAAACATGAACATACCACATTGTCTACTAGTGCACGTACCTGCAGTGGAGTATAAACATGAGCATATCACATTGTCTACTAGTGCACGTACCTGCAGTGGAGTATAAACATGCGCATACCACATTGTCTACTAGTGCACGTACCTGCAGTGGAGCATAAACATGCGCATACCACATTGTCTACTAGTGCACGTACCTGCAGTGGGGTATAAACATGAGCATACCACATTGTCTACTAGTGCACGTACCTGCAGTGGAGTATAAACATGCGCATACCACATTGTCTACTAGTGCACGTACCTGCAGTGGAGTATAAACATGCGCATACCACATTGTCTACTAGTGCACGTACCTGCAGTGGAGTATAAACATGCGCATACCACATTGTCTACTAGTGCACGTACCTGCAGTGGAGCATAAACATGCGCATACCACATTGTCTACTAGTGCACGTACCTGCAGTGGAGCATAAACATGCGCATACCACATTGTCTACTAGTGCACGTACCTGCAGTGGAGTATAAACATGCGCATACCACATTGTCTACTAGTGCACGTACCTGCAGTGGAGTATAAACATGCGCATACCACATTGTCTACTAGTGCACGTACCTGCAGTGGGGTATAAACATGAGCATACCACATTGTCTACTAATGCACGTACCTGCAGTGGAGCATAAACATGAGCATACCACATTGTCTACTAGTGCACGTACCTGCAGTGGGGTATAAACATGAACATATCACATTGTCTACTAATGCATGTACCTGCAGTGGAGTATAAACATGAGCATACCACATTGTCTACTAGTGCACGTACCTGCAGTGGGGTATAAACATGAACATACCACATTGTCTACTAGTGCACGTACCTGCAGTGGAGCATAAACATGCGCATACCACATTGTCTACTAGTGCACGTACCTGCAGTGGAGCATAAACATGCGCATACCACATTGTCTACTAGTGCACGTACCTGCAGTGGGGTATAAACATGAACATATCACATTGTCTACTAGTGCACGTACCTGCAGTGGGGTATAAACATGAGCATACCACATTGTCTACTTGTGCACGTACCTGCAGTGGAGCATAAACATGAGCATACCACATTGTCTACTAGTGCACGTACCTGCAGTGGGGTATAAACATGAGCATACCACATTGTCTACTTGTGCACGTACCTGCAGTGGAGCATAAACATGAACATATCACATTGTCTACTAGTGCACGTACCTGCAGTGGGGTATAAACATGAGCATACCACATTGTCTACTTGTGCACGTACCTGCAGTGGAGCATAAACATGAGCATACCACATTGTCTACTTGTGCACGTACCTGCAGTGGGGTATAAACATGAACATATCACATTGTCTACTAGTGCACGTACCTGCAGTGGGGCATAAACATGAGCATACCACATTGTCTACTTGTGCACGTACCTGCAGTGGGGTATAAACATGAACATACCACATTGTCTACTAGTGCACGTACCTGCAGTGGAGTATAAACATGAGCATACCACATTGTCTACTAGTGCACGTACCTGCCGACAAGTATAAACATGAGCATACCACATTGTCTACCAGTACACGTACCTGCAGTGGAGTATAAACATGAGCATACCACATTGTCTACCAGTACATGTACCTGCAGTCGAGTTCATATCTCAACGAAAGCAGATGTATTATCACACTTACCCCTTCTGTGGGTGGAGGGCTATAGCCCTAGGCTCGTCAAGGTCGTCACTGATAAGGGTGCGTCTTTGCCGCCCAGAGAGACGGGCTACCTCAATCACGTCCGTCCCAGTGTCTGTCCAGTACAGGTTCCCTGCCAACCAGTCCACCGCCAGGCCGTCCGTTGTCTTCAGGCCTGACTGTACCACCGTCTCCACTCCACTACCATTCAGGAACGCACTCCTGCAGCACAACAGATGAAAATCTCACAGTTCCAACCAAAGCAAAAGTAAATACAATTCAAGGATCATAATAAAGATCTCATAGTGTTAATTTTATCAATAAACATCAAGATAAGAAGTACAGCACTACAGCTATATGACAGCGAGATGTAAACAATTACCTGATAACGTCCATGTGTACATCAGTGTAGTAGATCCTGTCTCTGGCATAGTCATAGTCAATGGCTATCACATTGTTTAGGTCTGGGAGTGGCAGGAACACATCTGTGCGGTCAGGCAGGTCGAGGGCGATACGCCGGATACTGCCGCGGCTAGCAAACAGGATGTACTCCTCTGGCACTGGAAATGTCATGACACTTATACTAGAAGTGGTATATCGACCAACTAATATTGTCAAAATTCAACATATAGGACCACAGTAAAAAATATTTCATTAACACTTCACTTTCTCTCAATACCTCGAACTCATCATTCATATATTATTTCCAAATAACAAAACTTTCAGTGCCAGAATGTTTTTTTATACACATTCATTGTTAAACACACAAATCAACATTTAAATGCAGTTTAGCTGGCTATGATTCTTTCATACCAATTAAGTTTACACATTTTATGAACTTTTCATTTCGAATACATAATTTATAATTGAAATTTGTTTAAAAAGGCTATACAGTTTGTTTTTGATGATTATGATTTGAGACCAGTTTTTAATCCCTATGTACTAGTTAAATAGCTATAAAGCAGACAGAAGTTTCAACACAAATTAGGCAGTTCTTGTTTGCAACAAAAGCATATCTCCCCCATTCCTGCCTCATTCTGTTCCAGGACATTGTGAGATATGGAGTGGATTGTCATGTTGTCTCGATGAGGTGAACATTATACATAAATTTCTTAACTCTCTTATAATTTCTTTGATCTATGGCTCAAACATTAATTTTGACCTTGAAATCAAACCTCTACCAAACATGCATGGCATGTGGGTTGTGCAAGTCATGTAAATATTTCATGAAAATCCTAAGAGTGTAAGAGATACAGAGCAGACATGAAAGTATACAAAACAAGCAGCCCTTGAGGGCCTATGCTATACTGGCATGGCTCATTTGGTCATTTTCAATGCAGAGCATGCATGTATGGGTAATAGGCTACATACTGATAATTCACAAAGGCAAGGGAGAAATCAGGCTGCACACGGTAAATACAGGTTGTCTCTCTAAAACTGCCAGTTCACCTCTTTAACAAAGGCAAGGGAGTGAAAAAGAAAAAAAACTACAGTGACTGAATACAGGTTGTCTCCCTTAGATTATATATTTTTTTTGCAACATTAGCAATTTTGATAATTCTGGGGCCTTTATCCAGTGTTACATGGGCTGGTTTAATAAAGGAACCAAGCTCTCACATATATCTAACTACTGTTTAAGTTTGATTAAGATACTATCAAAACTGAAGACTCCCGTTCGCAAGCATTTGTTTACAGACCCATGGACAGACGACAGACACAGCGCCATGGAAGAAGGTCTTTTTGCCTTTGGCCAGTAGAGCGAAAAATTATGACTGTGACATTGACATTAAACCAGTATACTTGAAATGTGGGTTCTGCACATTGTCTTGATGAGGTAAGTTTCATGAAAATCCTTCAAATGGCTTAGGAGATATGGAACTGACCTGAAATCCATGGCTATAACATTTAGCCATGTAGGTTCTGCATGTCATATCAATGTGGTGAACATTAGATGCGAGTTTCATGAAAATCCTTCATAGGGTTTAGAAAATTATACAGATTGAAAACAAAATTGTGACAGACAGATGGATGGACAGCCAGACACTCAAGCTAAATATTATGTCTACTCTGCATAGCATGGAGAGAGACATTATTCAACCAAATGAATATGTCACAGGCTTGGATTGCCTTCCTTTTGGAAGGTAAAATAATTTAAAACAATTATTAAATGCAAGTAGGATTGGCCTAACTATAGCGACAATTAGCACTTTTCACACTATAGCTCAAGACTTTATGTGGATTCTAACTGTGATCATAAAATTTGTATCCAAAATCTTTGCCAGCTTTAATCTTATTAAAAGTTAACTACTGTGAAATCATTAATGTTCGTGGGGCATTAATGTTCGTGGTTTTCGTGGGGTGGGTGATCCACGAATTCAAGATCCCACGAAATATTGACCCTTTATTCCCTTTTTCAATTGCCATGTTATGTACATACTCTAGTTTATTCGTTACAGAGGCCGCAGTACACATCGTAAATATCCGTGTGAATAAATATTGAAATGAGATGATTTTCAAAAGTAATTGAATTTGTAAACATCAGCTATCTTTAGGGATTGTTTACTCAATTATACGGACCTTCTCGGTGTTTTCACAGTTTGCAAAATTCTTAATTGGCATTCAATGGCTTCGTCTATCTGTATTAAGGATCAGGGTACATCTTCTTTTATGACCTTAATTTCCAATTCAATCGATAATTGACATGGATATATGCACTAATTGGCATGTCGTACCACTTTAGCGAGTGTCATAAACCGAGTGACGAAGACAACGGAAATCACGGGCCAGTGCGTGGAATGCAGTCGATCTAGGACGATCGCAATTTCGATTTTTTTTTATTTCAAAAACGTAAAACCACGAATTCAAGTACCCAAGAAATTGTAATTTTTCGGCAAACCACGAAATTTCATGCCAACGAATATAAATGATTTCACGGTAATCATTTCCATTTTTTTTTCTAAATTGTATTAAACCTGTCAGCAGTTGGTGAAGTAAAATATAACTATTAAATGCAGGGCTTACTTCCCTTCACAGTTTGTGCTTATTGAATCAAATTTAACAAGAGATGTTTGTCAAACATTATGCCCCCCCTGAGCGCCATGTTGTCAGGATTATATGGACAATTGAATGAAATATGCATGGACCGAAATGACAGCTGATTTGTCGCTAACATTGTATGCCGTTGAGGCAGTTTTAAGATTATGACCATTCAAAGTTTGAGGATAGAGTGTGTTATGACCATGACCTTTGACTCTATGACCTCAAAATCCATAGTAGTCATCAGCTGGTCACCAAAAATCTAAATGTTAAGTTTGAGGGCCATGGGTGCAGGCATTGACAAGTTATCACACAGACAAGCATTTTTCGTTCAAGGTCACTGTAACCTTGACCTTTGATCCAATGACCCCTTAAATCATAAGGGGTCATCTACAGGTCAGACACAACTCCAAGTCAAGTTTGAGGGCCATGGGTGCAGGCATTGTCCAATTATCACTTGAAACATTTTCGCATTCAAGGTCACTGTGAACTTGACCTTTGACCCAATGACTCCTAAAATCAATAAGGGTCATCTCCTGGTCAGGCCCAACTTACATATCAAGTTTGATGATCATAGATTCAGGCATTGTTGAGATATCACTGGGAGAAGATTTGTTAACTTTTTTGCGTTAAAGGTTACTGTGACCTTGACCTTGGCCTGATGACCCCCAAAGTCAAGAGGGGTCATCTACTGGTCAGGCCCAACCTTCATGTCAAGTTTGATGACCATAGGTCCAGGAATTGTCAAGTTTGCTTTCAAGATCACTGTGACCTTGACCTCTGACCCCTTAAATCAATAGGGGCCATCTACTGGTCAGGCCCAACCTCCAAGTCAAGTTTGAGGGCCATGGGCGCAAGCATTGTTGAGTTATCACTCGGGCAACCTTTTACCATTCAAGGTCACTGTTACCTTGACCTTTGGCCCAATGACCCCCCAAAACAATAGGGGTCATCTACTGGTCAGGCCTAACCTCCAAGTCAAGTTTAAGGGCCATGGGTGTAGGCATTGTCGAGTTATCACATGGACAACCTTTTACCATTCAAGGTCACTGTTACCTTGACCTTTGGCCCAATGACCCCCCAAAACAATAGGGGTCATCTACTGGTCAGGCCCAACCTCCAAGTCAATTATGATGGCCATGGGTGCAGGCATTGTTGAGTTATCACTCGGACAACCTTTTACCATTCAATGTCACTATGACCTTGATCTTTGACCCGATGAGCCCCAAAAACAATAGGGGTCAGCTACTGGTCAGGCCCAACCTCCAAGTCAAGAATGAGGGCCAAGGGTGCAGGCATTGTCTAGTTATCACTCGGACATCCTTTTACCATTCAAGGTCACTGTGACCTTGACCTTTGGCCCGATGACCCCCAAAAACAATAGGGGTCATCTAATGGTCAGGCCCAACTTCCATATCAAGTTTAATGACCATATGTCTAGGCATTGCTGAGTTATCACTCGGACAAGCTTTAAAATTATTTTACCATTAAAGGTCACTGTGACCTTGACCTTTGACCCGATGAGCCCTAAAATCAATAGGGATCATCTACTGGTCAGGCCCAACCTTCATGTCAAGTTTGATGACCATACGTCCAGGAATTGTTGAGTTATCACTCGGACAAGCTTTGGTCTACCGACGGACCGACCGATCGACCGACATACTGACATGCCTGTGCAAAGCAATATACCCCTCTTCTTCGAAGGGGGGCATAATAACATCGATTAACACCCCACTGGATGGCTTGTGCTTCACTGTAGATATACTAACACCCTTGTGTGATGCTGTTCATGACTAATAAGGCTTATACTGGCAAGCTGAATGTCAAACAATTGGACCGTTGGAACCTGAGCCTAAGTAACAGGAATTAACATTGGATGTATGAATATTGTGTTCCAGGACTAAGCAGGTCACGGCAAATGAAGCTCAGTTTATGAAGGAATGTCGGTACTGAAACCCAAAATGGGCCTCAGGGAATACTGAGCTCAATAATTGGCCACATACTGGATTGGCAGGTGATTCCATCCTTGCGGAGACGCAGACCCGAGGAGCAGGCGCATGTGATGCCATGGCGACTGGGCAAGCACAGGTGGCTACAGTGACCGTTGTTCACACGACACTTATTGATGCCCAGCTTCACTGTAAACATATCAGAAGGAGAGAACATGCATTAAATTCATACTGAAAAATAACAAAAATATGTAAAAGATTTGAAAAAAACATTCAGTTTTGTTCTTGACTTCTGTTGAAGTAAATTAAAAAGGAAGTTTGCATGCAGAGAGTGTTGGCATTTTAACCAGGCTGATGCTAGGCTTTTATCATACCTTACACTTTTCTGCTATAAAAACAGAATAGAATGTTTTTACTCTGATAGTTAATAAGGAAAGTTTCTGTCTACCCGGCTGATCCATCTGGACAACTTGTATATCCATGACCCCTGTCAGTTTGGGCAGCACCAGCTGGTGTTTATCTGGTTGTGAACCGTCCTTGCTCACGCTGTACACGGATGTCTTCTGCCAGTCCGTCCAGAAAACCCGCTGCTGGAACACCGCAATGTTGTACGGGTGGGCAACCTTCACCGCCACCGTCCGCCGGTCTCCACCACTCAGGTCAGATGACTCTATCAACTGGTCATACATTCAATACAATTAAAACAACTTTCTCTACAACAACTAGATATTGCTTTTTTGAAAAAGCACTTGTCTCCTCAATTGTGTGGTCATTGCTGAGAATTAATCAATGATGGACATGAAATTTGTACTTTTGGTCTGTAGAGGAACCAACAGTGACCTTGAAGTTTGGCCTATCCACCCATATTCAATAGTGAACATCTGCTGCATAATATCAGTGATCTCAAAATCAATAGGTCATCTACTAATCATGACCAACTTGCATACCAAGTATGAAGTTCCTGGCTCCAAGCGTTCTTTAGTTATTGAGTGGAAACTGTTTTTACCTCAAGGTCACCGTAACCTTGACCTTTGACCTACTAATCTTAAATTCATATCATGTACCAACACAATATTTTATATTAAAAGCAGTATCAAAGTGTGCTTATATTCAAACCGGTACTTGGTCTGCTACTAAATATGATTCAAACTAATACATGGTCTGGTACCAAATGTGAAGTCATTAGTATTACAGATTTTTCGCTGAACTTTAATAAGTACATAGTTTGAATGGTGCCATATAGTATATACACATGTTTAAATTATATATATATATATATATATATATACTTACTGAGGAAGAGAAGAAAGTGTTGTTGATTAATCTTGGAAAATGTAAACAAAGTTTGTATTGTATTAAGTTCCTGGGCGCCAGCATTATTCAATGTATATTGACCTTGACCTTTGACCTACTGATCACAAAATCAATAGGGGTCATCTACATGACCAACTTGGGTACCAAGTATGAAGTTCCTTGGTGCAAGCGTTTTTTAGTTACTGAGCGATAACTGTTTCTTCACCTCAAGGTCACCGCGACCTTGACCTTTGATCTACTGATCTAAAAATCAATAGAGTTCATCTACTGAGCATGACCAACTAGCATACCAAGTATGAAGTTCCTGGGTGCAAGCGTTCTTTAGTTATTGAGCGGAAACCGTTTCTTCACTTAAAGGTCAAGGTGACCTTGACCTTTGACCTACTGATCTCAAAACCAATAGGAGTTATCTACTAGTCAGGACCAACTAGCATACCAAGTATGAAGTTCCTGGGTACAAGCGTTCTTTAGTTATTGAGCAGAAACCAATTTTAAGCCTAAGGTCACCGCCAACATATCGTTTTTAAAGGTAACTGCAAACTTGACCTTTGACCTTTTGATCTCATAATCAATAGGGGTCATCTACTAGTCATGAACAACTAGCATACCAAGTATGAAGTTCCTAGACCAAAAGGATCTTAAGTTATTGAGCGGAAACCATTTCTTCACCTCAAGGCCACGGTGATTTTGACCTTTGACCTACTGATCTCATATTCAATAGTGAACATCTCCTAGTCATGACCAACCAGCATACCAAGTATGAAGTTCCTGGGTCTATGGGTTCTATAGTTATTGAGTGGAAACAAAGTGTGACGTACAGACTGACGAACTGACTTACGGACAGGGCAAAAACAATATGTCTCCCCATGAATGGGGGAGACATTATAATCAAATCACTCAATTGAAAGCATCAGTATTATAGTTTATAAGTGCATGTAGACAATTCTTTGTGGGTCCTACATGTCCTTGAGTCCATTGAACAGCTGTCATGGAAAATTTGCAACAAATTCTTCAATTTCTTGCAAACTGAAAAATATTCTGATTCCTTTTGGTTTTACAATTATTTATTTGACAATAAAGTTAAAAAGGTTATTATAACATTATCAAAATCCCTCTTGGTAAGTGTATTAAGAGAAGCTTTTTTTACGATCATGCCAACCATACCTCAGTTTTTGCGTCTGCCCAGAAGAGTCTGGCTGTTTGCTTATCAATGGTGAGCCCGTTAGGCCAGATGATGTTAGAGGTGACAAGAGTTATGCGCCCTTGCCCGTCCAGCTCCGACCGCTCTATCTTGGGCTGCTCCCCCCAGTCCGTCCAGAACAGGTATCTGACATACACACAGGGGTATAGGCAAGATATACACACTAGGTCATACACAACCAAACACACAGGGGTATAGGCAGGATATACACAACCATACACACAGGGGTATAGGCAGGATATACACAACCATACACACAGGGGTATAGGCAGGATATACACAACCATACACACAGGGGTATAGGCAGGATATACACAACCATACACACAGGGGTATAGGCAAGATATACATAACCATACACACAGGGGTATAGGCAGGATATACACAACCATACACACAGGGGTATAGGCAAGATATACACAACCAAACACACAGGGGTATAGGCAGGATATACACAACCATACACACAGGGGTATAGGCAGGATATACACAACCATACACACAGGGGTATAGGCAGGATATACACAACCATATACACAGGGGTATAGGCAAGATATACACACTAGGTCATACACAACCAAACACACAGGGGTATAGGCAGGATATACACAACCATACACACAGGGGTATAGGCAAGATATACACAACCATACACACAGGGGTATAGGCAGGATATACACAACCATACACACAGGGGTATAGGCAAGATATACACAACCAAACACACAGGGGTATAGGCAGGATATACACAACCATACACACAGGGGTATAGGCAGGATATACACAACCATACACACAGGGGTATAGGCAGGATATACACAACCATATACACAGGGGTATAGGCAGGATATACACAACCATACACACTGGGGTATAGGCAGGATATACACAACCATACACACAGGGGTATAGGCAAGATATACACAACCATACACACAGGGGTATAGGCAGGATATACACAACCATTATACACAGGGGTATAGGCAAGATATACACAACCATACACACAGGGGTATAGGCAAGATATACACAACCAAACACACAGGGGTATAGGCAGGATATACACAACCATACACACAGGGGTATAGGCAGGATATACACAACCATACACACAGGGGTATAGGCAGGATATACACAACCATACACACAGGGGTATAGGCAGGATATACACAACCATACACACAGGGGTATAGGCAGGATATACACAACCATACACACAGGGGTATAAGCAAGATATACACAACCATACACACAGGGGTATAGGCAGGATATACACAACCATACACACAGGGGTATAGGCAAGATATACACAACCATACACACTGGGGTATAGGCAAGATATACACAACCATACACACAGTGGTATAGGCAAGATATACACAACCATACACACAGAGGTATAGGCAAGATATACACAACCATACACACAGGGGTATAGGCAAGATATACACAACCATACACACAGGAGTATAGGCAAGATATACACAACCATACACACAGGGGAATAGGGAAGATATACACAACCATACGCACAGGGGTATAGGCAGGATATACACAACCATACACACTGGGGTATAGGCAGGATATACACAACCATACACACAGGGGTATAGGCAGGATATACACAATCATACACACAGGGGTATAGGCAAGATATACACAACCATACACACAGGGGTATAGGCAAGATATACACAACCATACACACAGGGGTATAAGCAAGATATACACAACCATACACACAGGGGTATAGGCAAGATATACACAACCATACACACAGGGGTATAGGCAAGATATACACAACCATACACACAGGGGTATAGGCAAGATATACCCATTAGGTAATATACAACCATACACACACCAAGCTCATAAGTGTTTCAAATAACAGTACTTCTAGTAACAGTGCTTCTAGTAAGTGCTTCCGGTACAGCTTTAAATTAGATACTATTTTGGGTCAGAATTGATATTGGACAGGTGTACTTGAACAGAAAGCATCTGGCAGAAATGTTTGGAATTATTCATTGCAGTAGGAATTGTATGGCTACCGATAAAGGTGTGATTTGATCCTCACCTTTCCTCGTAGTAGAGTGTGATCGCTCTCGGCTTGTCCAGCTTCTCCCAGATGAGAACCTTTCGCATGGAGCCGTCCAGGTTGGCAACCTCAATACGATTAAGACCTAAAATCAGTCTTACACTGATAAATTATGCAATCTTGATACATAACAAAATATACCATTGTTGTGAGGTAGATCGATTACACAAGCCTAGAAAGACATAATAGCTTTAACAGTTTGACATGATCAAGTTCTATCAAACAAAATGCACAGTTACCCTACCTGTGTCAGTCCAGTATATTTTGCGGCCAATCTCATCTATGACCATGCCGTCAGGCGTGTCGAGGCCGGTAGTGATGACGTCCTCCACTGCAGAGCCATTGAGACGCGCACGCTGGATCCGGTCCAGGATCGTGTCCGTCCAGTACACATAGTCTATACACATGGAAAACTCATGTATATCAAACTATTGTCAATTTCACTTTCTAATCAAATGATAATTAAATTTGTTTTATCACAAATGCGATGAGTACAGTTATGTTTCGTAACATGTATGGTAGGTATTGTAACAAATGTAGATTAACGCAGGTACCTTCAAGCCTGTCCACGCTAATGGCGATGGCATTTTTTAACAAAGGGATAGGCAGGCTGACATCAGCATAGTAGCCAACATCCAGGGAGATCATCCGTATGCCAGTACGCTGGGCAAATATCAGGTAGTTTCGCATGTCTAAAATTTTTTTATATTATTGCATGTAAAAATCAAATTAGAGCATAAATTAATTTCATTTGTTTAAAAGTAATGGCCAAGGTTAAGGTTTTTCCAAGACACCAAGGCTTACAATAGCTCAACAGTTTGATTTTTTCGAAAAACAGATGATTTAAAAAAAAGATTGAATTCTGCAAATCAGACATGTAACTTGTCATGAGCGCCCATCATTGTCAAACCAAATTTAGTAGCAATCTTTTCCAGTGCACTTCAAATCAAAAACTTCATCTATTCCCGACATATTTTGTGGGAAGCACAGAAAATTGACCAGTGTTTTATTTGAAATATGGTTGTTATGCTTTTAATAAATCATTTGGGTCAGCAAAACATTACTTGATCAAGGGTTATAATGCCTTTGCTAAATCATGATCGTAATTTGTATTGGTTTCTTTAGTTGTATCACGAAATTATTATATGCATATTTACATGAACTTTTAGAGATTGTAACATGTTTGAATCTTGTCAAGAAATAAGAAAGACAATCATACCTGTGTTGCAGGTGTTACCATCGGTCCTGAGGAGCGTACCAGTTGGGCAAGCGCAAGTGTGACCCCGGGGGAGAGGTGCGGGCAGGCACAGGTGGCTGCAACCTCCGTTATCCACCTGACATTCACTCTGTACTGTAATAACATACACCAGATTGTTGTTACATGTCAGTGAAGTGATCATTTTGATCAGGATCCCTTTAATAAATTTAGAAAAATAAAAAATAGATGTAATCATATGTTATAAGGGAACAATAAAAGGATGATGCCATAAATAAAAAAACACACAAAAGGTGGAGTGTGGCGAAAACATGTGATACCTATTTAAGTATGTTTGCCAGGTTTGAAGTAAGGTGTTAAGAGGGGGCTCACCTAGGCGTCTCTGCCTGTGGAAGACAGTGATGTCCATCACGTTACCCATATTGCCCTGCAGGGTGACCTGACCCTGCCCGTCCCGCCCCGCTCGGATGATCTTCTTGTGGAGCCAGTCTGCCCAGTAGAGACTCTCCTTGTATATGGTGAATCCAAAAGGCTGGGGGTGCACCATGCTGGTCATACTGTACACAATCTGTAACACATACTCTGTCAAATCTAGTCACACTACAAGTGTTTCCTTGGAAATCACACCCATTATGGCAAACACAAAATGAAACAAGAGGGCCATGATGGCCCTGTATCGCTCACCTGTAGCTTTGCTAAATAAAGTGAACATTCTGACCTATTATCATAAAGATCCAATGAAAAGTATGGCCCCTAGAGGCCACTCTTTTATTTGTCCCACTGACCTAGTTTTTTACCCCACATGACCCTATCAGTAGGCAATGCTTCAAACCAAATATTTAAGACCTAGTCCTTGTGGCTTCAGACAAGAAAATTTTAAAGTTTTTTCCTATATAAGCCTATGTAAAACTTGTGACACCCAGGGTGAGGCCTCTTTTCACCACAGGTGCACAAATTGAACAATCTTGGTAGCGGGCCACTAGGTTATGCCACATATAAAATGCCAATGTCTTGTTGGTTTAGACAAGAAGTTTTTTGTTCTATATAAGCCTATGCAAAACTTGTGACTCCCCCCTGGATAGGGCCTCTTCTCCCCAGGGGCATAAATTGAACAATCTTGGTAGAGGACCACTTGGTTATGATACATACCAAATATTGAATGCGTAGGCCTTGCATTTTCAGACAAGAAGATTTTTAAACACTTTCCTTATATAAGCCTACGTAAAACTTGTGACCCCCTAGGTGGGGCCTCTTATCACTTCAGGGGCATAATTTGAATAATCTCGGTAGAGAACCACAAGGTAAAGCTACATACCATATATCAAATGCCTAGGCCTTGTGGTTTTAGACAAGATTTTAAGTTTTCACTAAATAAGCCTATGTAAAACTTGCGACCCCCGGGCAGGGCCTCTTATCACTCCAGAGGCATAATTAGAACAATCTTGGTAGATGTCCATAAAGTAATTATACATGCCAAATATCAAAGCCCTAGGACTTCTAGTTTTGGAGAAGATTTGTTAAGTTTTCCATATCTAAGTCTATGTAAACCACGTGACCCGGGGCGGGGTCATTTTTGACCCCAGGGGCATAATTTGAACAATCTTGGTAGAGGTCCATTAGGTGATGCTACATATCAAATATCAAAGCTCTAGGCCTTGTGGTTTTGGAGGAGAATTTTTTTTAAGTTTTTCTTATCGGTTACCATGGCAACCAGAGTTTCGCATGGAATCCATGTCTTTGAACAACTTTGGTAGAGCTTCATGCAAGGAACATCCCTGACCAAGTTGCATTGAGATTAGGCTAAAATTGTGACCTCTATTGTGTTCACAAGGTTTTTGTACTAATTGACCTAGTGACCTAGTTATTGACCGTGAATGACCCAATATCAAACTTGACCTACATTTTATAGCGATGATCATTCTGACCAAGTTGCATTGAGATTAGGCTAAAATTGTGACCTCTATTGTGTTCACAAGGTTTTTCTACTAATTGACCTAGTGACCTAGTTATTGACCGCGGATGACCCAATATCGAACTTGACCTAAATTTTATAGAGATGATCATTCTGACCAAGTTGCATTGAGATTAGGCTAAAATTGTGACCTCTAATGTGTTCACAAGGTATTTCTACTAATTGACCTACCGACCTAGTTTTTGACCCCAGATGACCCAATATCGAACTTGACCTAGATTTCATAGAGATGATCAGTCTGACCAAGTTTCATAAAGATTAGGTCAAAATTGTGACCTCTGTTGTGTTCACAAGGTTTTTCTAATAATTGACCTAGTGACCTAGTTATTGACTGCGGATGACCCAATATCGAACTTGACCTAGATTTTATAGAGATGATTATTCTGACCAACTTGCATTGAGATTAGGCTAAAATTGTGACCTCTATTGTGTTCACAAGGTTTTTGTACTAATTGACCTAGTGACCTAGTTGTTGACCGCGGATGACCCAATATCGAACTTGACCTACATTTTATAGAGATGATCATTCTGACCAAGTTGCATTGAGATTAGGCTAAAATTGTGACCTCTATTGTGTTCACAAGGTTTTTCTACTAATTGACCTAGTGACCTAGTTTTTGACCTGGGTTGACCCAATATGGAACTTGACCTAGCTTATGTTAAGATGATCATTCTGACCAAGTTTCATTAAGATAAGGCTAAAATTGTGACCTCTGTTTTGTTCACAAGGTTTTTCTAATAATTGACCTAGTGACCTAGTTATTGACTGCGTATGACCCAATATCGAACTTGACCTAGATTTTATAGAGATGATCATTCTGACCAAGTTGCATTAAGATTAGCCTAAAATTGTGACCTCTATTGTGTTCACAAGGTTTTTGTACTAATTGACCTAGTGACCTAGTTATTGACTGCGGATGACCCAATATCGAACTTGACCTAGATTTTAAAGAGATGATCATTCTGACCAAGTTGCATTGAGATTAGGCTAAAATTGTGACCTCTATTGTGTTCACAAGGTTTTTGTACTAATTGACCTAGTGACCTAGTTATTGACCGTGAATGACCCAATATCAATCTTGACCTACATTTTACAGCGATGATCATTCTGACCAAGTTGCATTAAGATTAGCCTAAAATTGTGACCTCTATTGTGTTCACAAGGTTTTTGTACTAATTGACCTAGTGACCTAGTTATTGACTGCGGATGACCCAATATCGAACTTGACCTAGATTTTATAGAGATGATTATTCTGACCAACTTGCATTGAGATTAGGCTAAAATTGTGACCTCTATTGTGTTCACAAGGTTTTTGTACTAATTGACCTAGTGACCTAGTTGTTGACCGCGGATGACCCAATATCGAACTTGACCTACATTTTATAGAGATGATCATTCTGACCAAGTTGCATTGAGATTAGGCTAAAATTGTGACCTCTATTGTGTTCACAAGGTTTTTCTACTAATTGACCTAGTGACCTAATTATTGACCGCGGATGACCCAATATCGAACTTGACCTAGATTTTATAGAGATGATCATTCTGACCAAGTTGCATTGAGATTAGGCTAAAATTGTGACCTCTTATGTGTTCACAAGGTATTTCTACTAATTGACCTACTGACCTAGTTTTTGACCCCAGATGACCCAATATCGAACTTGACCTAGATTTCATAGAGATGATCAGTCTGACCAAGTTTCATAAAGATTAGGTCAAAATTGTGACCTTTGTTGTGTTCACAAGGTTTTTCTAATAATTGACCTAGTGACCTAGTTATTGACTGCGGATGACCCAATATCGAACTTGACCTAGATTTTATAGAGATGATTATTCTGACCAACTTGCATTGAGATTAGGCTAAAATTGTGACCTCTATTGTGTTCACAAGGTTTTTGTACTAATTGACCTAGTGACCTAGTTGTTGACCGCGGATGACCCAATATCGAACTTGACCTACATTTTATAGAGATGATCATTCTGACCAAGTTGCATTGAGATTAGGCTAAAATTGTGACCTCTATTGTGTTCACAAGGTTTTTCTACTAATTGACCTAGTGACCTAATTATTGACCGCGGATGACCCAATATCGAACTTGACCTAGATTTTATAGAGATGACCATTCTGACCAAGTTGCATTGAGATTAGGCTAAAATTGTGACCTCTATTGTGTTCACAAGGTTTTTCTACTAATTGACCTAGTGACCTAGTTTTTGACCCCAGATGACCCAATATCGAACTTGACCTAGATTTTATAGAGATGATCAGTCTGACCAAGTTTCATAAAGATTAGGTCAAAATTGTGACCTCTATTGTGTTCACAAGCAATTGTGAACGGACGGACGGACGGACGGACGGACGACGGACGAAGAGTGATCACAAAAGCTCACCTTGTCACTACGTGACAGGTGAGCTAAAAAAAAATGTTCTTAATTTCTTACATTAAATGTATATTGTGCAAAAATGAAAAAAAAAAAGTTGTCACAGGAACATGACAAATGCCCCCATAAGGCCTTGTTGGCCGGATAACCGTAATATTAGGCCAATATGGACAGGTAGCCTTCAATATCTGACATATTTTCATGACGACCTTCCGTATCATCCCATGAAGTTTGGAAATATTGATCACTAACATTCTTAAATAGGTAAGTTTGTATACAGATGACAAGTCACTGAAAAATTGAGTTGGTGTCAATTTGTGTCTGTTATACCTTTCAGTGAGGTTTTTGGGCATTATTCAACATGTAAGTATATGAATATTTTACACAATTTTAAAGATATTTTTACTTGTATTTAAGTTAATGAAAGCCTAGAATAGAAACACAGGACAATGCGGAACACAGCCTTATAGCCTGATTTTTTATTTTGAAAATGGCATTTTTTCAACAAGATGCGTGGTAGGTAGGTTCTGCCTGAAACATTACAATAAATGGCAGTAAAAAGCAATTTTTAATAATTTTAGGGCCATCAAACCGATACAGTGCAACCTGTGTGATGGCTGTAAATAACTGTGAATGAAGGGTATAGAAGTAATTAGTGAAAATCCCAAAACTGGACACAATGTGCCCTAAAACTTGAACCTAAGTTCCTATTTGTCTGAGGGACCATAGTTTGTATTTAGGATGAAATGGTGCTATATAACCTAATAGATAAATGGTGATCTATAGTTATGTGAAGTATTAAGTCAATTGGATTAAGTCTACAGAAGTTATGAGTTAAATCCCAACTTGCCCTAAAACTTTAACCTGACACATTCTGTCATAAAACTTTAATCTAAGTCAATCAGGAGGAACAATTTGTATAAATTTAGGATAATATGGAGTTATTGAATGAAGGGTATTGGAGTCATAAGCAGGGCTTCCAAAACTTTGGAACCTTTATCGGTCCGGGAGGTCATCAAGCTGCCCCCTCCCCCACACCATTACATTTTTAAAAAGTGAAAAATTGTCAGACCCATTTTTATTTTTTGGACACTTTTTGAAACTCTCAGTCTGGCGTGGTCAAAATCGGTCATAACCGTCAAATTGCTCATTTTTAAAAGCCCTGGTTATAAGCAAAAATGCCAACTTGCCCTTAAACTTAAACCGGACGCCCAAGACAACAGTTTTGGGTGAGTAGTATGGCCTCCTTATTATTCGAATGGTCAGGCTTAAATGAGTACACAAACAAACTAAGCTGTACTTCACCACATGTTGTGTACCTTTCTATCGGAGCCATCAAGGGCACAGGATTGTATTGATCCTGGGTCTACGGCCCCAGGGTCGATCCAGTAGAGGCGTGTCAAGCCCCCAAAGTAGTCCACTGTGAGGCCGTTGGGGTAGGTCAAGTTGCGTGACACGATCACCTGCCTGCCCTGCCCATCCATACCAGCCCTTCCAATACAAGATGGCTTTTTCCAGTCTGTCCAAAACATGTACCTATAACCAGGAAAACACTTATGAAAGTGCCTAAATTTGGTTGAATTTTTTCATCATACACTATTTCAACGAAATTTAAATTGAACAAAGAGGTCATGATGTTTCTTTTGTTTTTCCCTTCTACAAGGCAAATTATTCAATATAAAGAAGATGCAGGCTTTACAGCAGTTAGTTAACACTGACCCTGATATTGGGTCAACGACAATGTCCCTTGGTTGTCCAAGTCCTTCCCAGATGAGGACACCTCTCATGGAGCCATCCAGGCTGGCTACCTCAATTCTCCCCATCTCAGAATCAGTCCAGTACAGCTTCCTCGTGGACCAGTCCACCGCCAACCCTGTTGGGGTGTCAACACTCGAACCAATTATCACCTAGAAAATAAACATTTGCCAAATGTTGGTAACATTAACAATTTATCATACAATTATTGTCAGTTACATGATCTCATTGATCGAAAAAAGCATACATTTATTTCCAGGATGAATTATTTTTTTGTAGACTACTGGCATTTTGTTTAAGTTTTTCTTAAAAAAATAATCTTCATAATCATTTCTTTTCATACTGACCAAATTGTTTTTTTTCCCATACTGACAAACTTACATATAGTCATCATAAAGATAAAGACGTATTAAGACTGGCAAAAATGCAAGTTTTAACTAAATGGCCCACAAACGAGTTGTCCACCTACCCGCTCCTCAGTACCGTCCCATTTGGCCGCGCTGATTGTGTTAGTGCCGCTGTCGGTCCAGTAAATGGTGTCTGTGTCAGCATCAAAGTCAACGGCATTGGTGCTGACAGTCTTGCTAAGGGGGATAACCACATCTGACTGGTCCTCCGTGCCCAGAGTTATCCTTCTGACATCTGACCTCGTTGTAAACAACAGGAAGGACTTGATGTCTGAAAATGTAAATAAAAACAGAAAATTTAGTTTGAAACATACTGAATAATGAGCTAAGATTTTATAACTAGAATGTAGACATGCCTTTCTTGTTTGTACATAAATGTCCTTGGTGAAAGGGCAAAGAAACAGGAAAAACATATTTTATTTGAGTTGAACTTACTTCTGACACATGTTTTGTTATCAGGTTTGAGATGTAGGCCTGTGGGGCAGGCACACATGTACCCCAACTGCCCTGGCAGACACAGGTGGCTGCACCCTCCCTGAACTGGCCCACAACGGTTCTCCGCTGTAACACAGGGAAACACTGGTTATCTATGGGACTTAATGTTTATGTTTCCAGAAAGTGTTATATAAATAGCCACTGAATGACTGATCTTGGATTTGCACTTATTAAGAAGATTTCAATGTAATTCTTCTTTTTTTCAACCAAACCTTAAAGTAAAAGATCAGGAACACAACATAAAATACAGCTTGTATTAATCATAAAGTCTAGTTCTACAGTAAAGTGAGAAAAATAACACAAGAAAGTGCTGAGTCATGCTGAAATATAGTGAAAATATTCATCCCATATCAAAATGCAAACTGGATGGATTACACACAATCAGGCTTCCTTAGAATGTTCACAGCGCATTTGGCTTGGAAGCATGTGAAACTGGAGAAAAACAAAATCTATGAATAAACAAGGGAAATAAAAAGCTTCAATAAAAAGGTAAGTTGAAATAAGAATAATTTAAAGGGACTATAACATTATTCATGTTAATTTATTTCTTTTATTCTAAGAACAGTGTTATGTAAGCTGAAGCCCTGTTCCATGAAGTACATGCCAGTGGAAATGCTCACCCTGTGGCTGCCTATCATGGTGGAAGATGTGGATGTCCATGGGAAAGTGGAGGCGGTTGCGGACCATTTCCACGTCGTTACCCGTGAACTTGTTGGCCCGATTGATGCTTTTTGTGTGCCAGTCTGTCCAGTACAGCTCATCCTCAAAAAGGGTCAGGGCAAACGGGTGGGGTAAACCTGGTGCAGGACAAGGTCATACTATGGGAATAGTCACTTCAAGTTGTCAATATGCTTGCTATAATTTATAGCAAGTATTGACAACTTGGAAGTCACTATTCCTTTAAATATTCTCTAATAAATGAAGCATACTGACAAGACCGATTACCGAATGTGCAAGTGTTCAATGAATTCCAATGTACAAACAAGCAATCAAAGCCTGCAATTTTAAGATTACATATTTTTATTCACAAACTAATTACATTTAATTACATAACAACAAGAAAGCTTTATATGCCAAGTTATGAGATCATTAAGTGTTACCCTGGTTGATGACGGTCCTCCTCTGTTTGCCATCTAGGTCAGCACACTCGATCACATGGTGTTTGGCATCAGCCCAGTACAGCTTGTCGGCCCCGTAGTCCAGGGTGAGGCCGTTGGGCCAGAACAGCGAAGTGTTTGCCACAGTGATCCGACCACCACCGTCCATGTAGCTCCGCTCAATCTTCGGTGTACTGCCCCAGTCTGTCCAGAATATCACTCTGAAAGAAATGTGCAACTTTGTTTCTCTAAAGATTGCTTATAAATAGTATACGAGTTAATCAACACCTTGTACCGTGTTTGAGAGAGCTGTGTTTGTATGTGTTTATACATTAACTCCCATTTCAAAACAGTAACGAGTAGGCGGAGCTTAATTGTCCAATAAATAGCTTGTGGATGAGTTACAACGCTATCAACTTATATGCATGATAGTTATTGAGTGTTGTCCTTGACAACATGGCATAACACAGTTATGTCACACACTAACCTAGTGATCAAAACTATACAACTTGACCGAAGCCCTCAAGTATAATTTCAATAAGTCAGATTGTGTGTGCAGTAACTATTACCTTGTCCTTAGTCTGTATCAAGTTAAATGTTCTAAATATGAGTGCATACTTCTAAATCATATAAATAAAGACTAAAGCTTTTGCTCTTCACTGACTTCAGAATTTCCTTTTTTTTATATTTGAATTGTGTATACAGCATAAGCCTCATGGTCTTTATTCGTACCCCTGTCCTGGGTGAGCGACAATGGCACGTGGTTTCTCCAGGTTATCCCAGACGAGGACCTTCCTGTGCTGACCGTCCAAGTTGGCCACCTCGACACGAGACGTCCCAGAGTCTGTCCAGAACAACAGGTTGTGGATCCAATCCACAGCCACACCGCCTGCAATATAAACACCATGTTAAATACTGGCATGCTTCTTAACTACATTTTATGTTTTTTAATTAGATAAACATTCTGAGTGTATATGATTTTCATGTTTCTAAAATTCAAACTTCATTATGTTGTAAGTTAATTAACCTCTGAGAAATGACTTCCCTCTAGTAGTCACAATAATGCTCAAAGCGAGTACCTGGACTTTCTAGACCGTAGGCCACCACCTCCGTAATGCCAGTGCCGTTAAGGTACGCTCTCTTGATCTTGTCCAAAGTTACGTCTGACCAGTAGACAAAACCTTTCTCGTGGTGAAAGTCAAGAGCTATTGCGTTCTCCAGCCCATTCAGAATGCTGTCATACTCCGACATGTCTGGCATCACACGCCGGATGTCCACACGGTTAGCAAATATTAGGTAGGCCTTCTCCCCGGGGTTCACTGAAATAGTCAATAGATTTTGTGTTTATATCCAGGGCTTCTAAAAAGTGACAATTTGCCAGTCTAGACCACAACATCCCCAAATATCAGAGGACATCCTTGAGGGCGATAATGTCTGTGTAAATTGCTGTTTTTATTACATCAAAGAGATGTCAGATTCACCGTCTTTAATCATGTAAACAATTATCACACTCTTGCTATGACGATCCATAATCATTATATTATAAAAGACAAGTGTCATTAATAATCCACGAAAGCAATAAAATTCCTCAATAATTAACCTGCGACACGCTTAATAAACTACAGAGTCTGACCACTGAGTGTGCCGCTAACATCATTTTAAGAAAATGTAATGAAAAAATCATTGTTGATTTTAAACATTTAAAAGCACTGATTATGAATAAAGATATAGCTGTTTATCAAAGATTATCAGTTGAATGTTGATCCACTGTGGTAGCATTAAACAAATAAATAACAATACTGTAACACTTTAAGTCATCTGACCGCTTTCCGCCGGCTGCATTTAATTACTAGCGCATCGTTCCTCGAAACCCCATAGAATTCGATGATAATATCATTTAGAATTAATTTTGTATGAACTACTATCTAAATCGACTATGATGGCTTTCAAGCACCGCTTACGAATTGCCACATAGCAAAAAATTATTGACAAAATACACATCCGGGTCCGGACCGATTGAGGTTCCAAACTTTTAGAGGCTCAGTTTATATCTAAAGTTGATTTACTTATCCCACTCCATAAGACAAGATGAGTTCATCTGGCTTTTATCAAACATATCAATGCCATAATACCTTGAGCTTTACATCCCCTTCCATCAGGTTTGAGAACATAGCCCACAGAACAAGAGCATTGAAACGAGCCGGGTGTGTTCTTGCAGTGCTGGCTGCAGACAGGGTACAGCAAACATTCATCTACGTCCTCACACCCCTGCCCATCTGCCAGCAGCATGTAGCCATGGTGACATGAGCACTTGGCCCCAAGTGATGTCTGCTGACACTCCTGCTCACAGCCACCATTCCCATCTGTACAGGAGGCTGCCCAGTCTGGGAATCAAAGGATTGGTTTGAATATGTTATTAATTATTATTTTTTACACAAGACCATAATCATGGATGGAAATTGGATATTGTATACAAGAATGTAACCTGAATTGTTTTGCCTTCTAATACATTTTATAGTGGAAATTAAGTGCCAAAGGGAATTGTAGATTAAGACCTACTTACACATAGCTCAGTAAAGTGCCATGACACTGTGAGGAATATACATACGACAGTGTTGTTCATCGGAGGCATCGGTGCAGTCGGTGACGGTGTCACACACCTTCTGTTTGCCCACACACTCACCATTCGCGCACCGGAACTGACCGTAATCACACTGCTCATGAACTGAAACATGAATGGTGAAAAGTTTTTTTATTGATATTCATAATCAAATAGTGCATTAAAACTCTATCAAGGGGAATGTGTGTTTTCCAGAACCTTGTTTCATCCTTTAATCTTAGCCTGTTTTGCACTCAATTAACCCTATGCAGGAAATAAGTCTGCATACTAATAATGGTAAAAAGAGCTGTCATGGTGACAGCGCGCTTGACTATTCCGCCAATTTTAAGTTTAACAATTGCAAAGTTGAAGTGAAACATGCATGGATTACTGCAAATTTAGTTTAAATGCAAAACCTTTAACCTTTAACAGAATTACAAAACCTTTAACAGAATTTCTAAGTAAAAAAATAAAGGGGCAAAATTTGCATTACATGCAAGATAGATTTACCTTACTTGAATGATTAAAGGTTCAATTCATGTAGTTGCTGAGTTATTGACTTATATGTGCTTACATGCAAATTTTCTATTACATGCACATTTTCTAAGTTGAATAATAAAGGGGAAGAATTTAAATTATATGCAAGATATAGTTACCGGTATCTAACTTGATTAATTAAGAAGGTTGAATGGTTTGGAGCCCATGTGTAAAGCAATACATTTGCTGAAATATTGACTTAAATGTGGTAACTTGCAAAACCTTAACCAGAATCAAAAGTCCAATAATAAAGGGTCATTATTGGCAAAATACAGTTATCTTACTTGGTTATTCAAGTAGGCTAGGTGGTTGAGTACCATTGTATAATGCCTCAATGCAATACATCAAGTATTTGCTGAGATATAAACCATGTGCTGACAGGTGTGATGCCGATACTGATGCTAGGGTGAGTTGTATAGCTCTCCTAATTCTTCAAATAGTCGAGCTAAGAATGAGTTTAATTTTCATGTTTCCTCTGAGCCTTCAACTTATCAATGTGCAAGGTAAGAAATTATGTTAGATATATTAGAGAGAGAAAGCCACAACATTATCAAGGCAAGTATGAGAGCTTCTCCTCACCACAGAGGTTCTCATCTGAGTTGTCTGGGCAGTCAGTTTTGCCATCACATTTCTTCTCCAGGGGGATACAATCACGGCTCGTGTTCCCGCCACACTGGAACTCCCCATCCTTACAATGGGTCACGTCTGAAATGACAGGACAATGTTCACAGTTATCTAGCATGTTTACAATAATGCATAGGATTTATGATCCATCAATGACAGATGAGACAGTGACGAAACCAGGTTTTTAATGATTGACAGAAGAACTTCAGCCTGTGTCTGTTTTTCTATTTTTAGTAACAGTGACCTGACCCTAAGGACCCCAAATGCAATCCATTGAAAGGTATCCATAAACTCTTCCTTTATACCAAGTTGTGTCAGGATATGTCAACCCTAACTTAAGTTATTCAGTTTCAACCATGTTTCTATTTTTAGTAACAGTGACCTTGACCTTGAATCTAGGGACCCCAAATGCAATCCCATGAAAGGTATCCATAAACTCTTCCTTTATACCTGGTGTGGTCAAGATATGTAGACCCTGACTAAAATTATTCAGTTTCAACTGTTTTTCTATTTTTAGAAACAGTGACTTTGATCTTGAATCTAGGGACCCCAAAACGCAATCCCATGAAAGTATCCATAAACTCTTCCTAAAGACCAAGTTTGGTCAAGATATGTCAACCCTAACTAAAGATATTCAGGTTGAACCATTTTTCTATTATTAGTAACAGTGACCTTGACCTTAGGGACCCCAAATGCAATCCCATGAAAGGTATCCATACACTCTTCCTATAGACCATGTTTGGTCAAGATATGTCAACCCTAACTAAGTTATTCAGTTTCAACTGTTTTTCTATTTTTAGTAACAGTCACCTTGACCTTGAACCTAGGGACCCCAAACGCAATCCCATGAACGGTCTCCATAAACTCTTCCTATAGACCAAGTTTAGTCAAGATATGTCATCCTTAACTAAAGTTATTCAGAAATTCACATCGAAACTTAATACTTGATGTACATACTACAGTTGCGTTCATCACTGAAGTCCTCACAGTCCTTTTGTCCGTCACACACCCACTTGGCGTTGATACACAGACTCTCGTCACACGGAAACTCTCCATCACCACAGCTATGGGACGGCTGCTGCTGAAAGTCTGCAACACATTAAAAATGAATAACCTTTAGTCAAGAAACCTGACATTGATCATGTTAAAGCCCCTTAAATCTGCAACAGTAATATCTATTCCACAACGAGTTCTATAGCTCTATTCTGTTTCTTTCTTAAACATTTATATCAGCACAAAATCCACCTTGTTCCTTGGTCTGATATTTACCTTTCAGTCAGTTATACATCTTACAATGACAAATGCAAGATAATTAGATAATTGAAGGACATCTCTCCACCATTTCTCATGGATGTATGTTTTTCATGCTAGCGCCTAAACTTTTTGCCAGTTTTGCACTCACCACAGCCTATCTCGTCCTCCCAGTCCCCGCAGTCATTGTCACGGTTACAGCGCTGCTCCACCGGGATACAGCGGTGGGATCGTCGACACGTGAACTCCCCTGCACCACACATCAGGTCCTCAAAACCTGCATAGGAAAATGGTATCTAGCACACCGGATAGGCATTTTCGGGGAATTCAGCCGTGCTGATAAATTCCCTCTGGCACCCCCAAGCCAGATGAGTCACATGCTGTGATGTAATATTTTCAATTTCTTTTAATTTACACTTTATGTAATCATAATCATGAGATTTCAATAGATGAGTTCCATTAACATTAACTTTACAAAACTATACTTTACAAACAAAAGAACCCTTAAAAGACGTGATATCGAAGAAACTTATTGATGTATGCAGTGAATACAAATTTAATTACTGTGTGTCATGACGTCAGTAAACATCATCGCACGCGCTTTTTGGTGAAATGTACAAAAATGTGACTTTTTATGTATTTTCTTCACAAAAAATGTAATGTGTATCAAGAAGCGTATGACAATATATGGTACGATCAAGAATTTCAGTTATATATCATATAAATGTCACAAATCAAATTGAAAGTTTAATTTGCAATACAAATTGACCAGTACAACAAAGATATTTCAACTACTCACACATATTAATTTAAACAAGTAAGCCTCCAATACTTGCATTATTACGATGGCAGCAATAAGCTTACACATTTATCATTGCTCCCATTTGATCATATTATGTGAAAACACAAACTATTGTTGAAATCCAAAAGGAAATTTGCCATTTTGTTTCTTGCACACCAATATGTAAGAGAACAATCACTGACCACATCCTGTTTCATCCTCCCAGTCATTGCAGTCATTGTGTCTGTCACAGCGTTTCTGGCGTGGGATACAGCGATGAGCCTGCAGGCACGTGAACTCATGCTCCCCACAGTACAGCTCCTCCACCCCTGAACGTAAATGAATATAAACACCAAAATGGTCATGGACATGCTGAAATTAGTACACATTAATGCCCTGACCCACACAGCTCTTCCCAACCCGACACTATACGTACATAACCATGGACTTACACACTCTTGCCTACCTGCCTCTATACGTACATTACCATGGTCTTACACACTCCTCCCACCTGCCTCTATACGTACATTACCATGGTCTTACACACTCCTCCCCACCTGCCTCTATACGTACATTACCATGGTCTTACACACTCCTCCCCACCTGCCTCTGTAAGTACATTACCATGGGCTTACACACTCCTCCCCACCTGCCTCTGTACGTACATTACCATGGTCTTACACACTCCTCCCACCTGCCTCTGTACGTACATTACCATGGTCTTACACACTCCTCCCCACCTGCCTCTGTATGTACATTACCATGGCCTTACACACTCCTCCCCACCTGCCTCTGTACGTACATTACCATGGCCTTACACACTCCTCCCCACCTGCCTCTGTACGTACATTACCATGGCCTTACACACTCCTCCCCACCTGCCTCTGTACGTACATTACCATGGCCTTACACACTCCTCCCCACCTGCCTCTGTACGTACATTACCATGGCCTTACACACTCCTCCCCACCTGCCTCTGTAAGTACATTACCATGGCCTTACACACTCCTCCCCACCTGCCTCTGTAAGTACATTACCATGGTCTTACACACTCCTCCCCACCTGCCTCTGTAAGTACATTACCATGGCCTTACACACTCCTCCCCACCTGCCTCTGTAAGTACATTACCATGGCCTTACACACTCCTCCCCACCTGCCTCTGTATGTACATTACCATGGCCTTACACACTCCTCCCCACCTGCCTCTGTATGTACATTACCATGGTCTTACACACTCCTCCCCACCTGCCTCTGTATATACATTACCATGGCCTTACACACTCCTCCCCACCTGCCTCTGTACGTACATTACCATGGCCTTACATTACCATGGTCTTACACACTCCTCCCCACCTGCCTCTGTACGTACATTACCATGGCCTTACACACTCCTCCCACCTGCCTCTGTATATACATTACCATGGCCTTACACACTCCTCCCCACCTGCCTCTGTACGTACATTACCATGGCCTTACACACTCCTCCCCACCTGCCTCTGTAAGTACATTACCATGGCCTTACACACTCCTCCCCACCTGCCTCTGTATGTACATTACCATGGCCTTACACACTCCTCCCCACCTGCCTCTGTAAGTACATTACCATGGCCTTACATTACCATGGTCTTACACACTCCTCCCCACCTGCCTCTGTACGTACATTACCATGGCCTTACACACTCCTCCCCACCTGCCTCTGTATATACATTACCATGGCCTTACATTACCATGGTCTTACACACTCCTCCCACCTGCCTCTGTACGTACATTACCATGGCCTTACACACTCCTCCCCACCTGCCTCTGTACGTACATTACCATGGCCTTACACACTCCTCCCCACCTGCCTCTGTAAGTACATTACCATGGCCTTACATTACCATGGTCTTACACACTCCTCCCCACCTGCCTCTGTACGTACATTACCATGGCCTTACACACTCCTCCCCACCTGCCTCTGTATATACATTACCATGGCCTTACATTACCATGGTCTTACACACTCCTCCCCACCTGCCTCTGTATGTACATTACCATGGCCTTACACACTCCTCCCCACCTGCCTCTGTATGTACATTACCATGGTCTTACACAATCCTCCCCACCTGCCTCTGTCAGTTTTCCCGAAATTGTAAAAATTCTGCCTGTCCACTGGACAGGCAAGTTGGAAGTTTTTGCCTGTCCGAAAAAATATTTGCCTGTCCGCATAAATATGTCATAGTATACATAAAGAGTAAAACAATGAACTGTTTTTAATGCTTTCCTGATTTAGTTCACAAAAAAAAACAACAACATATAAACACTACATTGACATGTCGTTTAGTTAAATTAAACACACCTGGTCTCGCAAAAAATATTTAAACACTGCTGCCATTAAGGTGCTTTCTGGTTTTTCGGTCATGCGGTAATTCCACCGACCACCGCCATTTTGACTGCAGACGAAGTAAATTGAGTGCCGACGATTTTGATTGTACTTTGTTTCAAACCAAAAACCAATCAAAACTGTTGTAATAAAATGCCTTTACTGATGAATCGTATTTACTCGTTTATCCCCAGGAATCAACATAATGATGAAGCATATCGGAAATCCGAAATGGCCGACTTTTGGCGATGTTATGTGACGTCAATATCAGAATGGGATCGACTAACTACCGCAAAGGCAAATAATCAGCGAAAGTTTTTATAGACATTTCGCTTTCAAATACCTTTTCGCTATTTAGTCGTCTCAAAATATGTCGGTCATACGGACCGTCATTTTCGGAAGATCTGCCGGACCCGTACAAAATTTGCCGGACATGTCCGGCGGACAGGCACATTTCGGGAACACTGCTCTGTACGTACATTACCATGGCCTTACACACTCCTCCTACCTGCCTCTGTACGTACATTACCATGGGCTTACACACTCCTCCTACCTGCCTCTGTACGTACATTACCATGGGCTTACACACTCCTCCTACCTGCCTCTGTACGTACATTACCATGGGCTTACACACTCCTCCTACCTGCCTCTGTACGTACATTACCATGGGCTTACACACTCCTACCCACCTGCCTCTGTACCCGTATTTGAGATAAACCATTGGTTGCAATCAAAAACACATGACTTATTGAAATATGTCTGACAACATATATCTTGACTGAAGGTTGGTCTTACCGCAGGAGGCTTCGTCTGACTGGTCGAGACAGTCTGGCTCCTTGTCACACACCCATGACCGGTCGATACATGTGCTGTCGTTGTGGCAACGGAACTGATTCTCAGTGCATTCATGCTCTGTAACATGATAACAGAAGTGACATCACTACAGCCCAGGGCATTCAGGGTGTTCATAAATCATCTTAACAAAATAATGACATTATGTCTCCTAGTTATAAAACAACAAATCTGAATGATTAAGAGTCACAGGTACTGACTGAAGGGCCATTTCATTGATGGAAATGTGAATTATAATCTAAATACCAGTATAAACTTATTCTTAAACAATCAACCCCATGTAAATACCAGTATAAAATTATTCTTAAACAATCAACCCCATGTAAATACCAGTATAAACTTATTCTTAAACAATCAACCCCATGTAAATACCAGTATAAACTTATTCTTAAACAATCAACACCATGTAAATACCAGTATAAACTTATTCTTAAACAATCAACACCATGTAAATACCAGTATAAACTTATTCTTAAACAATCAACACCATGTAAATACCAGTATAAACTTATTCTTAAACAATCAACCCCATGTAAATACCAGTATAAACTTATTCTTAAACAATCAACACCATGTAAATACCAGTATAAACTTATTCTTAAACAATCAACCCCATGTAAATACCAGTATAAACTTATTCTTAAACAATCAACCCCATGTAAATACCAGTATAAACTTATTCTTAAACAATCAACCCCATGTAAATACCGGTATAAACTTATTCTTAAACAATCAACCCCATGTAAATACCGGTATAAACTTATTCTTAAACAATCAACCCCATGTAAATACCGGTATAAGCTTATTCTTAAACAATCAACCCCATGTAAAAACCAGTATAAACTTATTCTTAAACAATCAACACCATGTAAATACCAGTATAAACTTATTCTTAAACAATCAACCCCATGTTATTTTTTTACCTAGTACAGTCATACCATTTAAATCAGAAGATCCTGCAGCCTACATTGGTGTCTCTATTAATACAAATGTTGGCAGTCATTTCATGTAAAACGTGCAGCAAAAACTACTCTAAATATTTGAGATGCTTGGAAATAAGAGTTGAAGAAAGCCTGTGACTACAGATAAAAAGCTGCACCTCTATAACACCAGCACGGTGCTGCATGCCTGGGAGAGAGAGATACCTCCAGCCTCTCAGATGCCAGAGACTGTCATTTAACACAAACTATTTCAGGTTATCTCATCCAGAGACAGTCATGTAGCAAAATCTATTTCAGGTTATCTCATCTTAACAGGCCTTCAACGTGCTCATTTTTTTTCCTGTCAAACTTATCATTGATTCTTTTGAAATACACCAGGTTTATCATGAGCACACTTGTGATGTGCACTTCAGGTTATTAACTTTGATATTTTGTTGATATTAAAACAATTCAGATAACATAATGTCACTTCCAATATACAGAAATGCTACTAGCACTTAAAAGTGTTTTAATGTTGTTTTTTAAATCAAAGCCACTTCTACAAAGTTTGTAATAAAGTACCAGAATGAGTTTTCTATATATAAAAAATAACCTTGTTAAATGTGAAAGATAATTCAAGGAAACCCTTGTCTAACATTACTGGAACAAAAGTAATGTTACGGCACATTTCATTAATCTGGTACATGATTCAGTTAAAACAGCATTGTTTTTGCCATATTATGGCAGAAATAAAGGAATCATTTCCTCTTTTTAATTGTCCAAACTTCCCAAGTGATTTTCAGGCAATGAACGTACCACAGTGGTGTTCGTCCGACCAGTCCTTGCAGTCATCATCCCCGTCACAGCGCCACTTCTTCAGCACACAGTTATTGTTGTTGCACTGAAACTCATCGGCCGTGCAGTTCTTTGGAGCTGAGGAAGAGGAAATAGAATAACTTCAAACAAAGAATGACCTAATGTCATGATTATTGGCATTAATTAATTTCTTACGTCTCCCTAATTCCTTCCATCTGTCACTGCTTAAATCAGCAGCTTTATCAGCTGTTACAATACAAAAGCTGATTAGAAATGTATCAGAAATCTACCATATTGTGTGAACTATGTTCTCTCTTGTGTCTTATAATGTGATTACTCTGTAACCTTGTATTCCTAAAATGCTTTGAACTCCTTCTTACAACAGCTTTAATGAAGCTGGAATGGCATTAACATGATTAATTTCACCGCTCCATGATTTATGTGCAGTGAAAATGTAATCAAAAGGGAATAAACAATGCAGGATTTCATAATAAAATAGCACATTATGTGATATGAAGCAACAGGATATCAGTTGATATCAGTTGTTAAGATAGCATTACCATTTTACATGGCACTTTAACACAGTGGGCTTTAATAATCCAAATCAGTGTAAAAGTTGTGTTGGCAACTTGCAGTCTGGACTCTTGCAGTAGTTGCGAAACTAAATAATTTCCAAAATAACATTATTATTTTTTCATCTATAAATTCAGTACTATGGTTGAAATAATTTTTGAACCAATGGGATGACAGTATTTTCCAAAATATTTGTTTAATTTCCAAATTGATCAACATTTTATTTGCTGATCTTATTGGTTGAATGACCAATATATTTGCTGTTCTTATAACAATTGTAATTTTATACAGTTGTAGTTTGTCTCAATTATTTAATCTGAGTAATGAGTATCTAACGAACAGAGTCTTTTAATCATAATTGTACTGGAAATATAATATTTAGTGTTGTAGAAAGTACAGGACATTTTGTAAGAGGATAGCCTTGTAAGAGACCAGTGATGTGTAATTGACAAAATTCCCCAAACATTAATACCTACATTCACATTGCTCAATGATTCAACTGTCTTACCTTAATATCATGGAAAAAACAAGAGCTGTCACAGAGACAGCGCGCTCGACTATTCCGCCGCTTTTCAATGTAAGGATTGAAAAGTTATGGCGAAACTTGCATGGATCACTGTTAGATTAATAACCAGAATTTCTAAGTCAAATAATAAAGGCACATTATTTTCATTATATTAAAAAAAGTGTTATCTGGGAATACATATCTAATGTTTCAATGCAATACATGATATATTTGCTGAGATATTGACTTAAATGTGGTTACATGAAAAACCTTAACCAGAATTTCTAAGTCGAATAATAAAGGGCAATTATTTTGCATTAAATGCAAATTAGAGTTATCTAACTTGGTTAATTAAGTAGGTTGGATGGTTGACTACCATTGTATAAAGTCTCAATGCAATACCTCAAGTAGTTGCTGAGATATTAACCTATGTGTGCTTACACGCAAAACTTTAACCAGAATTTCTAAGTCGAATAATAAAGGGCAATTATTTGCATTAAATGCAAATTAGAGTTATCTAACTTGGTTAATTTAGTAGGTTGGATGGTTGAGTACCATTGTATCAAGTATCAATGCAATACCTCAAGTAGTTGCTGAGATATTAACCTATGTGTGCTTACACGCAAAACCTTAACCAGAATTTCTAAGTCGAATAATAAAGGCCTATTATTTGCATTATATTCATATAATTGTTATCTAACTTCATTAATTTAGTATGTAAGATAGTTGGGAATACATATCCAAAGTTTCAATGCAATAACTGATGTATTTACTGAGACTTAAAGGTGCTTACATGCAAAACCTTAACCAAGGTGTGACACCAACGCCGACGCCAGGGTGAGTAGTATAGCTCTCCTTATTCTTCGAATAGTCAAGCTAAAAAAGCATTATCATTCATTTGGAAGTCTCTATAAAAATTAATTGTTCGTCGGGCTGTGCCAGACTTTAATAATTAATTTGCATTTAGATCTCCAAATAAAAAATAATCTATACTTAAAATGCTATTCTCCTTCAAGCCGTCCAGCAGCAGTGACACATAAGTGATTGCTAAAGTACTTCTGTCCTCTACATTTCCTTTGATCACAGACCTTTACCGACTTTAAAAACTGTGCCTCAATATGACAAATGACTAACACTTTACCACTCTGTTTCCCAGTTATTACAATACAGTTGGGAGAAAAGTGTACACCATCATTAAACTGCTGTAAAACTGTCCCGCTACATGATCTTAAACCATTCCCACTTCTCAAACCATTAAACTCAGCCTTATTTTAATACTTAAGTTGCTTTCATTTTAATTAACAAGACTTGCACAAAACATAGATATGATTTTGATGATTGTATGAATGTATCAGGTATTCTGTGATCTCTACTTAAAGAATTTGTAGCGATTGAATAAAACCCCATAAAATAGTAGTATATCCGCTGAAATGTTAAATGACTATAACTAGCTTAAGTATAAGGAAATCATATCAGTATATCTACCTTAACAGCAATGGAAATATGGGCCATTTTGGCTTACTTAAATGGTACAATAACACCCACTTTGAACATATCATAACAAATAAAACAGTTAAGAAATATAATAAGATTATGACTTATCTACCACATGCTATGATCTCATATCATTTATTAAATAGGAATGGCAACAGATTGCAAACTTTTCAGAAATGTTTAATGACACACAAGTATTCAAACCATTTTGTACATGCATAAAATTTTCAGTCTGATAATGCAGTATTTCTTTCTGGAAGATCCTTGCTATGTAATTCACATGTGTTGAACCTGCCATGCATGCTTCCAGCCAGGCGTGTACTTACGGCACATGAGTTCATCGCTGTTGTCTGCGCAGTCGTTGTCGCCATCACAGAGCCAGGAGAGGCGGAGACACTGCTGGTTCCAGCATGTGAAATGGTCCACCGGGCAGTGACTGCTCTTCACACTGACTACACCTGCAACAACAACAACAACCATCAGTGTCTTCTCTGTAGAACTAACCATGTAAGACAGTTACAGTATATTGAGATCATCTAAGTAATAATTAATGCCAATTTTTGGCTTTCTAAATGATTAAGTCAGTGGGCACGCCCCGGCACTGACTTACTGTTTAGAAATGGATTTCAGAAAGAAGAAGCAGCTTATTACCAGGATTTTGCTACTTTCAAATTAATCTTCATACCGAGACTTTTAGTCATTGTTTTATGGACTCTGCATGTAAAAAATTCACAACAGTCTCTGGTTTATATACATGAATATATAAATGGATGAACCGGCAGACCAGTCAGATAGTGGACTGAATGTCAAAGTGTACAGGAATAAATAGAGAAGGGTGTTACTCTGGTATTACAACAGGGGGGCTGGTGTTGGCTGGCGGATGATGACAGACCAGGCTTGTAGGTTTGTATCTTGTTTCCCATATCAATTTTACATCAGTTCTATTCAGTTACAGTTCATGTCGTTAAAATGACATAAAACACATGTCTTCCCTAGTTTTCATGCAAGCTATTACAAAACCCAGTGTTCTGCTTGACAAATGATCTATTAATCAAATATCTCCGTGAAAGGGGCTCACACCTTTCATGGACTATCAATGTGTCGTTTCTTTTACAAAGGTAACATATACAGACTTATATAAATCAAGTTATTGTCTAAAATGAATTAGAATCTATTTCAGACCAGCAATGTTTGGACCTTTTAATCATCAAAATCAGTTTAACTAGTAATTAAAAGCTTTAGGAATTACATAAAAGTTTGCAAAAAGGTTGAATTCTTTAATAATATTGAACACTTTGAACTTTGTAGATAATAAGTTTTCATTTTGAAGATAATGAACATGAAATGACAACACAGATGACAACAGAATCAGTATCAGAAACCTTTTATTTGGAAACGCCACATGCACCACTTACTACTCTTGTTTGCAGTTTTGTCGGCCTTTTAGATAAAAATCTGCAATATTTTGGCAGGTGAACACCAGTTTATTTTTGGGCTCATTTATTTCATTACAGACTGAACTTTCAAAGAATGTAACATATAATTACATGAATCAACCCACCAAGAAAATACATTCATTCTCATTACACAAATTGAAACTACAAAGCATGCCTGTCTGTAAACTTTATTGGCACCATTTTTAACCTGCCAACTTGACTGGGAAGCATTTTTTACCTTGTAAATTAGAATTGATGTATACCTTGACTCTGGGAACTGTTTTTTTTTATAAAAGAAACTTGAACATTAATAAGAGGTATGGCAATAGTAAGGGAGAGGGGTCATGCAGGGTCCATGAATCCTACAACCAAGAGAGCTGGGCAGCAGACAACAGTTGGAGAATGGTCTACAAGTCTTATAATCAAGTGAGCTTGGCAGTATTGCAACAGAAGAGGGAGGGGGAGGAGGTAGAAGGGTCCTGCAAAATCTACAATTCCTACAATCAAGTGAGCTGGTCTACATGACAACACATGGTCCTACAAAGTCAATATTGGAAGGAAGGAGGTCCTGCATGGTCTGAAATTCCTACAACCAAGCTGGGCAGTTTGGCAACAGTAGGAGGAACGGAGGGAGGGTGTCCTGCATGGTCTTAAATTCCTACAACCAAGTTTGTCAGTATGGCAACGATAAAATAGAGGGAGGGAGGGTGTCCTGCATGGTCTATAATTCCTACAACCAAGCCTGTCAGTATGGCAACAGTAGGAGGGAGGGAGGGAGGGAGGGTGTCCTGCATGGTCTATAATTCCTACAACCAAGCCTGTCAGTATGGCAACAGTAGGAGGGAGGGAGGGGGTCCTGCATGGTCTATAATTCCTACAACCAACCTGGGCAGTTTGGCAACAGTAGGAGGGAGGGAGGGGGTCCTGCATGGTCTATAATTCCTACAACAAACCTGGGCAGTTTGGCAACAGTAGGAGGGAGGGAGGAGGTCCTGCATGGTCTAAATTCCTACAACAAACCTGGGCAGTTTGGCAACAGTAGGAGGGAGGGAGGGAGGGAGGGGGTCCTGCATGGTCTATAATTCCTACAACCAACCTGGGCAGTTTGGCAACAGTAGGAGGGAGGGAGGGAGGGAGGGGGTCCTGCATGGTCTATAATTCCTACAACCAACCTGGGCAGTTTGGCAACAGTAGGAGGGAGGGAGGGGGTCCTGCATGGTCTATAATTCCTACAACAAACCTGGGCAGTTTGGCAACAGTAGGAGGGAGGGAGGGGGTCCTGCATGGTCTATAATTCCTACAACAAACCTGGGCAGTTTGGCAACAGTAGGAGGGAGGGAGGGGGTCCTGCATCGTCTATAATTCCTACAACCAAGCCTGTCAGTATGGCAACAGTAGGAGGGAGGGAGGGAGGGAGGGGGTCCTGCATGGTCTATAATTCCTACAACAAACCTGGGCAGTTTGGCAACAGTAGGAGGGAGGGAGGGGGTCCTGCATGGTCTATAATTCCTACAACAAACCTGGGCAGTTTGGCAACAGTAGGAGGGAGGGAGGGGGTCCTGCATCGTCTAAATTCCTACAACAAACCTGGGCAGTTTGGCAACAGTAGGAGGGAGGGAGGAGGTCCTGCATGGTCTAAATTCCTACAACAAACCTGGGCAGTTTGGCAACAGTAGGAGGGAGGGAGGGGGTCCTGCATCGTCTAAATTCCTACAACAAACCTGGGCAGTTTGGCAACAGTAGGAGGGAGGGAGGAGGTCCTGCATGGTCTATAATTCCTACAACCAAGCCTGTCAGTATGGCAACAGTAGGAGGGAGGGAGGGAGGGAGGGGGTCCTGCATGGTCTATAATTCCTACAACCAACCTGGGCAGTTTGGCAACAGTAGGAGGGAGGGAGGGGGTCCTGCATGGTCTATAATTCCTACAACCAACCTGGGCAGTTTGGCAACAGTAGGACGGAGGGAGGGTGTCCTGCATGGTCTATAATTCCTACAACCAAGCCTGTCAGTATGGCAACAGTAGGAGGGAGGGAGGGAGGGTGTCCTGCATGGTCTATAATTCCTACAACCAACCTGGGCAGTTTGGCAACAGTAGGAGGGAGGGAGGGGGTCCTGCATGGTCTATAATTCCTACAACCAAGCCTGTCAGTATGGCAACAGTAGGAGGGAGGGAGGGGGTCCTGCATCGTCTAAATTCCTACAACCAACCTGGGCAGTTTGGCAACAGTAGGAGGGAGGGAGGGGGTCCTGCATGGTCTATAATTCCTACAACCAAGCCTGTCAGTATGGCAACAGTAGGAGGGAGGGAGGGGGTCCTGCATGGTCTATAATTCCTACAACCAAGCCTGTCAGTATGGCAACAGTAGGAGGGAGGGAGGGGGTCCTGCATCGTCTAAATTCCTACAACCAACCTGGGCAGTTTGGCAACAGTAGGAGGGAGGGAGGGGGTCCTGCATGGTCTATAATTCCTACAACCAACCTGGGCAGTTTGGCAACAGTAGGAGGGAGGGAGGGGGTCCTGCATCGTCTAAATTCCTACAACCAACCTGGGCAGTTTGGCAACAGTAGGAGGGAGGGAGGGGGTCCTGCATCGTCTAAATTCCTACAACAAACCTGTGCAGTTTGGCAACAGTAGGAGGGAGGGGGTCCTGCATCGTCTAAATTCCTACAACCAAGCCTGTCAGTATGGCAACAGTAGGAGGGAGGTGGGTGGGAGAATGGTCCTGCATGGTCGGTATTGTAACAGTAAATGGCAGTTGGAGGGAGAGGTGTCCTGCATGGTTGGCCCAATTCTTGCAAACACGTCTGGAGGTGGAGGAGAGGAACCTGCATGGTCTTATATTTCCACAACCATGTCAGCTGGGGAGGATGATAACAGTAGGAGAAAGTATGATCTACAATTCCTACAAGTTACAACCATGTGAGCTGGGTTTTTAAAATTATATTTTGTTATTAAAATCAATCATTATTTTCTCAGGCAAAGAGATTGTAAGGATATATTTGTTTGTTAAATTTTGTTATGTACTTCAGTCGGTCCAGGTGTTATGACAAGCTATCACCAGGCCGTTTACTACTCACAGTCGTAAATCTAGTTCAGCCAATAATCTACAAACAACTTTTCCTTTCAATGTTTGTCATGTGTGCTAATAGCTGTGCTACTGGCTGAATGAGATTAGGCTGGGACTTTTGTTCACATCTCCACTCTAGCACACCTGTAGCCACACAGGACCCTGTTGGAGTATTATACCTTCTACAATAACAGTCTCATCTGCATACATCCTTTTAATATAGAACCAATTTAATGTTATGTCTGTTGTATTTTGGCAAAATTAATTAAAAATACATTTATGGTTAAAACACGGAGTGGTCAGAAACTTACCAGTTATTTTTTATACAAGTGATACATGTTACGATGTACCAGAGTGTACAATGTCTAACACTTCGCCCTGTCATGTGTATTTTTAATGCAATTTTTTCAGTATTCATGAAATCCTTAGAGATGTGATAAAAAATTTAAGAGTTTAAAATATACCAATATGATAGAATCGTTTGATCAAGCCTTTGGGTGAGAAAAAAAGGTGGCTTAATTGCTTTTTTTTAAAATCAACATTTTCCTAACATACGAAGGTGCAGAAGTTCTGACAGACGAAGTATCTATGGTATATTTCTTTCGATCCATTTTTTTGCCTTAAATCAAATACTTTTAGAGGCTAATTTCATTATACAAGCTTATTTGAAAATACTTACACTCCTCTGATTTTAAGGTTGCACAATTCTGAGCCTTTGGAAAGTTATAATTAATGTATTAATGGCAGTAGCACTGACAGCCTGACTGTGGTTTAACCTCAAATAGAAGGTAAATTACAACACAACAAAATTAATTTGATGTGAAACACTGTGTGCACCATACCTGCAGCACAATGGAGATATATTTAATAAACAACTCCCAACATAGACTTAAACTTCAATCTTCTGAACAACCAATCTCTACAATGATAAATGCTTCAGTCTGTTCTTCATAAGAATGGTTATTATACATTATTTCTTGTCCTCACACTCAACAGAATAATGAATGTTGACTTCAGTCTTACAAAATGATACTACAGTGTAACAAATAGCCATGTTGATTTACAACGGTATGATCGAACATCACCTAGCAGCACTGATCACAATACATCACTGTAGAGATTTCCATTTTGAAAATTTGTTATTTTCGATAAGAAAAAATATACACATTTTGGTGAATTATGACTTATCGGATCATTAATGAACATGTAGGTTTTAAATGGTTTAAATCAAGTTTCCCCAAGACCTAGGGTTATTAATGTGCTGCAATTATACTACGAGTATAAAATTCAGTGATTTTATAATTGATGTGTCTGGCATTATGACATGGAATATCTACTATTGGGAAACACTTTCACAACACAATCATAAAATGAAGTCAGAAATGATGATACTGCTTTAACTAATAACCTATCTATAACCTAACCTATACTGATTCTTATATATGTGCCATAATATGTTTGTCAGAACAATATAAGTGCATGTATGTTTTTTACAAGTGCTTGCTGAGTGGATCTCAATATCCAACCTGGGAACACTTACTGGAGCTTGTAACTTTGATGTAAATAAAACACTTAAGTGACATGTACAAGTCTGTGTGCGCAATGTGTTACCTGGGAGTGCCCCACAGCCCTCTTCATCCCGGCCATTCTTACAGTCGGACTGCCCGTCACACACGAGGTTCTGGGGCACGCACACACAGTCCCCGCACGAGAACTTGTCAACGCTCCCACATTCACACTCACTTGTGGATCCCAGCAATCCTGGAATGAGAACACCTGTTATCATGACATGGCATGCAGAGTTCTGGTTCCGTATTCACCTACAACATTAGTCTCAGTTTCAATCTCAGACTTAAACTGAGTTCTTAAAATATTCAAAATATCAATAATATAACTTATTTTGACAAAAGATGTGTGCCTGATTGTAGCACAGACTATTTGTTACAAGTAAACAGTTCTTACCATCTTTAAAACAGCATTTGGGCAACAACATTAAAATTTAGCTTTTATGGTGGCTCCACAGTTAGATTGGTCATATTATGAGTATCTTCCATGGCTGAGAGTGCAAGATAGGTTTATCCCAACATGAGCATAGAGTGATTTGCAGAAATGAGGTTTACCGAGGACATACCTATCTCACACAAGCAGCCATGATATATGCTTTTTTCTCCCACCTCAGTTAAACAAAATATAGTAAAAAAATGTATTTAAATTTATTTTTTTACAAAGTGGTAATACTTATCTTTGCTCATGGTCAAGCATGGCCAAATGTTTGGATCTACTAATCTGGGATGGGAGAAAAGGATGTCAAGTCATAGGAGTGGGAGATCACTATCTCTTTAATTCCATGAACAATTTTTTCTGTTTACCTAAACATTCACACAATTATATATTCTATGATCAGTTCTGATTTCCTGTATATATGATATGACTTTTAACAATCTTAATTCAAATGAAGAAGTGCTTTTTTTAGAATATTTAACAGCAGATTTTAAAGTAGTTTTAAAGTTAACTAGATTATTTTATTGTTAAACCAGTCAAGTGATTTAGAACTACTTCCATAATGACTTCTGTATCACTGTCTGATCATGTCAAACCTTCAGAGGACATTTTAAGTGACATCTTCAAGCTGCAAATGTTACATTTCAAAGCTGATCAGAAGCCTGTGATCTTTGAACAACTGCACTAATTACAGACCAAAGCCTTTTAGAGATTTTGCTTCAAAGGGTGTATGGTTGATCAAGTTATCAACAACACCACTGGAGCATGACAAAACCAAGTTAGGCTTTATGTTTGAAACTTTTTCCATTTGAGATATTTCTGTTTTTTAAATCAATTTATTTACCAATTTAAACAAATAAAACAGATGTCAATACTTGCCTTTCTTTCATGTCACACACTCATATTATTCAACTTTCAGTGACCATCTCATGGGATGGGGGGGGGGGGGGGGGGAGATTATAGAACTCTGAATTGACTCAGTGGCAATATAACACTGCAAAAACTGAACTCTGTAACAAAAACAAGCTACTTAAACTTGTACAAAAGTATTCATTTTGGAAAGTTTTTTTGTTTGTTTTCGTTTATGAATTCATTTTTGACAAATGGGTTCAGAAAAAATTACAAATACTTTTGAGGGTTTTTTTGCAGTTGCACGTTAACAGGTGCTCAATTACAGATATATGTTAGAAATATTAAGGAAAAGCCTTAATGAGTTTGATGGATGCATAGCAAAATATTTTATACCCGGCATACATATGTTCATAATATATGTTCCAGATACGCTTAATAAAAGCAATGTAAATGATTTTATTTGAATAATTCTACAATTTCCATAAAGTTTCAGAAAACAGATTACTGCAATTAATTGTTGATTTATACAATTGAAATTGCTTTTAAAAACTGGTTAATACATGTATTTTTATATGAATGCATATAGGACTTGTAGTGGACATTGTTATTAATTTGTATTAAATTGCGATGGCAGTGACACGTCTAAAGGCTTTATAAGAATGTCATGCCGGGAGACAGGTTTCTTATCTTCTCGGAGAGGAGAGTAAATCAGCTGGCACAAATCTCTCTCGATATATGGAGACTTACTCCAGCGTAACACGTCAACAATCAGCCCTTTGTTGTATAGTAAACTGTATTTCATTGAACTTACCCTTGACACTTTAAATGAAAAAATGAATAGTCTTTTATAATTAAACTTATTTCTTTCTGAAGTTTAAAATATAAAAACAGCTGCTTACAATATTATGGTAAATATATCAAACTTTTAACTTCTACAGACGGCACAGTCTTATGATTAAAGATGCACTCTTACTCCCAAATAAGATTTACCACAATTAATACAATTCTTTTAATATATCCGTACCAAAGAGGATGAATAAATGTTGAAAACAATGTTTCTTGTGAAGGATACCGAGTTTAATTTGAGAAAAAGTGCAGAAAACATGTTATTTCTTCCTTATGAGACTATGGTAGATCACAGAAAATCTTTTAGCACTCACTAATCATTTATTATTATTTTTGCATTTTCAGTTATCAAATGCATGTTACAATCTTATTATTAGTAATTAATATTTTCCATAAATGCATTATTTAGTAAGTAGTTTAAGGTGTATCACTCAAAATTTATGACCTTCTTGGCCGTTAAGATTTTACATAATATGTTCTACTGTTAGGTGTTTTCAGCAGCTTGAAAACCAAAGTATGACATCATGCCAGTTAAGTTGTTAAATTACAATTCTTACCAATAAAGCATGTGGACTGGTTTAATGTATTTATTTTAAGTAATTTCATTGGCTGGAAATAAAGGTTTAAGGACTGAAAAAATACATCTGGTTTGGGGCTGCCCTACCCTATCCAACGAAATAGGCGCCAACCCTTCAGTTTTTATAGTCAGTTATTAAAAAAAATATTCAAAGCTTTATACTAGGAAATGCAATGAGTACCGAGTACTCAAGTACTAGATCAATCATTCGAGTACCCGAGTACCAAATCACTTCTCGAGTACTCCAAAAAAAAGGTTTTTTTTAATGAATTTCAGCAAATACAGGCATAAGTATCAGATCTGGCGCTTTTCTAAGAAGACAATTTATGATCCCTCTAATCCCCACTGTGTATACAATTGACCCTCATAAATTAATTGACAGTTGTTGTAAGAGTTGCAAACTGTCAACAAAGGGCCCTAATTTGCAAATAGCACTGTCAATAAGCTAAGTTTTGATAGCTGTACATTGCCTACACAATTGTTTTTTTTTACAAATTAAAGAGTTTTCACCAAACAAAGGACATTGATGAGCAAATAAGTAACAACCGTTACGAGCAATGATTCCTGAATGGGCGTATTGTTTGCAATGATTATCACAGTTGATTTGATGATATCTTAATTCAGGAATTATGCATATTAATGAGGTAAACAACAATATTTCAGTAAAAATTACGGTCAGTTTAAATATTAGTTCATAAAGTAAACAACTAAACAAAATTATGAATAATTTTCGTTTGTAATTGTAATTCTGAATTTTGTTCATTATTGGGAGTGTAGTATCGATCATCTAGACGCTCGAATATAATCCTAGTATTACTTTCCATTTATATTGTAGTACATTTACACCTATAAAATGCAATGAAAAGGCCAAATCAAAAGCATGAAACATTTTTCTTTTATTGATATCTCTGTAAAGGTATAGTGACAGTCTTATTTAAAGATGAAAATGATCATTATTACAACCAACACACAAAGTACATTAATGATACATGTATACACGAAATTGTCTTTCCCGAAAACCAATTCAAATTACCCAAGTAATTTTTAAGTACCTGAGTACTCCATCGGAAGATTGTCGGAGTACTCGAGAACCAATTTTACTACTCGTTGCCATCCCTACTTTATAGAGAAGATTTACACCATTCTCCAATGATGACAACAACGTTCTTATATAAAGTCTATAAAAAAATATATATCTTTTTTTAAAAAGCCTACCTACCCTACCTGTTTTTGAAAAGGTTGTAACCCTAACCAAACCATTTTTTTGGCCTTATAATCTCATTACTTAGTAACTGGTCACTCATTACTTAGTAACTGGTCACTCATTACTTAGTAACTGGTCACTCATTACTTAGTAACTGGTCACTCATTACTTAGTAACTGGTCACTCATGTACAATGGCTAGTTTAGAGGCACCAACATTTCCATATATATGGCTAGTATTTTTAGTTTTGCACAACTAAATTATATCATGTACAAATCAAAATGTCTAGGGTTTTAGATAAAGAGTTTTAGAAGGGTGTTATCCTTGTCCTTTATAGGTAGCAGCCTTCTGCCCTCATGGAGACAAGCAGGTGCACACTTTAAACGTCATGAATTGAATGCTTAAGACAATCTAATATTACTTTGTTAAGTTTAGAAACTTATTACTGTATATGATTCAAAATACATGAAAACTTTTCAAAATACATTTGGCAAAATAACCTAAAAGAACGGCAATTTAACACAATTTATATTATATTCTGTCAAATCAATCATATTTAAGTTCTTCAGGGCAGATACATGTGCCTTTGTCCCCTCTAGCCCCTTTTCGGCAGCACCCTGCCTTTTCTTACCCTAAGTTCATAATTGTTTAACTTAAACATAGCAACCAGAATGATTGTAAACAATAAATATTAATGCTATGCTGTAAGGAGATAAGACAAGGTTAAGTTGCTTTCAGCTGGGGAGATTATCAGCCCAGCAGCCAGTCATAGTCCTCCCCACCCAGTCTGAATGTATGAAAATATTATGCTTTAAAATGACATATATATGATAATAGGCAGTACAAGAGCTGTAACAGAGACAGCATTATCGAATAGTATTTAACCAGAATATATAAGTCAAAGCCATTATTTGAATTATATACAAGAAAGAGTTGTCAAACTTGATTAATTAAGGTTTCATGGACGATATCATGTGCCCTAAGTTTCAATGCAATACATGATGTATTTGCTGAGATATTGACTTAAATGTGCTTACAAAACATGGTATGATCCGGATAGGATATGAATGTTACATTCAGCTGTGTTGTTATTTAATTGTCTTTGGTTAAATAGTGTTTAATATGCTGACATTTTAGAACTGAATGACATTTAAAATCATGTTGCTGAAAAATTCACTAATTAAAAATAGAGTGTTCCGAAAAAAAACCTCAGAAAAATGTTCTGACAAAAAAGTGGTCCATTTTCGGAAATCATAAGCATAAAAGGAAATGCAACAAAATATAAAAATATTTTTGTGGGTTACAAAGTAAATTTCATCATGAACATTTCGTAAACTTGTACACTATCAAACATTTGTCATTAAGTGGTGCATTTGATTTCCTTAGCACCATCTTGCAAATGTTTACAAATATCTTCAATGACCGTCTGCTTCAAAAGCAACATTGTTTAAAATGGCGTGCTTAGCTAGTACAACACAATTATCTCATTTTTTCTGTATGGTTTATTAGTGGTGGACAACAATTTTCATAATCTTTTTTCTTTCACATTTTACAAACTTTCATCATTTTTCAATATACATTCTGATTGGCTGATGTTCAACAGCTCCACCTACTGGCGATGTTCCACTAAAAGGCTGTTACCCTTCCCAAATATCAGAATATTAGATTATGAAACACAGGTCATCTGCTCATTACACAAATACAGAATAAATTGTCATATTATAATGACAAGGCACATAAGAATATAAGAGCAGCATGGCACATTTTCCGCAGTCAAAAGGCCAGAATGCCATTGGTGCTGTACTCAAGTCTCAATTTAGACAGCAGGGCAGAGGTGGACCCTCTTCAAATGACAGGCTAGCTGGAACTCACTGTAGTCCAAATAATTGTACGTTGGCGGATTTTTTTTAGATTTTTGATATGGCAAATCCTTCACGTACAAATTGTTTAGTATCAAAAGTGGGTAGTTGTTCCGATCAGGATTCCGGGTTAAAGCATATAAATAAAAAATATCATAAAAAAAAGAAATATTACCAGATAATGTTATTTTATATTAGTTCCGTACACAAGAAATAAATATCCAACTTACAATTATGAGTTTGACAACTTTTTTTCATTTCATTCTGTCAAAACATAACGATATATACATGAAGGGCACGATTGTATCGAGTTGTTCCCCTTCGCATAATTGTTTTCTGTGTCAGTCAACTTTTGTTTTATTGGAAAGGTAAACAACTTGTTTTAATGCATTAAATGCTTGTTTAGGGCAAAAAACATTTCACTTAGGCCTAAAAAAAAAAATTGTTTGGTTAGGGTTACATCCTTTTCAAAAATAGGTAGGGTAGGTAGGCTTTTTATTTTTTTTTATTTTTTTTTTTTATTAGGCTTTATATAAGAATGTCATTTTTATCATTGGAGAATGGTGTTAAAGTTATCTTCTATATAAGCAATTAAGGTTTTAAACTACATATTGAAAAGCAAAAAAAAAAATAAAAAAATATTTTTTTTAGTTTTTCATTTTTTTTTTTTTCAAACTGACTATAAAAACGTTAGGGTCGGCGCCTATTCCGTAGGTAGGGTCGGGTAACCCGAACCAAATGTATTTTTTTTAGGCCTTACATGGTAAAATATGAATATAACTCTTTATGATCAATTTCAACCATAAAATACTTCACTTAAAACAATTTCAATATTTTTAAAACACCCCTGTTTTTTGCACATTCCCGTTTAGATGTTAGGGATTGGAAGAATCCCGTATAACACGTCTATTATTTTAGACTAGAACTCACTGCATTTGATCAGTTTTAAATATTCTTCTGCATTTACAAGCTTACTTGTTTTTGTTATTATATGTTGAGTTTCAAAATGAAATGTACTATTTCTTTTATATGTGTATGAAAATCAAGACACTAACAAAATTGTTATAAATAATCTTTTTACGCGGTCCTACTAAACACTAATTACGAGTGCTTGTCCATCAATTTTTGATATACTTGGCTAAATTTTAGCCATTGGGTTGTAGGTTATCGCCATGGACTTGTCTTTCACCTGGGAGAGAAGGCGAGTCTAAGAAGCTTGTACTAACTTACACACTAAGTGCTGGGATAATCCCAAGAATCAGGTTCAGGAGAATAGTGAATTAAACTCACTCACAGTAAAGAATATTATAGCTAAAAACATAATCTTACCGTCCAAAAATACAAGCAGGAAAAAGAATGACACAGATTTCATCTTTTTTGATAAACATTATATTGTAAAATGCAGTTTAAAATCCACAAATAAATTATATTTCACACTCATAACTTTGTAAACAGTGAGCCTAATTGAAGGTTTGATAAACTTCACGAATTTCGAAGATTGTTAAACGAATTACTGTAAGCGATCTAGTTAAAACGTAGTCAATCCTTGAATTCAAACGGCCAGAAACAACTTGGCGATTGATACGCGGCCAGTCAGACGTAAAAAATATGTTTGTTTCTGGTTTCCCGACCTACCCTTTTACGCCACGACCCTAGTCCTTTTTATTGCCTTGAAAAATATCATTTGTTTAAAAAAAAATCTTTAAAAAGATACTAGAACTCCGCGAGTCGGATGTGTCGCCTGACGAATTATTTACTGTCGACATTATAGCTGTTAGATTGGCATTTTATTCATTTATAGACAATGATGTTGCCATTTAACTTTCAAGTGTAGGTGGCATTTGAACCCTCAATCAGATATACCTACGGAATAAGTTTCAGGTTGAAACCTCCTATAGTTTACGAGATATGCCACGGACAAAACCTAAGCAAGAAAATTAACAAAGGGCAATAACTCTAAAAATATGGCAGCAAGAGTAACGGTTCTTGTGCACTGCACTTGCCCTCAATGAGATCTATCTAGCTATGAAGTTTCAAGTTGATACCTCTTATATTCTTCAAGATATGCCCCGGACAAAACTTTAAGCATGAAAATTAACAAAGGGCAATAATTTTAAAACTAAGAAAGCAAGAGTTACTGTTATTGTGCACTGCACTTGCCCTCAATGAGATCTATCTCGCTATGAAGTTTCAAGTTGATACCTCTTATATTCTTCAAGATATGCCCCGGACAAAACTTTAAGCATGAACATTAACAAAGGGCAATAACTTTAAAACTAAGAAAGCAAGAGTTACTGTTATTGTGCACTGCACTTGCCCTCAATGAGATCTATCTAGCTATGAAGTTTCAAGTTGATACCTCTTATATTCTTCAATATATGCCCCGGACAAAACTTTAAGCATGAAAATTAACAAAGGGCAATAATTTTAAAACTAAGAAAGCAAGAGTTACTGTTATTGTGCACTGCACTTGCCCTCCATGAGATCTATCTACATATGAAGTTTCAAGTTGATAACTCTTATATTCTACAAGATATGCCCCGGACAAAACTTTAAGCATGAAAAATAACAAAGGGCAATAACTCTAAAAATATGGAAGCAAGAGTAACAATTCTTGTGCACTGCACTTGCCCTCAATTAGATCTATCTACATATGAAGTTTCAAGTTGATACGACTAATAGTTTAGGAGATATACCCCGGACAAGCGAAAATGGGACGTCACCGCCGCCGACGCCGCCGCCGACGCCGCCGACAAAAGTAACCCCTATATGTCGTATTTTCAGGCGACACAAAAACTGTGTTTTGACCAGTGGTGCTCATACTGATTGTATAGATGACCTTCAGCATATATTTCATAGTGTTTTTTGTAACAAAAACTCAAGGCCTAGTTTAAGCCTTCTATAAGTGACCCCCCCCCCCCTGTTGATGTTGAGTTTATAAAGGTCTGCCCGCGCCCTATAGTGGCTGCATTATGGCTTGACCCCGTCACGTCCCCTAGTGTGACTGAAACATATTTTTGATGCCAAAGGGGGAGTTTTGTTCCCACCATTTTGTGGGATAATCGCCAAATTAGTAATTTCGAACCACAAATGCCGCAGGCCCTACGATGAATGACATCTAGAGTGGTCCCACAGCTATGTCTATTGGATATGGTTTTATTTCTTTTGGTCTTTACTTGTTGTAATTTAGAGATGTATAGCACGCGTGTCTTAAACTTTTGAACTATTGTAAGTTTGGGAATTATAAAATGATGAGGAAGACTCACGAACAGTTCTTTGGCACGAATGTGTTTTGACAACAGGACGTTTTGTCCAGTCTGCATACGTATATAATTATATGACCCCCCCCCCCCCCCAAAAAAAAAAAAGCTCTGTTAATTGATATTAATCGTATTGCCTAATTGGCTTATCAGATCTCCTAACTAAGTATCCTGCTGAGCAGTTTTGGATGTTTTATCATTAAAATGGATCCTAAATGGCCCTGAACCATTAAACGAATACACAGGAAATTGACCCCTGCTGTGACACCAGCCCAAATAGCAGAAGATGCACAGCAGGGGATTATCATGCCAAACATTCCTTAAACTAGGCCTTTAAGAAAAAAAAATGAATTGACTGCTGCTCGATATGGCGGACAGGGTCGACAACATTCCCGCATCACCGGGTCTTGGATGAACAATAGCCTGGCCCACAGGAAACTCTTGTCGGGGAGCCAATTTGTAGAAGGCTTTATACTGAGGGGAAACACACAACCTCAGAGGCACTACACTTCCTACTGCGGGAAAACACACAACCTCATCTTCACTATGCTTCATACCGAGGGTAACACACAACCTCAGAGGCACTACACTTCCTACTGAGGGAAAACACACAACCTCAGCTTCACTATTCTTCATACCGAGGCGTAACACACAACCGCAGAGGTACTAATCTTCATACTGAGGGAAAACACACAACCTCAGAGGCACTACGCTTCACACTAAGGGAAACACAAAACCTCAGCTTCACTAGACTTCATACTAAGGGGAAACACACAACCTCAGAGGCACTATGCTTCATACTGAGGAGAAACACACAACCTCAGCTTCACTAGGCTTCATACTGAGGGGAAACACAAAACCTCAGCTTCACTACACTTCATACTAATGGGAAACACACAACCTCAGAGGCACTATGCTTCATACTGCGGGGAAACACACAAACTCAGAGGCACTATGCTTCATACTGAGAGGAAACACACAACCTCAGCTTCACTATGCCAGTCATTGGAATTAGACTTTTGGATGAACAAGCCCGAATTCTTATACTATTGCATGGAATCATATTTTCAAACAAGCCCTGCTATATAGAATTCAGAATTTGAGCAAGCCCGGAAGACAATTTACCAGTGCAGGGCTTGCGGGCTTGTGCTAATTTCGACAACTGCTATGCTTCATACGGAGGGTAACACACAACCAAAGTGACCAACAGGTAGTTGTAACTTTTTTTCATGTATTTGAGTCCGGCATATTTAAGATTTTTAACCAATATTTGATGCATCTTACATATGAATTTAGAGTAGTTGCTGTTATGAAGGATGTCTGGTCTTGCATACCAAATGTCGAGCAATAGTCAATCGTGACAGTGAGTACTCACAATCAGGGTTTCTAAAAGTTAGGAACCTAAATTAATCAGTCCAGACCCGTCGACTACCCCCCCCCCCCCCACACACACACACACGCACACACCTCCCCCCCCCCGCCAAAAAAGAAGACCTGTTAAGAAGTCTGAGTATATAGAAATGTCACACATTTTCGCGATGTGTATTCTGTCAATATTTTTTCGCGATATGGCAATTTGTAAGAAGGCTCTAGAACCATCACAGCCGAATTAGATAGTAAATTGATACAAACTTAATTTCCCAATTTCCTCATTTTCACGGCGCAAAATTTCCCAAAATGTCTAGGGTCTTTTTCCCAAAATGGGCAGAAAAATCCCTGTTAATTGATACAAACTTAATTTCAACTGAGATTCTCATTGAGTTCTGCGGTGTTACTAACAAGAAATGCTGCGATCGTAATTAGCTGCGGCTGGGGGGAAGCGGTCACACGGTCACACGACAAAAAGTGAAAAAGCATTAGTATGTATTTATTTGCTTAATGCTACCACAGTGGGTCAACATTCAACTGATAATCTTGAATAATCATATATATCTAGATTTATAATTGGGGCTTCTAGCTTTAAGTTTGATATCGACAACGAATTTTCATTACAGTGAATTAAAATGTGTTGTTAATTTATTGATTTGTAATAAATATCATAATATTTATGCATCTCTTGTATTTATGTTACTATCATAAAATAGCTACTATACGTATACATTTGAAATTCTGCAAAACAATATTGCATGTTAAAATCTCAACTTGTACAGCAGCTGTGTATGGCGAGCTAGGTAGATACCCCTCGTATATTAATAGATGTTAGAATTATCAAGTTTTGGTGTAAAATATTAGAAAGTAATAATATTATTGTACAGCGTTTATATGAAAGTATGTTGGTTGATGTTGCAAGAGGTAAAAGTAATTGGGCATCAAATGTAAAGACTTTATTAGATAATGCAGGTTTTACGGATATTTGGTATCACCCAAATGGCACGAATGTAAAATATTTCCATGTATTATATAAACAAAGATTGTTAGACCAGTTCAAACAAACATGGTTTAACTCTGTACATATTAGCCCTGTTTTATTTATGTATAGAGAATTAAAACATATATTTGAATTTTCAGTTTATTTGGACAATGTACCGAAAACTTACCGCATTGCTTTTACAAAATTAAGGTTATCTTCACACCCTTTACGTATTGAAACTGGCCGATACGGCAATGATAGAATAAATCATCAGCAACGGTATTGTTTAAAATGTGGTTCTGGTGATTTGGAAGATGAGTATCATTTTGTCTGTATTTGTAAAATATATGAAAATATTATCTTTCGAAAACCTACTATGTAAAACCAAGTGTTGTCAAATTCATTGAACTTTTACAAACAGTTAATACTAATGTTCTCCTACGGTTGTGTAAATTCATTCATGAAGCATTTGTTATACGTTCTAATATTGTTAGCATTGTAGTGCAATAATAGAAATGGATTTAAATTGTTCTTTGTTGGATGAATAACGTAGCAGTCCAACCTCTTTTGATATCGTTATTTAAGCATACATATGTGTAATAATTTTCTCTTTCATCTATATACTTAATATGCAATTTATTGATTAGAAATGGTTATGTCACGTGATATATAATGTAAATTTAACTTATCATGTAACAAGAAACAATATGTTTACGTTACTTAATAAATATGTTTGAATCTTGAATCTTGAAACTAATTGTCATGAAGCTTAAAAGTCAATTTCTAACAGCTAAATAAACATCTTTAACAGTGTAGCAAATGTGTGAAGTCTTGCATTCAAATGGCGATAATTACTAGTTATTATCACCTTTCAGGCAGTGTGCCATCACACAATAGCCACTATATAATACATATGTGGTTCACTTGGTCCTGAAATGGTACACTTACGTAGGAACTGGTTCACTTCGTCTTGCACCCGTCTAGAACTGCAAATATAGTTTAGTGGTCGAAACATATAAATGTTATAATTAATTTAATTATAATATGCAAAATTCTGAAAAAACTGTGCACACTTAAAAGACTGTGTTACTGAGAATAAGAATTATTCTCAACAGAAGAGTGCTCCAAAGAAAACGGAGGAACACCCGTCAACAACAGTAATGTTGCTCATAAACCGTTTCTGATAACGCCCTTTTGACTTAATACCGACAATACCGACCGCATTCGGAACTCCTCGGCCATTTTTTTCAAAAACAACCTCGGATGTATGCAGGTACATCAGTTGAAGTAGTTCGTAAAATTTTGAATTATATCATTAATTCAATGAAGTGTTTTAGAGTTGTATTTATTGATCTAAGTTTAATTTGATTGCCATTAAATTGTATTATTGCAAACATAATTAAGAATCCCAAGAGTAATGTCACAAAGATTAACTGCTAATTAAAATTACTACGCGATCTACTTGCAGCGGACTTAAACGTACCACTTTTTGAGTATGTAAACCGTCCAAATACATCCGAGGTTGTTTTTGATAAAATGGCCGAGGAGTTCCGAATGTACCGACCGAGGCCTTACTTCGTATTAAAGCCTTATAAGAGACAAAGGCCTATGCCTGAAATATATTTTTAATATTTAGTAAAAAGTGAACGCATTTAATGCTAATGAAAAGTTATATTGTTAATTATTACATTAGTGAAAAAATCATTCGCACATTTCATCAACATTCACCTGCCATGTTTTTTAACTTTACTTCTTCTAAAAATGTTTAGAACAAAATGTTATCGATTTTAATTCTAGGATTTCATATTTTTCTCAGGATTACAAATCTAAGTCACATATTATCTTAGATGGTTCTCTTGATCTTGTAGAAGAATGCATGTGGTGCAGTATTTCAACTTGTTGTTATGGACGCCAATCAAACCCACTGACTAACATGATGAGAACTGCTAAATGTTGTGATTAATCGTTTTTATTGCATCGAATGACATCATTTAAAAACAGTGACAAATATAATTACATACTTTTTAAAGCATAAATTATGTCGGTTTATACAAATGAAGACCGGTTTTCTATGACTGCAGAGCGTTATTTAGGTGAGATTTATTATATTATAAATCAAATGTATCATTGCTGGTAAAAAATGGTTTGAAAGATAAATGCAATTGTCATTGATAATCCGCGAAAGCATTAAAATTACGAATTAATTAATAACCTAGTCTTATAGGATATCAACAGCGACACGCTTCATTAACTACAAAGTCTGAAAGCTGAGTGCGCCGCTTACCTCATTTTAATTCACTGTAATGAAAATTCGTTGTCGATATCAAACTTAAAGCTAGAAGCCCCAATTATAAATCTAGATATATATGATTATTCAAGATTATCAGTTGAATGTTGACCCACTGTGGTAGCATTAAGCAAATAAATACATACTAATGCTTTTTCACTTTTTGTTGTGTGACCGCTTCCCCCCAGCCGCAGCTAATTACGATCGCAGCATTTCTTGTTAGTAACACCGCAGAACTCAATGAGAATCTCAGTTGAAATTAAGTTTGTATCAATTAACAGGGCTTTTTCTGCCCATTTTGGGAAAAAGACCCTAGACATTTTGGGAAATTTTGCGCCGTGAAAATGAGGAAATTGGGAAATTTTACAGTGAAAAGGAAAAGCTGTCTAGTCTCCTGTGAATTAGGAAATGATTTAATATTAGTTTATTTTCCCTTTAAAAGACCAACAATGGCTGAAATATCAATCCTTGGGGTGTAAATATCTATTGCAATAAATCATGACAGATAATATTTCATATCTCTGATTGTGATGAAAATCAATGATTTCTGAGTTCAATTACCAAAAAAACTTCACATCACATAATTCATTAGGATGTTGAAAATGAACCAGTACTGGTTGAGAAGCAGTTTCCGACAAATCGCTTTTTCGCGTACTTTCTTTAGATCTTCATAAAGAAAGTACTGCAATTCAACTATATGGTAACTAGACAATCAAAAGTTGAAATTCTTACTGAGACACGTTAGTAACTTTTATTATTATCAAATGTTTATAATGTTTATTTTTCATTTTGTACACAAACTTGCACGTGGTGGATTGTGCATCTGGTGAATCTAATTTGCATATCTATGAATAGCTGCAAGGTTTTCCTTAATTGATTTATACAAACGATGATATTGTGTACATATTTGTGAACACTGGTGTCATGCTTGTTTCGCACCCACATATTCACTTAAATGTATACAAACACAAGTTTCTATCAGAAATGAATCAAAATATCATTGGTATTTAGTGTCTGCCTGATTTCGAGTATGAATTGATTGTCGTAAATTTTAAGGTTTAAATTTTTTGTAAATGCTGAAGAATGAAATAATGTTTCTCTTATTACAGTCTTATATTTAGCACATTAAATAAACGGATAATAAAAACACACAATATGCACCTTAAATCTGCCCCGCATTCGATTTGTCGGAAACTGCTTCTCATTACAAGCTAATCAGAACAGTGTAAGTACCCTCTTTGCGCCCCTATTAGATACACTATATGTGACGTCACACTTGTGAAAAATATATTGACAATAGCAGCTTGAGCTGTAGTTCTCTAAAATGTTAACAATTTTAGTAGGTATTTAAACACGTATAAATAATTCAATAAAAACGTATAAAAACTGTCGGAAACTGCTTCTCAACCAGTACAGGTAAAAAGAATTTCTACAAAAAAAAATATTATTTTTTTTTTTTAATTTGGGATTTTTTTTCTGAAGATTGGGAAAAATATCTTATATTTTGCTTTGGGAATGGGTCCGATAGTCGGACCCGTGGGTACTATAGAAAAATCCCTGAATTACTATCTAATTCGGCTGTGATGGTTCTAGAGCCTTCTTACAAATTGCCATATCGCGAAAAAATATTGACAGAATACACATCGCGAAAATGTGTGACATTTCTATATACTCAGACTTCTTAACAGGTCTTCTTTTTTTGGTGGGGGGTGTGGGGGGGGGAAGTCGACGGGTCTGGACTGATTAATTCAGGTTCCTAACTTTTAGAAACCCTGATTGTGAGTACTCACTGTCACGATTGACTATTGCTCGACATTTGGTATGCAAGACCAGACATCCTTCATAACAGCAACTACTCTAAATTCATATGTAAGATGCATCAAATATTGGTTAAAAATCTTAAATATGCCGGACTCGAATACATGAAAAAAAGTTACAACTACCTGTTGGTCACTTTGGTTGTGTGTTACCCTCCGTATGAAGCATAGCAGTTGTCGAAATTAGCACAAGCCCGCAAGCCCTGCACTGGTAAATTGTCTTCCGGGCTTGCTCAAATTCTGAATTCTATATAGCAGGGCTTGTTTGAAAATATGATTCCATGCAATAGTATAAGAATTCGGGCTTGTTCATCCAAAAGTCTAATTCCAATGACTGGCATAGTGAAGCTGAGGTTGTGTGTTTCCTCTCAGTATGAAGCATAGTGCCTCTGAGTTTGTGTGTTTCCCCGCAGTATGAAGCATAGTGCCTCTGAGGTTGTGTGTTTCCCATTAGTATGAAGTGTAGTGAAGCTGAGGTTTTGTGTTTTCCCTCAGTATGAAGCCTAGTGAAGCTGAGGTTGTGTGTTTCTCCTCAGTATGAAGCATAGTGCCTCTGAGGTTGTGTGTTTCTCATTGGTATGAAGTGTAGTGAAGCTGAGGTTTTGTGTTTTCCCTCAGTATGAAGCCTAGTGAAGCTGAGGTTGTGTGTTTCTCCTCAGTATGAAGCATAGTGCCTCTGAGGTTGTGTGTTTCCCCTTAGTATGAAGTCTAGTGAAGCTGAGGTTTTGTGTTTCCCTTAGTGTGAAGCGTAGTGCCTCTGAGGTTGTGTGTTTTCCCTCAGTATGAAGCCTAGTGAAGCTGAGGTTTTGTGTTTCCCTTAGTGTGAAGCGTAGTGCCTCTGAGGTTGTGTGTTTTCCCTCAGTATGAAGCCTAGTGAAGCTGAGGTTTTGTGTTTCCCTTAGTGTGAAGCATAGTGCCTCTGAGGTTGTGTGTTTTCCCTCAGTATGAAGATAAGTACCTCTGCAGTTGTGTGTTACCCCTCGGTATGAAGCATAGTGAAGCTGAGGTTGTGAGTTTTCCCTCAGTAGGAAGTGTAGTGCCTCTGAGGTTGTGTGTTACCCTCGGTATGAAGCATAGTGAAGCTGAGGTTGTGTGTTTTCCCGCAGTAGGAAGTGTAGTGCCTCTGAGGTTGTGTGTTTCCCCTCAGTATAAAGTGTAGTGAAGCTGAGGTTGTGTGTTTTCCCTCAGTAGGAAACGTAGGTCTGTTTCTCCTCGGTATGAAATGTAGTGCAATTGTTGTGTGTATTTCCTCAGTATTAAATGTAGTGCAACTGATGTTGTATGTGATCCACAGTATGTTTTATCTTACAGCGAAGCATCATGTCCTTGTGTACATAGAGGACAGCATTTCACAACTGTTGGAAAACAGAGATGAAAACCCAAAGATCAATCCCGTCAAGATTCTGAGTGAATAGTATGTACTACATGATGGTTTTGTACAGTCCTTTGAATGCATACACAATATATAATAAAATGCTCCTTTCACCAGCATGTAAGATTTTTAGAAATGATACAATCTAGTTAAGTTTTAGTACCTTACTGGCTTTCCTTCCTATGAAGTACATTAACGCGTAGATTATGTTACTATGAACTTCTGCAGCTATATACTTTAGCGCATAGACGGTAAGACCATTTACCTGTATTGTGTGTTCTTGATGATGCATAGTGTACTGTTTCAGTTTCACAGCCCTTCGTGATGGTAACCACACAATGTTCAGGGAGTATACGTTTATCCATCAAACACCGCACAATCGAGCCTCCTTCGTCAAACTCTTCTGGAAGTGCTACCGTCAAATTGGAAAGAAAGGAGGTTAGGACCAGATCTTTTTATACAAACATATTTATGTGTTTGGTTGTATCTAAATCAATGCATATTTTGCGGTATGTTGATATTTCACCAGAGATAAGCATGAAGAGATGAAAGTTGCCTTCCTATATTGAAAAATTTTGTTACTTCAAGGGACACTGTTGGGGCAGAGTGAGAAGAAGAAAAGAGAACAAGTCACTGTGGAAGAATATATCGGATTATAATTTCTGACATGTGTATTTGCAATTGATACAATTTACAATGCTTTTAAAATATTAAATTTAGTAAAATTGGACAGGTAAATTAATCTTGATGATAGATAGGATGATGGATAAGTTGATTGATTAGTGTATTTTTCTTTTTTACTTGTCTGTCGATTGATGTTGCAGACCATTATTGATGAGGGTATTTGTATCGACTATCTTATGTACAGCGATTGCAAAGATGTCTGGGTTTGTTTCAGATCTGCTGAGTATCCAGGAATATCACTCTCTGATCACACTTCTGTGTTCCGACTTTCCCTTTGAAATTGTGCAGAAAACAGCAAGGTATGTAGTCCATGTCTTGGCAGTAGACAATCTGGAGTCACAAATTCTGGCAAAATATAAGTTACATGCATCTTAAATTAATGTTTATACGCCAATTTGTGTGTGCGTGTGTGTAGTGTATTATTTGTCTCGAAATAGAAACACATTATTAAGTTTCTGTTAGGATAGATATAAAACAAACATTTTAAAAACATGGCAGTAACTGACACATGCATCCATTTGTGGAAGGCTTCCTTAAGGGATTTTTGTTAGAAAACCAGGGGATTTCACCCGTTATAAGGAGGATAATGGAATCAATCACTCTGGCGCAGGCATTTTTTGCATATCTTACTTTTAAAAGCATTTCATTAAAACTAGCTTTTCCGTTTAACTGAAAGCATTGTAAAAGTGAGTATATATGTTGAAAAAAATGCATGAAAAGCAAACTAGTGTGCAATTTCTCAATCACAAGCATTTTCCCGGAGACTGGGGGATAGATTTCAGGGGGATATTCATCCCCAAATGGAGACTGGGGGATGGATTTCAGGGGGATATTCATCCCCAACCGGAGACTGGGGGATGGATTTCAGGGAGATATTCATCCCCAACCGGAGACTGGGGGATAGATTTCAGGGGGATATTCATAAGAACCTTCTTTAGTAATGATACCTGCAACAAGACTTTTTAATTATTCCTACTCATTGAAATAGTTTGAATTGGTCAAATATCCTTGAACTTAATACGTAATCTGGAACTCTGCTATCACTGTGCGTGTCTCAAGTACACTCAGATGTCACTTTGTTTCACAGGATCATACTGCTGGATGATGCACTCGACTGTCTTATATCCTTCACAGACTTCATCTATGCATTCCAGACTCAGTTTTATTATGAAGGTACATGTTTTACACATTGTTGGATCCTTGTAGACACTCAAAGGCAATCTTGCTTATATTTACGGCTAGATTAAACATGAAACCTCTTCGTAATGTTTTAATATATCCAAACTACTATATAAAATGAAGGCAACGCAGGTTCTGAATTGGATGCCAAATGTTTCTTTGAACAGGGTAGATAGCCTTTTGCAGAATGTGCATTATTTGTTTACAATCAAATTGTTACACTATTGCATGCAGAGTTCTTGGACAAGTGCCTGGAGATGTACCAGTCGATGATTCAGACCCAGTCTAGCCCTCGTAACCCTGTCGTAGTGCCTTCAGGGACAGATGATTCCAAGATCCACATGAGCAGCCATCATCCAGGGGATGGCGTTGACGCCATGCAGTACTTCCGTGCAGTGTACCCCCTCTGTGACCGCGTCAATTACAGGTCTCCACTCGAACTACACCTCAACTGGGCTGAGCTGTTTTCTATAACACATCTTTTAAGTGATAATTTCTGTTTACATTTATAGAAATGGGTTAATAATTTGTGATATCAGAAGTGTGTTGTCAATTGTGTGTGTTTTCATTTTGAGCTGGTCAGTTGTTGTTTTAAGAAAAATAATTGATTTAATTTCATAGCCTTCATGTCATCGGCATTGTTGTGCAAAAACTCAGACCTTTGCAATAACTTGAAAACCCTTCAAGATAGTTGACATGAAGAACCATAACTATAGAGAACTAAAACTATAGTTGACATGGAGAACCATAACTATAGAGAACATGAAGAACCATAACTATAGCAGTGGTAGAAATTAGCACAAGCCCGCAAGCCCTGCGCTGGTAAAATGTCTTTCGGGCTTGCTCAAATTCTGAATTTTATATAGCAGGGCTTGTTACAAAATTTGATGCCAAGCAATAGTATTAGAATTCGGGCTTGTTCATCCAAAAGTCTAATTTCGATGACTGCTATAGTTGACATGAAGAACCATAACTTTGGATTTAATAATTGTAATAATTTAAAAGTTATGCCCATTACAAGTTTAAAAAAGTCATGCAAATACTAGGCCATAACTTTATTACCATTCAAGATATTCACATGGAACTTTGTACACAAGTTACTAGAAACAAAATGCACATGTGTAGCCAAACCCATTACTCTGGTACTTTGTTAAGATATGCCCCTTTAATAGTTTGAAAGAGTCATGCAAAAACTTTAACTTGGCTGTATTTCAATAACTATTCAAGCTATAAACATTCAACTACTTTGTTACTAATGACAATATGCACATGTGTAGGAAGGCCCATAATTCTAGATTTATTAATTGAAAAGTTATGCCCTTTGAATAGTTTGAAAATTCATGCAAAAACTTGACTTGGCTGTAAGTTAAAAACCATTCATATTTAGATGAAACTTTGTATACATAATTATTACCAGTGATATTGTGCGCAAGAGTGGCAAGGCCCATAACTCTTTCAGTAACAAATGTTGAGTTTTGTCCCTCATTGACTTAAATACCAGACAAGCGTTGGCATTCACTTGCAGCACTTCTGTTAGAAACCTAATGCATTGTATATAATTTAATATGTTAAGTGTACATTATATCTGTGATTTTAAGAAATAGGTTAACTTGAACACAAACCATGACCAACTTAATTTCTAGCATTACTGTGTGCTTGCAGCACTCCACCAACAGAGGCTTTGAAAGAGATCCTCTTCAACGTGCCACGGGTCTCCTTCTACGGCTTTCTGATGGCCATAGCCAAGAGTGACGCCATCAATGAGCATATAGGTAAGATGGTTGATGGTTTTAACTAAGAGTAACGCCAAACTTGATCCATCATAGCATCAAGACTTTTCATTGCAATATGTCTCAAGCCCATGGTTACTTGCAAGACTGGCCTAACTTCCTGAATTTTGTGACTTATTTCTGTGATACGGATATCTCTTCAGTTAATTGAAAGGAATGGATCATAATTACAGTCATTGTATTTTAAAGTTTATGCCATCTTTAGAATATTTATGCGAAAAACTACAGAAACAAGCTCAGTAGCAAAAAAGTTTAAACATAAACCCGGTTTAATGGCACTGGGTAAACGCCAAAGACATAGAACATAAATACAAAAAATCAAGAAATATTATTAGAACTTGCATAAGGTAATAAATAGTACTAATATGTGTCGTATTTGTTGTTTTCAGGTCGCCTGCCCCCCAAGTCGGAGATTCTGGAGGGCCCTGAGGCAGAGATAACCTCGTAAGACTTTGCTCTTTGTTGTTCAACATCACAACACACCTAATTGTCCTCCACCTCCTCCTCATACACACTTATATATACCTGACTTGAATGTTTGAAAGGATCCTTCTCCCTATTTCAGCAGTATTGGGCTACAATTCAATTAGTATTAAAGGACGGTTAATAAATAAAATGTATAGAAATGATACCATGCAAATACTTTCTTAAATTGATTGGTCCCAGTAGTATTAACCTCATTTAAAGGCTTAATAATTTGAGGAATTACGCGCACTGTCACATCTGTCAATCTTGTCCGTCTGTCTGCCCCGCATTGGTGTCCATTCTATAACTGTGTTATTGATGATGGGATGTGAAATAAAGTTTTATGCTTTAATTACATCTGAGTATTCAATGTTTTTATTTTGCCCGTATATATTTTTGTCTATGCGGTCTGCCTTTATATGGATAAGTGTAAGGTTTGATAAATAAGAACATCTGTCTTCCCTTTCATCATGAAACAATTGTTAATATATGTAAACACATGCTGGTAATGCCATTTTTGCAATAACCGTTAGCTGTCATTGGTCATTGCAAACCTTTAAGACAGGTATATATAAATGCATGATCCATGTATACACATTTGTTCAACAACAACTTTCTATAGCACCTGTTTCTTTAAATACATACATATATTTGTAATAGTCTTACTGCATTGTTCAACCCCATAAAATGTCTCTGGCTCCTAACGGGAATGATGGTCAAAATTTAAAAAACAACAAATTAAAACTCTAGTTAGTTAAGGCAGTATGGCCAACAGTTTGAGCTTTGTGCTGTGTTATATATTAAGTATTAATGCACTTTATAGCAAGCCTGCAAATTGTTATTATAAAATAAAACGTTTTGTCATGAAACGTTTTAATTCAAGTGAATGCCTCTTACATGTGATGTGACTTGTTATTTCTGCCCATGTAGGATGTTGTAATATAAATGCCAATGGTCAGGTGTCGAGCTAGAGAACAAACTAGGGAGAACACGTCTGCCTGAAGCTTTAACTATAACACCTTTCAAGTGTTAATGCATACTATAGAAGGGGTGTGATCTGTATAGAAACCAGTGACTTAAGCTTCATGGTTTGGATGTCTAGTTCGATCCCTGAATGATCCATGCAAACTGACACACGCTATCACATTCATTCTCAAATGTGACATTGCTGAAATGTGTGTAAGATAAATGAATGATTCCGTCTGTAATGTGTTACACATTGTCTTTTATATATGAGTATATAGTTGTTCACACTGTAGATATGTATTTATTTCACCTATAGATCGTCACATAACTTAATAATACAAAACATTATACATAACTTTATAAATAATCATTAATGGTTTTATAATGCTCAGTCATGTGCATTTAATGATATATGAGATGTATTGTGACCAGTTTTTTCCATTTGTTAGAGGTTTAAGGCAGTTTATGAGGGAACATTTTCCTGAGAGTGAGATCGGGTAAGGTTCACGCGCTGGAGGTCGGAATGTCTCTGTGTATCTTCCATCATTCCACATTTTACATGTCACAGACAACTCACCATTCATTTCGTATTGCTATTTCCATTCTGTATCTTGTTCTTTTAACTACAGTTCTGGTATATCGCTGGTTTAATGCAAGTCAGTTGTAACTAAGCCCTTATACACTACATATTGATATGTTTGACAGTTTGCAGTTTATTTATAAAACCATAATGGAATATGTAATTTAAGGAAACACTTTTCATGTGAAGAAATTAAATAACCGTTCAGATTGTTATACAAGAAATGTGAACTGTTGAAGCTTAATGCCTGAACACCCTAATAGTTTGTGACATTTCTGTTGATTTAGGATGTCCCAATTAAATGTTTTGGTTAACCATATTTCATTTTTCAAAAAAATACAAAGTAAGCAAATAATATAAAAAAATGGGATTTGTTTGAAAGAGGAAAATCAACTTTTATTATATGCTTTCTGGTAGTTTATAGAGATTTATCAGTCAAATAAATTTGATTTTTCACTGTTTCAAACTGTGGAAATATCAATTTGATATTTTTCACTGTTTTGAAATTTGTGCCCAGTCTCGGTTCCAAATCAAACGTCAGCCTGCACAGGGCTGGGACACAATTTCAACGACTTCATTTCTGAAATGACATTACGTGCGCATACAAATTAGTGTGTGTTTTTTCTTAAAAAAGTGTAAATTAATGACTTTTAATTCCATTTTTATGCATATTATTTAAAGAAATTTTGTTTGTTTCAGTGTAAAATAGCAATATATTTCACCTTGTGAACATCAAAAGTGAATATTTCACTTGTGGCAAGGACACTTGTGAAATATAAATATTGGTGCTTACTCAGTGAAATATATTACGATCTTTCTTTGGAACAAACAATTATCCTCTGTATAATTGCCCTTTTCCAAAATGAAATGAAATGTAATATAATGATGTATGAATATAAATTGTACAAGTGGGACCCTTTCCTGATTGTACTGGTAGCATGATGTTGTTTACTGTAGCTTCAACTTGTTCCACTAAAAAGTGGTACAGTGAAGCATTATCATCTTTTCAGAAATATGTGCATATCATATTTTGTAACTAGCTGTACACTGTGTATGGCTAATATTATAGTAATATATAGACATCTGGTTAGTCCTAAGTGTATTTTGCTCAATATCCTGCCATAAAACTGTTAGCTTTCTCTACAATGAGCAACATTGGAGGAATAATAGCCTGTATTACAGCTACCAGAACTCGTCTGACGATAAAAGGGTTTATGCAACTGCAGCTTCTAAAAGCTCTATAGTGAAGAAAAGGTATTTTCTGCACACGCGTTCAGTGCTTACAGAGTGTGCTAGTGCTAGTCTTCATTTGACTTCTGTATGTACTTTGCAAAAATTAATGCTGCTTTAAAACCCAAGAGCCAGATTTATTGTCAGGTCTGCTGTTCTTTTTCATAGACATTTCATCACATTTAGATAAACCAACCTTAATTAACACAAATTGCATAAGTATAGTAAATGAAACAATTTGTTTGGTAGCAAGATGCAATACAATGCTCCCCTACAATGCAGTCAACAATCATGGGGTCCTGCAAGTCCCACGTCCCTACCTCTCTCAATACAATGCTCCCGTACATTGCAGTCAACACTCATGGGGTCCTGCAAGTCCCACGTCCCTACCTCTCTCAATACAATGCTCCCGTACAATGCAGTCAACACTCATGAGGTCCTGCAAGTCCCACGTCCCTACCTCTCTCAATACAATGCTCCCATACAATGCAGTCAACACTCATAGGGTCCTGCAAGTCCCACATCCCTACCTCTCTCAATACAATGCTCCTGTACAATGCAGTCAACAATCATGGGGTCTTGCAAGTCCCACGTCCCTACCTCTCTCAATACAATGCTCCCATACAATGCAGTCAACACTCATGGGGTCCTGCAAGTCCCACGCCCTACCTCTCTCAATACAATGCTCCCCTACAATGCAGTCAACACTCATGGGGTCCTGCATGTCCCACGTCCCTACCTCTCTCAATACAATGCTCTCCATACAATGCAGTCAACAATCATGGGGTCCTGCATGTCCCACGTCCCTACCTCTCTAAATACAATGCTCCCCTACAATGCAGTCAACAATCATGGGGTCCTGCAAGTCCCACATCCCTACCTCTATCAATACAATGGTCCCCTACATTGCAGTCAACACTCATGGGGTCCTGCAAGTCCCAAATCCCTACCTCTATCAATACAATGCTCCCCTACGATGCAGTCAACAATCATGGGGTTCTGCAAGTCCCACGTCCCTACCTTTCTCAATACAATGCTCCCCTACATTGCAGTCAACACTCATGGGGTCCTGCAAGTCCCACATCTCTATCTCTCTCAATACAATGCTCCCCTACATTGCAGTCAACACTCATGGGGTCCTGCAAGTCCCACGTCCCTACCTCTCTCAATACAATGCTCCCCTACATTGCAGTCAACACTCATGGGGTCCTGCAAGTCCCACGTCCCTACCTTTCTCAATACAATGCTCCCTTACATCGCAGTCAACACTCATGGGATCCTGCATGTGTGCCTGCAAGTCCCATGTCCCTACCTCTCTCAATATAATGCTCCCCTACATTGCGGTCAACACTCGTGGGGTCCTGCATGTACGCTTGTCGTTTATGTTAACTCATCCTGACTGTAGGCATGTTCCATTAGTATGTCTGGCTCTTTAGGGGCACCCATCCCTTACAGTGACCTATCTTGGTTGCCAATACAAGGCCAAAAATATTGCTTGAATAGTGTATGTTGGTGATCACAAAACTGCTTTTGATGTTGTGTTTAATTGTACCTTTGCAGCAAGCTGTTCTAATTGTTTATCAGACATCTTTTTTTAGTGTCTGTTTTATGTTCCCCAAATGTTTTACTTTATGTGTAATTCCAAGATATATTGGTAAGAAAGTATGATAATCATGATCCATGTAAGCCACAGTACAAGACGTTTTGTCCAGATTAGTAGAAGTAAAACTGTTGTTACATCCAGTATCTCCCCCAGGAATGTTTGAAGGGATGCCAGTGGGTCAGAAAGGGGGAGTCTTGTCTCTTCAGTTAGAATTTTGAGTGTTACTTTATTCTTCAAAAGGTGTGATGCAAAGTATTTTTCAGGCTATTAAGTGATCAAAGTAAACAATTTTTCAGGAGTTAGGTTGTCAGAGACTTAGTTAATATGTTTTAATACTCCCAGATTTTGCCCCAAGGGGCCTGACTCCTTGATATAAAGATCCCACTTCAGCCGGTGTTGAAGTAAAATATTACTCTTTAAATATGGTCGAACTCAACGCATTGGTTACCGCTCTTCTCACTTTGCGCTGATTGAATCAAATTTAATAACATCTATTAACACCTCACTGATTGGCTTGCGCTTGACTGTAGATACCCTGACAACCTTTATATCTGCTGCCATATCTCTAATACCGGCATGCTGCATGTCATAAAATTGACCGCTGGAACAAAGGCGCTACGTTATTGTTACTAATATCAGTTCCATGGTTTATGCCATACATCTATGAAATGTTGTGTGCCGGGATGAGGCATGTCACAGCAGTTAAGGGATGTTGGAAGTCCAGCTTGGCCATTAAAAGAATGTCCACACCCCAAATGGCCCTGGTGGAAATACTGAAGAGTGTCCACACCCCAAATGGCCCTGGTGGAAATACTGGTAACATCATATTCAGTAGCATTGGACGTTTTATCAGCTGGTAATTGGCAACGTTATTTGCAAGAACTTAACACTGAGTCTCTTTGCTTTCAGCACAACTATGTAACCTACAGTACATACTTAATACCTCAGTAAGTCAGGGACACCTGTATCTCAGACAGATAGACACTTGGGTTTGGGTTTGAAGTGGTCTGATAGTTTGGAGATGCAGAATGCACAGAGCCATTTCTTGCTGAACTTGGGCATATTCCTGCTTATAGTACAAGCACTAGAGGCTTGGGTGACTGCAGATCAGATGCAACAGCGCTTGAATATATTCAGTATGGTTAATACTGACTAAAGCCACCTTACACCCTCCATTATAAACACAATATTGTGATTCGTTTGTAACTGAAATCTGTATAATATTCAGCTGTCAGAATTCTTTGAGTGTGTATTTGATCTGCAGGGACCAAGGTTTTTTGAAATTGAGAAGTTTGTGTAATGTAGATATGATTCTATTGTTATTATGTATTGCAGTGATGTGAAACTATTTATTAAAGTAAAAGTACTATTACATAATTTGGGCGATTTTTTAGTCTGGATTTGAAGCACATTCTAATTAATGCAATTGTAATGTTTATCATCTGCTTTAGTGACTTTATTCAGTTCATTGTAGGTTATGAAACATACCCATACAACTGTTGAAAATAACTGATAAATGTAACATATGACACAGTCTGTACAAGATGTATGCCGCCTGTCATACAGGTAGTTCTCCTTGGTTTGGCACCTCTGTGAACACACTCATTCCTGATCTTCAGGAAGAGACTGTATTGCTTCAAAATGCATAGATGGGTTTATGCAGCATATACAAACTACATTCATTATCGGGATGCGGGTCTCTTTGGTTTTCTGAGGTTACTAGATGGAGTGATACCTGCTCAATGTGGAACATTACACTGGGATTATCTGTACACATAGTGATGTATATACACTGAACAGCACCTGTATTCCTTGGTTATGTGAAAGAAGTTTGATAAATGGATTTTGTCTTTCAGTTAGGAATGCATTATTTGGTTTGGCATGTACATAATGTTTCCTTTACTGTACCATTATAACAAAGCATATACAGAATGGCTAAAGCTTTTTCTCTCAATGCTACGTAGTCTAGTTGATTTCGATATTGCATTTAGTCACTTCTTTGATAATACTGTTTCTATTTATACTTGGTTGAAATGTAATACTAACCCCTGTGCTTTCTGCTCTGGTTTTGTGTGTCTGAACAAAACAGTTCTTTACCTAGAAACTTCATAACACCAATAATTCACATTGTATAATTGCCTTTGAATAATATATTGCATCATAAATGATAAATTGTAGACTATGTAACTGTTAATATGACTTTGACAAGAAAAGGTTGTTTTTGACTGTTTGTTATTGCTTATTTTACAGGCCATCTGTAAGTAAAAGCCGACCTAGTTCAGAAAGTTCTGGACCTGTTGATATGAACAATTCCAATCCCGTTGCTGTGAAAGCTCCTGCAGCACCGAGATCTCGATCAGTGTCACGGACCCGGGCACCTGCGCGGCTGGCGGGCACGGGTCAGTCAAGTTTAACCAGTCGACATAGGAAGAGGGTCGTCAGTTCAGATGAGAGCACTGATGACTCTGACGATGATGACGACACTGACGATGATTAGCTTACACTTTTTGTAGCTTACCCTTCTACAGAAATAAGGCAACTATTTTGTCAAACTACAAGTATAGAATATGCAAGATTTGTGCACAATGTTTTAATTCTTTTTATTTGTGATTTCGGTGAATATATGAATGGTTGTTGTTATTTTTAAGAGATTTTTTTGCAAATTTTCCTTTGTGCAGTTCCATTATTGTTGCTGTTAAATTTCAACTGTTACATTGACGTTATTAGTATATGATTAAAGAGACTTGTTTACGTTTTATACATGCAGACATTGAAAGAATTTATCTTGTGTAATTTGAAATTAAGTTGAAGCTGATTGAGAAGCCTTCATACTAGGTATATTTTTCTCTAAATTACTAAAAAAACAGGAACTTGTAAAATCACCAAGAGGTTTTACCCTTTTGCATAGACTGAAATAATCATTTCCATATACTCAACACATTATCTACTGCAACATTTCAACAGGTATATATCCAATACTATTGAGCTTTGTTCGATAACATTTTTGGAAAGTATTTGGTTTTTAAGGCATTAAGTGCGATATCTGGATAGTGCAAATTAATTTACCAAGAGAAATTAGAAAAACATAGGAATCGTCATGCCTTATATTTTTAATATGGAGCCTTTTTGTATCTGCAAACACTTATATAATTATGTGAATATAGATGTTATTATTGTCAACTTCTCTTTTATATGACTTTGACCAAATCTTTTAATTAAGTTGATGTCAAGGATGTAAACATTGTTTATATCTAAGATCTTATACATGGTCAGAAAGTACCAAAATCTTTAAGGGTTAAATTCCTTTGGAACCTTTTGGCATTACCGTAACCCCATGTTAAATTTGTCCCTGGTGATAATGTCTCCCCTTTTCTGAAATGGAGACCTGCCGTTTTTGTCAGTATTCTTACTAGAACTCTTGGTCACGTTATTTCACCTTGTTCATTATTTTCATATTGTAATTTTGTACCAACCATTACTCGAAAAACTATTTAAAAGAATTGATTGACATTTAGAATATTTACAGAATACGTTGTCAATCTGTGCACAATGCAAAAAAGATTACTATTGGTCACCTTGCTGCAGAGTTATCCCCTCTTGTACTTTAAATTTGTCTAAAGAGATTTTGTACAAATCATAACTATGAAGTATAATGTTACTTTGTCCAAACCATAACTAAAAAAATATTCAAAAGGAATTTATTGAATTTTTTTATAGTTATTGAGTACAATGTCAATCTGTGAACAACGCAAAAACAACAACTTTTGGTCACATTGCTGCAGGGTTGCTGGAGAGTTATCTCCTCCTGGACATTGAACTTAGACATGTCCAATGTCATATTTTTCATTTGATGCAGATAGCAAAGCAGACTACCAAACTAGGTCTATGAAAATACTTTTTTTTTAAATTATAATTTAGAAGCAGCTGGTAGGAATTGAATGATAGATAACAATTTGAATATATTTACATCACATGAATTTTTATCTCTTGGACACTTTGTCTTTCTTGCAAAATTATCTTCCCTTTTACTTTGATTTTTTTTAAACAAGTTTGTCTGAAGCTTTACTTTGAAATTATTGGAAGGAATTGAACACATTTGGGACATAGATATATGAAGATTTAAAATCGTGCACTGTAAAATAATCTTAACTCTACGGTCATAGTTATCATCTCCCCTGGTACTTTCGATTTCTGTCAAATGAATATTGTCTTTAAGTTAACAATCTGTTTGCATGTTTTACCTCTCCTTGTTCCCATATACCTTGTCAACCTAATGATATCACTTCTCCAAACATGCTGCCATTAAGGGGAGACGTCAGGTTCTGAAAACAATCTGTCTAGTTTATTTTGCATTTATTTGTTGAAGTTTAAGCCTAGAGTCTGTCATTTTTCTACTGATTTCACATTGGAACCAAAAGGTAAAAAGAGTCCAAACATTTCTAAGCAAACACTATTTAAAATGTTAATATATGATCATTAATGAATAAGTTGAATGTTAATAAAAGCAGAAAACCTAGTTGTTACCTATTAATTACATTGTATGATATTTGTTGTTATTTATCTATTGTAATCATCAAGGTATGTTATAATTTTATATGCAGTTGTATTTCCACTTTCATTCATTTGAATAACATTTGCTTAATTTGTCATTTGACTATTTTCTTATTTTGTGCTGCTACAATAATATCATAGTATGTAATATAGAGTGTATTATGAGTATTTAATTGTGACTGTGATATAAATGTTAATGGATTGACAAATGATTAAAATGTCTCAAAAGAAAAAATATCTGATCTTTGACTCTCTTATTGCTGTTAAGCATATATATATGGCTAATGCTCGTCTATAATTAATTCAAACATTTATTTAAACTATTTTAAAGTGTGGCCAATTGGCAAATATTAAGGATAATTTAACCCATGTCTAAGCAAGTACGGGTTGGACTGCAAAACATCAAAACATGTTGATCAGAGCAAAGAACAGTCAATTGTGACATATTTAAGAAAAATATCAAATTAAAACGAATTGTTTGTGTTATCGGAGGTCTAGCTCGGGTTGGTATTTTGACGGCTAGACAACTGACTGCAAAGATGATATAGCTGTAAAATGTTGCAACATCCATGAATTATCCAACTTGATCGAATTTTCTAAAAGCACTGGGTTTGATGAAACCCCCGCTATGTTTTAGAAGGATTCAGCTTCTTTTATTAAAATAAACATGCTTAATTTTAAATCAGCAGTTCCATCGTTAATGATAGCATACCTTGTGACTTATTTAACTGATTTCAAACTATTCATTAACATACACAGTAGGTCAGATGTTTCGAGTTAAAGGCCAGGTAGAATTTTCCCATTTGTGTCCAAAGTCTTTGAGCGAGCTGTATACTCTCAACTGGAATCATTCTTGGTAAAGAAAATCGAAATATCAACAAAGTGGTTTGCGGGGACACTACCACTGACATCTGCCCCTTACATCGAAGTAAACCACTGACGTAAGAAGTCTCTGCTCACTGTCCGCCTCTTACAGCGTACACACCACTTACGTAAGTAGTCTCCACTTACTCCTGCCTCTTACAGTGTACATACCAATAAAATAAGAAGTCTCCACTCACTACTGCCTCTTTCAGCTTCCACATCACTTACGCAAGTTGTCCCCACTATCTCCTGCCTCTTACAGCGTACATACCTCTTAAGTAAGTAGTCTCCACTCACTCCTGCTCTAACAGCGTGCGTACATACCACTTACGTAAGTAGTCTCCACTCACTCCAACTCTTACAGCGTATATACCACACTGAATCCTGCCTCTTACAGCGTACACACCACTAACATAAATAGTCTCCACTCACTCCTGCCTTTTACAGCTTACATACTTCTTACGTAAGTAGTCTCTGCTCACTCATGCCTCTTACAGCGTACATACCACTTACGTAAGTAGTCTCCACTTACTCCTGCCTCTTACAGCTTACATATCACTCACGTAAGTAGTCTCTGCTCACTCCTGCCCACACACCACTGACGTAAGTAGTCTCCACTCAATCCTGCCTCTTACAGTGTACACACCATTCACGTAAGTAGTCTCCACTCACTCCCGTCTCTTACAGCTTACACACCACTTATGTTAATAGTCTTCACTCAATCCTGACTCTTACAGTGTACACACCACTCACGTAAGTAGTCTCCACTTACTCCTGCCTCTTACAGCCTACACACCACTCACGTAAGTAGTCTCCGCTCACTCCTGTCTCTTACAGCTTACACACCACTCACGTAAGTAGTCTCCACTCAGTCCTGTCTCTTACAGCCTACACACCACTTACGTTAGTAGTCTCCACTCAATCCTGCCTCTTACAGTGTACACACCACTCACGTAAGTAGTCTCCACTTACTCCTGCCTCTTACAGCTTACACACCACTCACGTAAGTAGTCTCCACTCACTCCTGTCTCTTACAGCTTACACACCACTCACGTAAGTAGTCTCCACTCACTCCTGCCTCTTACAGCATTCATACCTCTTACGTAAGTAGTATCCACTATCTCATGCCTCTTACAGCTTACACACCACTCACGTAAGTAGTCTCCACTCACTCCTGTCCCTTACAGCGTACACACCACTTATGTTGGTAGTCTCCACTTAATCCTGCCTCTTACAGCTTACATACCTCTTACGTAAGTAGTCTCCACTCACTCCTGCCTCTCACAGCTTACATACATCTTACATAAGTAGTCTCCACTCACTCCTGCCTCTTACAGCTTAAATACCACTCACGTAAGTAGTCGCCACTCCTGCCTCTTTCAGTGTACACACCACTAACCTAAGAAGTCTCCACTCACTCCCGCCTCTTACAGCTTACACACCACTCACGTAAGTAGTCTCCACTCACTCCTGTTTCTTACAGCTTACACACCACTCACGTAAGTAGTCTCCACTCACTCCTGCCTCTTACAGCTTACAAACCCCTTACGTAAGTAGTCTCCACTATCTCCTGCCTCTAACAGCTTACATAACTCTCACGTAAGTAGTTTCCACTCACTCCTGTCTCTTACAACGTACACACCACTTATGTTAGTAGTCTCCACTTACTCCTGCCTCTTACAGCTTACATACCTCTTACGTAAATAGTCTCCACTCACTCCTGCCTCTCACAGCTTACATACCTCTTACGTAAGAAGTCTCCACTCACTCCTGCCTCTTACAGCTTACATACCACTCATGTAAGTAGTCTCCACTCACTCCTGTCCCTTACAGCGTACACACCACTTATGTTAGTAGTCTCCACTTACTCCTGCCTCTTACAGCTTACATACCTCTTACGTAAATAGTCTCCATTCACTCCTGCCTCTCACAGCTTACATACCTCTTACGTAAATAGTCTCCACTCACTCCTGCCTCTCATAGCGTACATACCTCTTACGTAAGTAGTCTCCACTCACCCCCGCCTCTTACAGCGTACACACCACTTACGTAAGTAGTCTCAACTCACTCTTGCCTCTTACAGCTTACCGACCACTTACGTAAGTAGTCAGCACGTACTCCTGCCTCTGTCAGTGTACATACCACTAACATAATTAGTCTCCACTCACTCCTGCCTCTTACAGCTCACATACCACTTACGTAATTAGTCTCCACTTACTCCTGCCTCTTACAGCCTAAACACCACTAACGTAGGTAGTCTCCACTTACTCCTGCCTTTTACAGCGTACATACAACTTATGTAAGCAGTCTCCGCTCACTCCTGCCTTTTTCAGCATACATACCAATCACGTAAGTAGTCTCTACTCACTCTTGCCTCTTACAGCGTTTATATCTCTGACGTACGCAGTCTCCACTTACTCCTGCCTCCAGCGTACATACCTCTTACGTAAGTAGTCTCCACTCACTCCTGCTCTTAAAGCTCACATACCACTTACGTAAGTAGTCTCCACTCACCCCTGCCTCTTACAGCTCACATACCACTTACGTAAGCAGTTTCCACCCACTCCTGCTCTTACAGCTCACATACCACTTACGTAAGCAGTCTCCACTCACTCCTGCCTCTTACAGCGTGCAAACCTCTAACGTAAGTAGTCTCTATTTAATCCTGCCTCTCACAGTGTACATACCTCTTACATTAGTAGTCTCCATTAACTCCTGCCTCTTACAGCTTACATATCACTCACGTAAGTAGTCTCCATTCACTCTTGCCTCTTACAGTTTACATACTTCTTACGTAAGTAGTCGCGGCTCACTCCTGCCTCTTATAGCGTACATACCACTTACGTTAGTAGTCTCCATTCACTCCTGCCTCTTACAGCTTACATATCACTCACGTAAGTAGTTTCGGCCCATTCCTGCCTCTTACAGCGTACATACCACTTACGTTAGGAGTCTCCATGCACTCCTGCCTCTTACAGCTTACATAACACTCACGTAAGTAGTCTCCATTTACTCCTGCCTCTAACAGCTTACATACTTCTTACGTAAGTAGTCTCTGCTCACTCATGCCTCTTACAGCGTACATACCACTTACGTAAGTAGTCTCCACTTACTCCTGCCTATTACAGCTTACATATCACTCACGTAAGTAGTCTCTGCTCACTCCTGCCTCTTACAGCTCACATACCACTTACGTAAGTAATCTCTGCTCACTCCTGCCTCTTACAGCTCACATACCACTTACGTAAGTATTCTCCACTTACTCCTGCCTCTTACAGCGTACATACCACTCACGTAAGTAGTCTCTGCTCACTCCTGCCTTTTACAGCTTACATACCACTCACATAAGTAGCCTCTGCTCACTCCTGCCTCTTACAGCTTACATACCACTCACGTAAGTAGTCTCTGCTTACTCCTGCCTTTTACAGCGTACATACCACTCACGTGAGTAGTCTCTGCTCACTCCTGCCTTTTACAGCTTACATACCACTCACATAAGTAGCCTCTGCTCACTCCTGCCTCTTACAGCTCACATACCACTCACGTAAGTAGTCTCTGCTTACGCCTGCCTCTTACAGCTCACATACCACTCACGTAAGTAGTCTCGGCTCATTCCTGCCTCTTATAGCGTGCAAACCACTTACGTTAGGAGTTTCCATGCACTCCTGCCTCTTACAGCTTACATATCACTCACGTAAGTAGTCTCCATTCACTCCTGCCTCTTACAGCTTACATACGTCTTACGTAAGTAGTCTCTGCTCACTCATGCCGCTTACAGCGTTCATACCACTTACGTTAGTAGTCTCCATTCACTCCTGCCTCTTACAGCTTACATATCACTCACGTAAGTATTCTCTGCTCACTCCTGCCTCTTACAGCTCACATACCACTTACGTAAGTATTCTCCACTTACTCCTGCCTCTTACAGCGTACATACCACTCACGTAAGTAGTCTCTGCTCACTCCTGCCTTTCACAGCTTACATACCACTCACATAAGTAGCCTCTGCTCACTCCTGCCTCTTACAGCATATATACCACTCACGTAAGTAGCCTCTGCTCACTCCTGCCTCTTACAGCGTACATACCACTCACGTAAGTAGACTCTGCTCACTCCTGCCTTTTACAGCTTACAAACCACTCACATAAGTAGCCTCTGCTCACTCCTGCCTCTTACAGCATACATACCACTCACGTAAGTAGCCTCTGCTCACTCCTGCCTCTTACAGCTCACATACCACTCACGTAAGTAGTCTCTGCTTACTCCTGCCTCTTACAGCTCACATACCACTCACGTGAGTAGTCTCTGCTCACTCATGCCTTTTACAGCGTACATATCACTCACGTAAGTAGTCTCTGCTCACTCATGCCTTTTACAGCGTACATACCACTAACGTAAGTAGTCTCTGCTCACTCCTGCCTCTTACAGCTCACATACCACTCACGTTAGTAGTCTCTGCTTACTCCTGCCTTTTACAGATTACATACCACTCACTTAAGTAGTCTCTGCTTACTCCTGCCTCTTACAGCTTCCAGACCACTTACGTATGTAGTCTCTGCTTACTCTTGCCTCTTACAGCTTACATACCACTCACGTAAGTAGTCTCTGCTTACTCCTGCCTCTTACAGCTCACATACCACTCACGTAAGTAGTCTCTGCTTACTCCTGCCTCTTACAGCGTACATACCACTCACGTAAGTAGTCTCTGCTCACTCCTGCCTCTTACAGCTTACATACTTCTTACGTAAGTAGTCTCTGCTTACTCATGCCTTTTACAGCGTACATACCACTTACGTAAGTAGTCTCCACTCACCCCTGCCTCTTACAGCTCACATACCACTTACGTAAGCAGTTTCCACTCACTCCTGCTCTTACAGCTCACATACCGCTTACGTAAACAGTCTCCACTCACTCCTGCCTCTTACAGCGTGCAAACCTCTAACGTAAGTAGTCTCTATTCAATCCTGCCTCTCATAGCGTACATACCTCTTACCTAAGTAGTCTCCATTCATTCCTGCCTCTTACAGCTTACATACCACTGACATTAGCAAAAGTTGTCTGTGTCAAATGCCACCTTTAAATCAAAGACCAAAGCCAAACACGCAATCAAAACTCGTAATACACATATGATTCAAAACACGATGTTTCTAAAATAAAACAAGAAAACAAAACAAGAACCGAGAAGCTAAAAATTTAATTAAGGTCATGTTTAAATAATCAAGCTCCAATAAATATTAAAGAGAGACACACAACGCCACACGATAATGTAAATCACATAAATATCAAAATAATGAAATTGGTAGATGTTAGGTTAACAGACTTTAGCACGGAGGATTTCACTGCCATTTTGTCACTTAAAGATAAACCTCTATTGCTGAGGGATCTGTGAATAATAATGTGATATTTTTCGTCACCTATGTAGTAGATTTTGGTCGTCACGACATACAGGGCCGTGTGTATGCCTTTATATTCGGCATTCAAATCACTGACCATACCCTTATTTTTGACACATTCTAAATTTGCATACAATTTATAGTGTGGTGGGCACTGCAGTGGACATTCATTCAAACTTGGCTATTATTTCACTATTTTAGTTGTATTATCACGTTGCCATAACAACCCCATAACAACGGAAAGGAAACGGAAACTTAAAATTCTTTTTTGTCAGAAACCACGGAGCTGGTCTTCCGTGAATGGCTAAAGTGAAAAACAGACACTGACAGCCAGATAATGAAAGGATTTCACACCAGTATCTTCCCAATGTTACCTTCTACCAACAGTGTTGAAGCACTCACGATAAGTCACATACATGCCAGGAGGTGAGGCAGATTGTTCCGATATGGCTGTACTTTATAACGTTTCTTGTGACGAACAGTAGCCCCGGTTTAAATGAATTTCTCAGAAAAGTGTTGGGAATCGCTTTTTCCAAAGAAGAGCTATTATGAAGCCTTTATTGATTTTAAAATCTGTACACTGAAATGGTCCTTAAGTGACCATTTGCACAAGTGTTTATAGCCTTAACGATACGTGGGGGAAGGGTTTTCCCTTCTTGCCCGCTTGCGATGAGCTCGACATCGTTGTCACAATGCCGCAGTCAAGTGCTTGCGTTAGTGCGTTTATTCGTCTGTCCGATTTTGGCTTATCCAGGATGTAACCAGGCCGTGCATTGAGGAATTTAATTTTTGGCCACGAAAAGAGAGCGTTTTGCGTTCAATACCTATGTATTTAAGTCAATGGTCGAGGTCACACTTAAGGGTCAGTGCTCAAAATTCCTTGTTGTTTGGCTTTTAAAAGGGAGCTTAAAATAATATAAATGTTCGCAATAAGAATATTGCAAAGGGTAAAGGTCACACTCATATTGGTCCGAGGATTTTTTTCTTGACATCAATGTAATGGGATGTGCATCAGCTTCCCAGCAATTACATTCAAGTTCAAAGAACAAAAAAATCTCAGAATATTTTCATTATTGTGACATTGGCGGGTTCAACAAATTTAATCAGACAGCCTTAGCTTAGTATTTAATTAGAGAATTACGTCTCCCCATTTAGGAGTTGGATACAGTTTTTGTTGTGCTTTCCCTCTGTCTGTCTGGATTATGTATGGACGTCATGAAATTTTCCACCTAGCCTCCAAATTAACTCGAGGGATCAGTTCATACTTATTTCCTTTAGCTCGATTATGACAAATACTGATGGCTTTTAGACCACACCCTCAAGTTCGTTTCTTGAGTAGAAACCAGTAATGCTGTCCATTTTGATGAAATGACATGAGAAAGTACCCATTTACTACTAGACTACTCTCAATCTCAAAGAGAGTGGTATAGTGTTTGAGGGATTAATGAAACTACACGAGTAATGAGAAATAAGCATAGTTGCGCATTTACATCGGCATATTCTGCTCGAGTATTTGTTCACAGAGTAATGGCACGTTGATGCTTTAACATATATAGTGTACATAGAGATTAGTTAATCCACGCGATCTGATTTATAAGATAAAATGCAGATATATATTAGTTTGTTCGCGCGAACTCTTTAAAACTGCTGGAGGGATTCGATAAAGCTTCACAAGAATGACAAGTACCAATAATACAATGAAAACTACCGCCGACAAGGGTAATAGTCAAACACATATAAACCCAGTTTTAATGCACAAGGCAATGGCCGAAAAGGACACATACACACGTAAAAACATCAAGCACTTACACATTTACCGAGAAACGATGAGATTATCGCCTTAGAACGGTCAGTGAAACAAAGCCTTCTTGTGCATTTACAATCGGCATTATCTGCTTAGGTCATTTTCAATAGAGTAATAAACTTATTTTAACCTTATTTTAGTGAAAACAGTTACTCTTGTCTGTACGTAATCATCAGAAAATGATCGCAATGTAGTGCAGAAGTTGCGATTTTTTAAGAATTTCATAGTTACCAAGTGCGTAACTTTTGCAATTAGCTAGTGGCCTGTTGAATTCAACCACACTAAAATCTGGTTTATACTTCAATATCTTCCCTGGGAGTTTCTGCGCTAATTACAGTATACCTTTATTGATCCTGTTTTTTGTCTGAATAAAGTGTTGTGTTCCTTATAGCTACTGATCTTTTTATAACGTTTTACTATTATGTCTGCATTATATTTGGAATTGCGTATTACTTTGTCCCCAACCAATTTTAAATGATGGTTACAAAAACCCTTAGTTCCTCAGAATTTGTTTTGTGAGTTATTTTCAAGCAGACATGTTACCATCCTTGCTTTTTTGCACATTGCATTGTTTCCGTAGCTTTTAGCATACACAACAGAATAACAAACATTCACAAACCAGAAACACAGTACAGCAACTCCACAAACAACACACTACATATATGGTATATAAAACTGGAGGATGGGGTATTAAAACCTAAAAACGTCACAACATTATTACAAAACATGACTAGAAATATATACAGTAAATATGTACGTTGCTGAACGACCCTCGAGCGAATACAACACTGATTGTTCTTCAATCTCTCTGTAATTATTTTTGTTTCGAAATTGAGATGAAAACAATCAAAATATAGTATCTATAGATTACTATTGTGGCATCTAAATGGGCAATGCGAGGTATTTTGGTAGTAAAACGAAGTGTTTTTATCAGTTAAAAAAGATCAGTTTTTAATTATATTGAATTCAAACAATTACTAGATGTATGCAGGTGTCCATTCCAAGTTAACATAGAATGATATTTAATTTATGGTTTAACAATACTTTAAAACTTTAATCTTGCTGACTGACGAAAATCCATATTGGATTGTGTCAACACAAATTTTGTACTCGCGAAATCACCAAAACGGCAGCGCAGGAGAGGTTTTTGTGAGCAGGTTCAACGCTTGACATGATGTGTTCGCGTTCTGATTCTAGATGTGTTCGCGTTCTGATTCTAGATGTGTTCGCGTTCTAGATTTTGCTTGAATACTGTTGATGTTTTTCTTATTCATCTTTCCCAACATTACTCTATTCAAATTCCATGTATTTAATATAAAGATTAAAGATTATAAAGATTAATTGTACCATCAATTGATTTTGAATTATCTCTAATGACCAGAATGTCGGAGTGCGTATCGTCGGCGACTTTACATATACTGCTTTTCATTGAGTAATGGACCTTTGATTTTGTATATAAAGTAAACATAAATATTACGCTAAAGACTTCGAGCTGTGATGTTAGTAAAGTTCATGTACGGTTGACTTAAGAGGTCGGATAGACATGTGTTCCAAAGTTTAACTAGTGGTCGGCCAACAACTTACGTGGTTTATTGTCATGCCAACTAAGCCATTTCCAGGGTCGTCTTTGTAATTAGTATTTGATTGGAACTGTTTGTTCTTTATGTATTGTTAAATTATTATTGGATTTTCCTAATGCTCAAGAACCTCGATTTCTAACAATTAAACGACCAACATTGGCCAATAAGTCTTGCGTGTTGTGTGCATGTGTATTTGTGGCCACTGCTGTCTGCTGCATTAGAGTTAAGTGAGCTGGCCGTAGACGTTCTTCGCTTAGTAGTTATTGACAAAGATGGACCTATTAATGAAAGCTATGGAGCAATCCAATCCACGCCATGTCACGTTCACGGACGAAACTAGGTAAGACATTTCATTTTGTTACAAAATAAATAAAACAAACTCACGCAATACAGCACAGACACAATAAAAATATGGTTATACGAGGATTACACCAGGGTTTTATAGACTGTTGCCAGGAGTATCATATTCTCCATTCTCTCACAGAAAGATATACTTGATTAGACACACAGTTGCTGATTTCTATTTTTAAGAATTGTTTATACCGTTATTCACCACGGCTGAGTATGCCAAATGAAAAGTGCGATGTTAAGCCGCACTAACTACATGAAATATGCATATTTGCATTTGAGACATAGCAGGTTTAATGTATGTTTTTTCAAACCTATCTACCTACAAGGCAAGGAAAAACAACAAACGAATGTCGAGAAAAAAACTTATTTCACATAAATACAGCAGGTACTTAAAATGGCAATCCGCAATAATACAACTGAAAGTACATTGACGCGCTTCAGTAAAGGATTTTTAGTTGTAATTATAAAAATGTTAATAAGAAAATCGCCAAAACTTGCAACCCGTTGATTGTTTATTATTTCGTTAACCTTGTGTGCATTTTCAATATTGGCTGGTGTTAAATTTACACAAATATGTAGCAAAATAACGAACATAAGAAACTAAGATAGTTGTAGTTAACGACTAAAATCAGCTAAGATCTTTAGTGAAACGGCCCCCAGAACTATACAATTGCAGATTTAGTAAGTAGCAGAGCCCCAGAACTATACAATTGCTGATTTAGTAACAAGTAGGGCCCCAGAACTATACAATAGCAGATTTAGTAACTAGTAGGGCCCCAGAACTATACAATTGCAGATTTAGTAACTAATAGGGCCCCAGAACTATACAATTGCAGATTTAGTAACAAGTAGGGCCCCAGAACTATACAGTTAAAGATTTAGTAACTAGTAGGGCCCCAGAACTATACAGTTGCAGATTTAGTAACAAGTAGGGCCCCAGAACTATACAGTTGCAGATTTAGTAACTAGTAGGGCCCCAGAACTATACAGTTGCAGATTTAGTAACAAGTAGGGCCCAGAACTATACAGTTGCAGATTTAGTAACTAGTAGGGCCCCAGAACTATACAATTGCAGATTTAGTAACAAGTAGGGCCCCAGAACTATACAATTGCAGATTTAGTAACAAGTAGGGCCCCAGAACTATACAATTGCAGATTTAGTAACTAGTAGGGCCCCAGAAATATACAATTGCAGATTTAGTAACTAGTAGGGCCCCAGAACTATACAATTGCAGATTTAGTAACAAGTAGGGCCCCAGAACTATACAATTGCAGATTTAGTATCTAGTAGGGCCCCAGAACTATACAATTGCAGATTTAGTAACTAGTAGGGCCCCAGAACTATACAGTTGCAGATTTAGTAACTAGTATAGCCCCAGAACTATACAATTGCAGATTTAGTAACTAGTAGAGCCCCAGAACTATACAGTTTCAGATTTAGTAACTAGTATAGCCCCAGAACTATACAGTTGCAGATTTAGTAACAAGTAGGGCCCCAGAACTATACAATTGCACATTTAGTAACTATTAGGGTCCCAGAACTATACAATTGCAGATTTAGTAACTAGTAGAGCCCCAGAACTATACAATAGCAGATTTAGTAACAAGTAGGGTCCCAAAACTATACAATTGCAGATTTAGTAACAAATAGGGCCCCAGAACTATACAATAGCAGATTTAGTAACAAGTAGGGCCCCAGAACTATACAATTGCAGATTTAGTAACTAGTAGGGCCCCAGAACTATACAGTTGCAGATTTAGTAACTAGTATAGCCCCAGAACTATACAGTTGCAGATTTAGTAACTAGTAGAGCCCCAGAACTATACAGTTGCAGATTTAGTAACTAGTAGAGCCCCAGAACTATACAGTTGCAGATTTAGTAACAAGCAGGGCCCCAGAACTATACAATTGCACATTTAGTAACTATTAGGGTCCCAGAACTATACAATTGCAGATTTAGTAACTAGTAGAGCCCCAGAACTATACAATAGCAGATTTAGTAACAAGTAGGGTCCCAAAACTATACAATTGCAGATTTAGTAACAAGTAGGGCCCCAGAACTATACAATAGCAGATTTAGTAACAAGTAGGGCCCCAGAATTATACAATTGCAGATTTAGTAACTAGTAGGGTCCCAGAACTATACAATTGCAGATTTAGTAACAAGTAGGGCCCCAGAACTATACAATTGCAGATTTAGTAACTAGTAGGGTCCCAGAACTATACAATTGCAGATTTAGTAACAAGTAGGGCCCCAGAACTATACAATAGCAGATTTAGTAACAAGTAGGGTCCCAAAACTATACAATTGCAGATTTAGTAACTAGTAGGGCCCCAGAACTACACAAAAGCAGATTTAGTAACAAGTAGGGCCCCAGAACTATACAATTGCAGATTTAGTAACTAGTAGGGCCCCAGAACTATACAGTTGCAGATTTAGTAACAAGTAGGGCCCCAGAACTATACAGTTGCAGATTTAGTAACTAGTAGGGCCCCAGAACTATATAGTTGCAGATTTAGTAACTAGTAGAGCCCTGGAACTATACAGTTGCAGATTTAGTAACTACTATAGCCCCGAAACTATACAGTTGCAGATTCAGTAACTAGTAGAGCCCCGGAACTATACAATTGCAGATTCAGTAACTAGTATAGACTCAGAACTATACAATTGCAGATTCAGTAACTAGTAGAGCCCCGGAACTATACAATTGCAGATTTAGTAACTAGTAGGGCCCCAGAACTATGCAATTGCAGATTCAGTAACTAGTAGAGTCCCAGAACTATACAATTGCAGATTCAGTAACTAGTATAGCCCCAGAACTATACAATTGCAGATTCTGTAAATAGTAGAGCCCCGGAACTATACAATTGCAGATTCAGTAACTAGTAGAGTCCCGGAACTATACAATTGCAGATTCAGTATCTAGTAGGGCCCAAGAACTATGCAATTGCAGATTCAGTAACTAGTAGAGTCCCAGAATTATACAATTGCAGATTTAGTAACTAGTAGAGCCCCAGAACTATACAATTGCAGATTTAGTAACTAGTAGAGCCCCGGAACTATACAATTGCAGATTCAGTAACTAGTAGGGTCCCAGAACTATGCAATTGCAGATTCAGTAACTAGATGAGCCCCAGAACTATGCAATTGCAGATTCAGTAACTAGTTGAGCCCCAGAATTATACAATTGCAGATTCAATAACTAGTAGAGTCCCGGAACTATACAATTGCAGAATCAGTAACTAGTAGAGCCCCGGAACTATACAGTTGCAGAATCAGTAACTAGTAGAGTATCGGAACTATACAATTGCAGAATCAGTAACTAGTAGAGTCTCAGAACTATACTGTTGCAGAATCATACAGTTGCAGATTCAGTTACTAGTAGAGCCCCATAATTATACAGTTGCAGATTCACTAACTAGTATAGCCCCGAAACTATACAATTGCAGATTCAGTAACTAGTAGAGCCCCGAAACTATACAATTGCAGATTTAGTAACTAGTAGAGTCCCGGAACTATACAATTGCAGATATAGTAACTAGTAGAGCCCCAGAACTATACAGTTGCAGATTTAGTAACTAGAAGAGCCCCGGAACTTTACAATAGAAGAGCTCTAGAACTATACAATTTCAGATTCATTTACTAGTAGAGCCCCAGAATTATACAATTGCAAATTTAGTAACTAGTAGAGCCCAGAACCATACAGTCTCAGATTTAGTATCTAGTATAGCCCCAGAACCATATAATTTCAGATTCAGTAACTAGGAGAGCCACCGAACTATACAGTTGCAGATTCAGTAACTAGTAGAGCCCCAGAACTATACAATTTCAGATTCAGTAACTAGGAGAGCCACGGAACTATACAATTGCAGATTCAGTAACTAGTATAGCCCCAGAACTATACAATTTCAGATTCAATAACTAGTAGAGACCCAGAACTATACAGTTGCAGATTTAGTAACTAGTAGAGCCCAAGAACTATATAATTGCAGATTTAGTAACTAGTAGAGCCCCAGAAATATACAGTTGCAGATTAAGTAACTAGTAGAGCCCAAGAACTATAGAGGTGCAGATTCAGCAACTAGTAGAGCCCCAGAACTATACAGATGCAGATTTAGTAACAAGTAGGGTCCCAAAACTATACAATTGCAGATTTAGTAACAAGTAGGGCCCCAGAACTATACAATAGCAGATTTAGTAACAAGTAGGACCCCAGAACTATACAATTGCAGATTTAGTAACTAGTAGGGTCCCAGAACTATACAATTGCAGATTTAGTAACAAGTAGGGCCCCAGAACTATACAATTGCAGATTTAGTAACTAGTAGGGTCCCAGAACTATACAATTGCAGATTTAGTAACAAGTAGGGCCCCAGAACTATACAATAGCAGATTTAGTAACAAGTAGGGTCCCAGAACTATACAATTGCAGATTTAGTAACAAGTAGGGCCCCAGAACTACACAAAAGCAGATTTAGTAACAAGTAGGGCCCCAGAACTATACAATTGCAGATTTAGTAACTAGTAGGGCCCCAGAACTATACAGTTGCAGATTTAGTAACAAGTAGGGCCCCAGAACTATACAGTTGCAGATTTAGTAACTAGTAGGGCCCCAGAACTATACAGTTGCAGATTTAGTAACTAGTAGAGCCCTGGAACTATACAGTGGCAGATTTAGTAACTACTATAGCCCCGAAACTATACAGTTGCAGATTCAGTAACTAGTAGAGCCCCGGAACTATACAATTGCAGATTCAGTAACTAGTATAGACTCAGAACTATACAATTGCAGATTCAGTAACTAGTAGAGCCCCGGAACTATACAATTGCAGATTCAGTAACTAGTAGGGCCCCAGAACTATGCAATTGCAGATTCAGTAACTAGTAGAGTCCCAGAACTATACAATTGCAGATTCAGTAACTAGTATAGCCCCAGAACTATACAATTGCAGATTCAGTAAATAGTAGAGCCCCGGAACTATACAATTGCAGATTCAGTAACTAGTAGAGTCCCGGAACTATACAATTGCAGATTCAGTATCTAGTAGGGCCCAAGAACTATGCAATTGCAGATTCAGTAACTAGTAGAGTCCCAGAATTATACAATTGCAGATTCAGTAACTAGTAGAGTCCCAGAATTATACAATTGCAGATTCAGTAACTAGTAGAGTCCCGGAACTATACAATTGCAGATTCAGTAACTAGTAGGGTCCCAGAACTATGCAATTACAGATTCAGTAACTAGATGAGCCCCAGAACTATGCAATTGCAGATTCAGTAACTAGTTGAGCCCCAGAATTATACAATTGCAGATTCAATAACTAGTAGAGTCCCGGAACTATACAATTGCAGAATCAGTAACTAGTAGAGCCCCGGAACTATACAGTTGCAGAATCAGTAACTAGTAGAGTATCGGAACTATACAATTGCAGAATCAGTAACTAGTAGAGTCTCAGAACTATACTGTTGCAGAATCATACAGTTGCAGATTTAGTAACTAGTAGGGCCCCAGAACTATACAATTGCAGATTTAGTAACAAGTAGGGCCCCAGAACTATACAATTGCAGATTTAGTAACAAGTAGGGCCCCAGAACTATACAATTGCAGATTTAGTAACTAGTAGGGCCCCAGAAATATACAATTGCAGATTTAGTAACTAGTAGGGCCCCAGAACTATACAATTGCAGATTTAGTAACAAGTAGGGCCCCAGAACTATACAATTGCAGATTTAGTATCTAGTAGGGCCCCAGAACTATACAATTGCAGATTTAGTAACTAGTAGGGCCCCAGAACTATACAGTTGCAGATTTAGTAACTAGTATAGCCCCAGAACTATACAATTGCAGATTTAGTAACTAGTAGAGCCCCAGAACTATACAGTTTCAGATTTAGTAACTAGTATAGCCCCAGAACTATACAGTTGCAGATTTAGTAACAAGTAGGGCCCCAGAACTATACAATTGCACATTTAGTAACTATTAGGGTCCCAGAACTATACAATTGCAGATTTAGTAACTAGTAGAGCCCCAGAACTATACAATAGCAGATTTAGTAACAAGTAGGGTCCCAAAACTATACAATTGCAGATTTAGTAACAAATAGGGCCCCAGAACTATACAATTGCAGATTTAGTAACAAGTAGGGCCCCAGAACTATACAATTGCAGATTTAGTAACTAGTAGGGCCCCAGAACTATACAGTTGCAGATTTAGTAACTAGTATAGCCCCAGAACTATACAATTGCAGATTTAGTAACTAGTAGAGCCCCAGAACTATACAGTTGCAGATTTAGTAACTAGTATAGCCCCAGAACTATACAGTTGCAGATTTAGTAACAAGTAGGGCCCCAGAACTATACAATTGCACATTTAGTAACTATTAGGGTCCCAGAACTATACAATTGCAGATTTAGTAACTAGTAGAGCCCCAGAACTATACAATAGCAGATTTAGTAACAAGTAGGGTCCCAAAACTATACAATTGCAGATTTAGTAACAAGTAGGGCCCCAGAACTATACAATAGCAGATTTAGTAACAAGTAGGGCCCCAGAACTATACAATTGCAGATTTAGTAACTAGTAGGGCCCCAGAACTATACAATTGCAGATTCAGTAACTAGTAGGGCCCCAGAACTATACAATTGCAGATTTAGTAACTAGTAGGGTCCCAGAACTATACAATTGCAGATTTAGTAACAAGTAGGGCCCCAGAACTATACAATTGCAGATTTAGTAACAAGTAGGGTCCCAAAACTATACAATTGCAGATTTAGTAACTAGTAGGGCCCCAGAACTACACAAAAGCAGATTTAGTAACAAGTAGGGCCCCAGAACTATACAATTGCAGATTTAGTAACTAGTAGGGCCCCAGAACTATACAGTTGCAGATTTAGTAACAAGTAGGGCCCCAGAACTATACAGTTGCAGATTTAGTAACTAGTAGGGCCCCAGAACTATATAGTTGCAGATTTAGTAACTAGTAGAGCCCTGGAACTATACAGTGGCAGATTTAGTAACTACTATAGCCCCGAAACTATACAGTTGCAGATTCAGTAACTAGTAGAGCCCCGGAACTATACAATTGCAGATTCAGTAACTAGTATAGACTCAGAACTATACAATTGCAGATTCAGTAACTAGTAGAGCCCCGGAACTATACAATTGCAGATTTAGTAACTAGTAGGGCCCCAGAACTATACAATTGCAGATTCAGTAACTAGTAGAGTCCCAGAACTATACAATTGCAGATTCAGTAACTAGTATAGCCCCAGAACTATACAATTGCAGATTCAGTAAATAGTAGAGCCCCGGAACTATACAATTGCAGATTCAGTAACTAGTAGAGTCCCGGAACTATACAATTGCAGATTCAGTAACTAGTAGGGCCCCAGAACTATGCAATTGCAGATTCAGTAACTAGTAGAGTCCCAGAATTATACAATTGCAGATTCAGTAACTAGTAGAGTCCCAGAATTATACAATTGCAGATTCAGTAACTAGTAGAGTCCCGGAACTATACAATTGCAGATTCAGTAACTAGTAGGGTCCCAGAACTATGCAATTACAGATTCAGTAACTAGATGAGCCCCAGAACTATGCAATTGCAGATTCAGTAACTAGTTGAGCCCCAGAATTATACAATTGCAGATTCAATAACTAGTAGAGTCCCGGAACTATACAATTGCAGAATCAGTAACTAGTAGAGCCCCGGAACTATACAGTTGCAGAATCAGTAACTAGTAGAGTATCGGAACTATACAATTGCAGAATCAGTAACTAGTAGAGTCTCAGAACTATACTGTTGCAGAATCATACAGTTGCAGATTCAGTTACTAGTAGAGCCCCATAATTATACAGTTGCAGATTCACTAACTAGTATAGCCCCGAAACTATACAATTGCAGATTCAGTAACTAGTAGAGCCCCGAAACTATACAATTGCAGATTTAGTAACTAGTAGAGCCCCGGAAGTATACAATTGCAGATTCAGTAACTAGTAGAGCCCCAGAACTATACAGTTGCAGATTTAGTAACTAGTAGAGCCCCGGAACTTTACAATAGAAGAGCTCTAGAACTATACAATTTCAGATTCATTTACTAGTAGAGCCCCAGAATTATACAATTGCAAATTTAGTAACTAGTAGAGCCCAGAACCATACAGTCTCAGATTTAGTATCTAGTATAGCCCCAGAACCATATAATTTCAGATTCAGTAACTAGGAGAGCCACCGAACTATACAGTTGCAGATTCAGTAACTAGTAGAGCCCCAGAACTATACAATTTCAGATTCAGTAACTAGGAGAGCCACGGAACTATACAATTGCAGATTCAGTAACTAGTATAGCCCCAGAAGTATACAGTTTCAGATTCAATAACTAGTAGAGCCCCAGAACTATACAGTTGCAGATTTAGTAACTAGTAGAGCCCAAGAACTATATAATTGCAGATTTAGTAACTAGTAGAGCCCCAGAAATATACAGTTGCAGATTAAGTAACTAGTAGAGCCCAAGAACTATAGAGGTGCAGATTCAGCAACTAGTAGAGCCCCATAATTATACAGTTGCAGATTTAGTAACTAGTAGGGTCCCAGAACTATACAATTGCAGATTTAGTAACAAGTAGGGCCCCAGAACTATACAATAGCAGATTTAGTAACAAGTAGGACCCCAGAACTATACAATTGCAGATTTAGTAACTAGTAGGGTCCCAGAACTATACAATTGCAGATTTAGTAACAAGTAGGGCCCCAGAACTATACAATTGCAGATTTAGTAACTAGTAGGGTCCCAGAACTATACAATTGCAGATTTAGTAACAAGTAGGGCCCCAGAACTATACAATAGCAGATTTAGTAACAAGTAGGGTCCCAAAACTATACAATTGCAGATTTAGTAACTAGTAGGGCCCCAGAACTACACAAAAGCAGATTTAGTAACAAGTAGGGCCCCAGAACTATACAATTGCAGATTTAGTAACTAGTAGGGCCCCAGAACTATACAGTTGCAGATTTAGTAACAAGTAGGGCCCCAGAACTATACAGTTGCAGATTTAGTAACTAGTAGGGCCCCAGAACTATACAGTTGCAGATTTAGTAACTAGTAGAGCCCTGGAACTATACAGTGGCAGATTTAGTAACTACTATAGCCCCGAAACTATACAGTTGCAGATTCAGTAACTAGTAGAGCCCCGGAACTATACAATTGCAGATTCAGTAACTAGTATAGACTCAGAACTATACAATTGCAGATTCAGTAACTAGTAGAGCCCCGGAACTATACAATTGCAGATTCAGTAACTAGTAGAGCCCCAGAACTATACAATTGCAGATTCAGTAACTAGTAGAGCCCCGGAACTATACAATTGCAGATTCAGTAACTAGTATAGCCCCAGAACTATACAATTGCAGATTCAGTAAATAGTAGAGCCCCGGAACTATACAATTGCAGATTCAGTAACTAGTAGAGTCCCGGAACTATACAATTGCAGATTCAGTATCTAGTAGGGCCCAAGAACTATGCAATTGCAGATTCAGTAACTAGTAGAGTCCCAGAATTATACAATTGCAGATTCAGTAACTAGTAGAGTCCCAGAATTATACAATTGCAGATTCAGTAACTAGTAGAGTCCCGGAACTATACAATTGCAGATTCAGTAACTAGTAGGGTCCCAGAACTATGCAATTACAGATTCAGTAACTAGATGAGCCCCAGAACTATGCAATTGCAGATTCAGTAACTAGTTGAGCCCCAGAATTATACAATTGCAGATTCAATAACTAGTAGAGTCCCGGAACTATACAATTGCAGAATCAGTAACTAGTAGAGCCCCGGAACTATACAGTTGCAGAATCAGTAACTAGTAGAGTATCGGAACTATACAATTGCAGAATCAGTAACTAGTAGAGTCTCAGAACTATACTGTTGCAGAATCATACAGTTGCAGATTCAGTTACTAGTAGAGCCCCATAATTATACAGTTGCAGATTCACTAACTAGTATAGCCCCGAAACTATACAATTGCAGATTCAGTAACTAGTAGAGCCCCGAAACTATACAATTGCAGATTTAGTAACTAGTAGAGCCCCGGAACTATACAATTGCAGATATAGTAACTAGTAGAGCCCCAGAACTATACAGTTGCAGATTTAGTAACTAGAAGAGCCCCGGAACTTTACAATAGAAGAGCTCTAGAACTATACAATTTCAGATTCATTTACTAGTAGAGCCCCAGAATTATACAATTGCAAATTTAGTAACTAGTAGAGCCCAAGAACCATACAGTCTCAGATTTAGTATCTAGTATAGCCCCAGAACCATATAATTTCAGATTCAGTAACTAGGAGAGCCACCGAACTATACAGTTGCAGATTCAGTAACTAGTAGAGCCCCAGAACTATACAATTTCAGATTCAGTAACTAGGAGAGCCACGGAACTATACAATTGCAGATTCAGTAACTAGTATAGCCCCAGAAGTATACAGTTTCAGATTCAATAACTAGTAGAGCCCCAGAACTATACAGTTGCAGATTTAGTAACTAGTAGAGCCCAAGAACTATATAATTGCAGATTTAGTAACTAGTAGAGCCCCAGAAATATACAGTTGCAGATTAAGTAACTAGTAGAGCCCAAGAACTATAGAGGTGCAGATTCAGCAACTAGTAGAGCCCCAGAACTATACAGATGCAGAATCAGTAACTAGTATAGCCCCGGAACTATACAAATTGCAGAATCAGCAACTAGTAGAGACCAAGAACTATACAATAGCAGATTCAGTAACTAGTAGAGCCCCAGAACTATACAATTGCAGATTCAGTAACTAGTAGGGTCACAGAACTATACAATTGCAGATTCAGTACCTAGTTGAACCCCAGAACTTGCATATTTAGTAAGTAGTAAAGCCCCAGAACTTTACAGTTACCGATTCAGTAACTAGTAGAGCCCCGGAACTATACAATTGCAGATTTAGTAACTACTATAGCCCCGGAACAATACAGTTGCAGATTAAGTAACTAGTTCAGCCCCAGAAATATACAATTGCAGATTTAGTAACTAGTAGAGCCCCGGAACTATACAGTTGCAGATTTAGTAACTACTATAGCCCCGGAACTATACAGTTGCAGATTCAGTAACTAGTAGAGCCCCGGAACTATACAATTGCAGATTCAGTAACTAGTATAGCCCCAGAACTATACAATTGCAGATTCAGTAAATAGTAGAGCCCCGGAACTATACAATTGCAGATACAGTAACTAGTAGAGTCCCGGAAATATACAGTTGCAGATTTAGTAACTAGTAGAGCCCTGGAACTATACAGTTGCAGATTTAGTAACTACTATAGCCCCGAAACTATACAGTTGCAGATTCAGTAACTAGTAGAGCCCCGGAACTATGCAATTGCAGATTCAGTAACTAGTATAGACTCAGAACTATACAATTGCAGATTCAGTAACTAGTAGAGCCCCGGAACTATACAATTGCAGATTCAGTAACTAGAAGGGCCCCAGAACTATGCAATTGCAGATTCAGTAACTAGTAGAGTCCCAGAACTATACAATTGCAGATTTAGTAACTAGTATAGCCCCAGAACTATACAATTGCAGATTCAGTAAATAGTAGAGCCCCGGAACTATACAATTGCAGATTCAGTAACTAGTAGAGTCCCGGAACTATAAAATTGCAGATTCTGTATCTAGTAGAGTCCCGGAACTATACATTTGCAGATTCAGTAACTAGTAGAGTCCCGGAACTATACAATTGCAGATTCAGTAACTAGTAGAGTCCCAGAATTATACAATTGCAGATTCAGTAACTAGTAGAGTCCCAGAATTATACAATTGCAGATTCAGTAACTAGTAGAGTCCCGGAACTATACAATTGCAGATTCAGTAACTAGTAGGGCCCCAGAACTATGCAATTGCAGATTCAGTAACTAGATGAGCCCCAGAACTATGCAATTGCAGATTTAGTAACTAGTAGAGTCCCGGAACTATACAGTTGCAGAATCAGTAACTAGTAGAGACCCAGAACTATACAATTGCAGAATCAGTAACTAGTAGTGCCCCGGAAGTATACAATTGCAGATTCAGTAACTAGTAGAGCCCCAGAATTATACATTTGCAGGTTTAGTGACTAGTAGAGCCCCTGACCTATACAATTGCAGAATCAGTAACTAGTAGTGCTAAATAGTTGTTTTTCATTTTTGAAATACGTCTATGTTTGCACATTGCTAGATATAGATATAGATGGTAATTATTTTTGCTGTGTTTAGTAAACTGCATAACTCTACAGGGTGGTCAGTTATCTCTTTTACATCAGCTATTTTGGGTGTTCGATCGTATGCATGTATAAATGAAGTAGAAAATAGAAATCCTTGCTTTCTGGGGTTACGTGGACTGCAAGTTGGCAACCATCTTTATAAACCAGTATAAATATGTATGTTTGTAGCATGTGGCACTGATAAAATTAATATGAATTGTATTAATAGAAGAAAACAGCGATTGGTATTGCGGGAGTCAATTGGGAAAGAACAACACAAAAACTGGGAGTATAATGTAACAAAAATGTTTAAGGACTTAAATCTTGAAGTTTTTAGTAGTTATCAAGCATATGTGTCTAAAGATAAGGTTAACAGTGCTTTGTATATGCATTTCTACTCAACAATATGTTGTAGCAGACTTTGGCAGAACTGTTTTAGTAATTTAGTAATCTGTAATGACCATTTTCTATCTAATTATCTGATGTTGTTAAAATCATTATAATTGAAACACTTTGACATGTTTTCAAGCATGGTAAACCTGACAGTGGTGCAGTATAACTGAATTTCTGTATTTAGCATTATCGGCTCAACAATAGCAAAGTCGTATCTCATAATTTTGGCTACCCCACATCGCAGCTCGAAGTACTATGTGTACGGTTAAATCAGTTAACGTTACTTCTCTTTTTTAAAATGACAATATATTCTCTGTTTCTTTTTACCATTCTCTCTTGCAGCTTTCGGTTTTCATTTACCAAATCACATACTCTGTATTAATAGGTTTCACACCGTATGGTGCTCATGTTTTATCATTTTAAATATTTGTGTAAATACTGAGGCCACACCAAATTGATATTTCGTTCCGCGGATTTACCGCTTCTATTTTTTTGAAAATGTAAAAAAAATATTTTTTTTTGTGCGCCCGCACCTTCATTTTGATCGCCAAGCAGATTTTTTTCAGGTGATGATTTATTAAAAGGCTAAAAATAATCAAGTATAATTTTTCTACGCTAGTTTTCGTGTTTTTGTAAAGGGAAGTTACCAATGCGTAGTGTTTTTATACTGTATATCGATCGGTTTAGCATGGGTTTCAATAAATTCAATCAAAATGGCGGCTTCCGGTATAAACAATGTGGCTCGAATTTTGGAAATTAAATCTTATTTTTGACAATAAATATGTCTTGACCATGCTTGAAGTCATTGTTGATCGTCTCGTGCACTAAAGGATCATTATTTAAAGCAATCATTATGCAATAAAGCATGTGTATCTGAGACTGGTAGCGATTTTATTGCGTAATTAGTGACTCGTTTTGAATGGAAATCGGACAGGTCAACTTAACTGTAACATGAGTCATTGTTTGGTCCAAATTGATGTATCAAGCTCATTTTTGATCAAATTCTGATAAAACAACAGTTTTGAACAAATATCTTTTCACAAATAGCGATATAAACACTGGTCTGGATATACCTCAACATAAGTAAGCCTAAGTTTATCACCTTATATTTTGTTTTTATTTGCAGCATAATCCGGGATTGTAATGCACTTGTCAATTGTAACCACTGCCCCGCCCACCCCTTGCCCTTGTTCCAGGAGTATACCGGGAACAACAAAGGCAATGGGCTGTGTTTTGACCTTTCAGGTGGCCCTGCAGTGCCTAGTGAATGTGGTTTTGTCTTCATATTGAAAATAGTCGGGAATGGGCCTCACATAGGTATTCGGGTTGCGGGGCCATTTGGCAGGGATTTTACCACCAGTGTGTCCCTGCAGGTCGGGTATTTTACCCGGGTTTTGAGAGACCTGAAGTCGAAAGTCCCCGCTATTCCGGACTTAGGGGGGGGGGGGCATATACAATTGGCTGGTGCATAAAAACATTTAAATAATAAAAAAAAGTACTCTGAAAAATACCCTTGTTCTTTTTGTTTTAATAAGCACATGTCATTGCATTTCCTGTGACAATAAAAACAAAATTTAGTCTATGTTATATGGAGTCTGATGTTTGGTGATGCCTGTGTAAGTGATCATTTTTTACAAATCCAAAATCAATCCTAAGTTATGTCTAAATACAGTTGCATAATTATGATGTTAAACTGATTCAGGTAGATTTATATAAGTCGTTTCAAACTTTTTACCAAAAGCAGGGTTATTACTATTATGAATGATCGTCATATTAAAGTACGTTTTAATTATATAAGAAATTAGATTTATCCATATAATGTTTGTACTAAACACGGATGAATAAATAGTATGTTTTCTGACATTTTCCCAATGTCCATTAGAGGTTCAGTTCAAGATGGCATTAAAATGGGTTTTAGGGCAATTATTTTGAACAATCTTTCTTATCTATATTGAATATAAGGAAAAATATATTTTTCGCTCTTCGCTCGCTTCGGTTTTTATGAAAACTGACAAACTTTATTTTTATTTTTTTTCGCTCGCTCGCTCCAATTTTTTTTTGGCAAAAATCCGAGGAACTAAACATTAATTTGGTGTGGCCTGAACTATAGAAATAAGCTACTTGCCGTTTTTTAGCAAAATAAGAAATGATAATGTAATAATGGTTAATAAAGAAATTAAAGTTCTTTGCCACACTGATGTGCTTGTATTACATTACGTTTCTCTTTTTCTTACCCATCAAATTATTTTTCTTGTAAGGTCAAAACGATTTTAACGACAGTTCCTAACAATTCATAATAATTTAACAATATGTGAACTGAATCAGTCTGTTTAGTCTTCTTTACCTCAAATTTCAGTGACAATGTACTCATTACGTAAACCTTTGTTTTGAACTGTATATTTGAAGAACATTGATGCGACTGAAATAAAGTATCAACATGTTGCCTACAGATATGCACGTAGGCCTGTCCCTGTCTATTGCGATAGAGCTGATCTCTGTGCAGAGCGCGTGAGATACTCGCGTCAATCATCTCTCACACACGGGCTCGTATAACCACTCCACTTCATCAGGAACATGATTACGTCCCTATGCAACTGTCAAACATGATTTAAAACCTGGTAGTGAATCTAATATATTATATTTATATACGTCTTGTGTGATCACGTATATTTTTCTTTAACCTTCAACACAGAAGTACTGATGCCAACAACAGGGGGTAATTTCTACCGCTCACAGGGGATCATTACAAACTCTAGGGTGTTATTTTCAAAGACATATTCTGCATCCTCTATAAATAGTTATTGTGCCTGACAAAATATGAAAGAAATATTGTAGTAATTAGAACACCTCATTCAATAGCGGTGTAATGCAAATACATAATATTATGTGTTTAGTGATTATGGTAAGCTGCAAATAAGTCAGTGGAATCATTATAACGGTACACTTCTGCATTCCTGTAACCCCATCTTCCAGATGTACTTCAACATTGAACCTAACAGAACAGAACCTAACTTTATATTCTAGATTGCAAATCTTCACTATGTGACCTGCTCACATGATAAAAATTAAACCCTCACTATCAAGCTTACTTACTTGAGTAACATTTTCTCTCAGGTAAAGCTGTACGATTGTAGATGTTCTGCTACAATTTGCTGCAGATAGGATAGTAGAAGTCCAGCCATACCTCCTTAAAAAGTGCATATGAGATACCTTTTATTAAGAGTCTTTCTTTTTAAGTTTCTACCAAACAATGCGAAATGGATTGAGATGATACTGGTTCATGTGGTTCAATTCTTCCGAACCGTCTGCATTCTTGCGTCTCTTCAAGTAATGCGTTTTGGGTCCAATAGTTTGTTTTCTTTGAAAGTAGGCATGCAACTTTTAGCACCTTATGAGACTCCGTGTCTTGTTTGGCCAAATCAGGTCGTGCAAAAGTGACCCCTGAAGGTTGTACACTCATTGATCTCTCTCTTAGCTGTAACAACTGGATGTCACTGCCTCTTCTGTAAGAAGTAATTGCAACTAAGAAAAGTGATAATTTAAGCTTTCTCCAATGGTTAAAAAGGTTGTGTCTGCTAAGTTGGAGTACCTTTATGCATTTCAGAATAGCCTCTCTTTTCAAACTGTCGATAGATTCCATCTTGTCAATTTGAACAGCTGGGGATTCGAATGATATATGTATACATATTTGTGCTAACAAATCTGGTATCACTGTTAACTGAATTTGACAGGCAATCAGTGGCTGAAAAAGAAGTGTGTACCAATGTCGTCGAGGCCAATGTGGGGCTTAAGTATTATCTGGCAGTGGTACTGCAATATATGGTTTAGATCTTTCGGAATAAGGCATATCGGGGGTAAGTATAGGCATGTTCTCCCATGAAATTGATAGAGCATCTACTGCAAAAATGTTGATGTATGGTATCCATGTGCAGAATATCTCTGTCTGATCCTTTAGGTCCATCAGCGGGTTAATTTTATGTCCTTAAAAGAGTCTAAACCCGTGTCTGCAATTGTGACCTGTGGTGAAAAAATCAGTCTTACCAGGTTGATCAAGCACTTCAGAAAAAAATGCAAACAAAATCAATTAATGATTGAATTGAGCGATCTATGTTTGGTTCACTCTCTTTCAAACTGTTCATCGATGAATCCAAATTTATGCAAAAAGCTGCAGAAACAAGCTCAGTAGCAAAAAGTTTAAACATAAACCCGGTTTAATGGCACTACATAAACGCCAAAGACATAGAACATAAAATCACAAATCCAAACCTTGTTGGAGGTACGAGATGATGCCAACATTCCCCATACGTAATGCTATTCGCCCTTGATATCTTAAAAATTCAATGGATTTCTGTGGCTGTATGAACAACTGTTTTCCTTTTCTCCAGGATTTAATTGTTTTCACACAGTGGTGTTTGTGTAAAATTCCTTCTACGAGATCACCCAACCCCGGAACTTTCAGTATGTTTTCTGATTCAACTCAACTCAATTCAACTTTATTCAGTTCATAAAGGCCTCCTGCCCAAAATACATACTATTATCTATACAACATTAATTACAATACAGTGGTGTCATTGCTTAATACAAATTGTATACAAATTTCAATCCGCCATTTTTAACAAGTAAAAAATAAATATTGCCACTTGTGCTATAACAAAACTATTATCTGACTGTAGGAGTCTGTAAAAGGCATGTAGGTCAGATCGACCCGTGTACCAGCTATATAAAAACTGACTTCTTACAGTAGAGACCCTCAGGCATATGAAAAACGCATGCAATTCATCTACTAATAAAAGGCTGTTCTCGTTGATTAAACAAGACGCACATATTCTGTCATTTCTTTAATTAACACCTAAATCGCGCAAGCGCACGAACAAATTTATGTGACAAGTTTATGGAAATATATTTTTCCGGATTGAGTAAGGATTTAACATGTTTATAGAGATCGCATCTTGAAGATGTATTAACATTGTCGTGCCGATCTTTCATTCACAAACAATTCAAGCGATATTCATCCTTGATCTCCAAGATTTGGACAAAATGTCTTGTTGAGATTGATCTAAAATAAGGCCTGAATTAAGTTGATCATTTGATTTTGGCGTTTCTAAAATATCTGCCAAATTGCCCTTATTGACAGTGTCCACATATTTTTCAAAAGGAAAACGTTTTTTACTGTCCGTTTTACTGGACCTAGCGTCCTTTTCAGCTATAGAGGCAATTGTGCTTAGAACGAGATACTATGAAAAAAGTACGTCAACATCTTCTCTGGAAAAGTCCGATTCAGGCCGAGCAGGAGCCCGAAGTTCTGCTATATCCTGAGAGTCATTACTACGATGACGCTGCTACGAATGCCTCCTTTGTAGCTTTTAATCACCTTTATTGTCGGTGGTTGTTTTCATTCACACATTTTTTACCGAACTGTGAGACGTTTTTTTCCTGTTCTGTCCTTTCCCTACCTACCGCAGTTTCACTCGACTGTAGGGGAAATGATGGTGATCATTCCCAAGCTGCCTTAACAGCAACTTCAGCCATAGAAAAATTAATCATATATAAATAATCCGACAAATAACACAAACTTTGGCTGACGTTTCATTAATAACATTTAGAAGTGTGTGCATTTATTATATGGTCATATCTTCATAAGCTTGAGAAATATCAATGTTTATTTGTAAGTAAAGATTATATTGTACCTTATGTTTCGTTAGGTGAGACGTTTCAAGCCACTTTGCGTAAAGGCCAAGGCAATCATAGGCTTCAGCGCTGGGGTAAAGTCAGGGCAGTGTTAGCATATGCGCTGGGTTGAAGCCTGTGTAGTGTTAGCTTCTGTACTGGATTAAAGCCTGTGTAGTGTAAGCTCATGTGCTGGATTAAAGCCTGTGTAGTGTTGGTCTATGCGCTGGGTTAAAACCTGTGTAGTGTTAGCTTCTGTGCTGGTATGAAGCCTGTGTAGTGTTAGCATATGCGCTGGGTAAAAGCTTGTGTAGTGTCAGCTTCTGTGCTGGTATGAAGCCTGTGTAGTGTTAGCATATGCGCTGGGTAAATGCTATTGTAGTGTTAGCATATGTGCTGGGTTGAAAACTGTGTTGTGTTAGCATATTCGCTGGGTTAAAGACTGTGTAGTGTTAGCATATACGCTGCGTTAAACCTGTGTAGTGTTAGCGTCTGTGTTGGGTTGAAGCATGTGTAGTGTAAGCTTCTGTGCTGAGATGAAGCCTGTGTAGTGATAGCTTCTTTGCTTGGTTGAAGCCCGGGTAGTATTGGCATATACGCTGGGTAAAAGCCTGTGTAGTACTAGCTTCTGTGCTGGTTTGAAGCATGTGTAGTATTAGCTTCTGTGCTAGATTAAAGCCTGTGTAGTGTTAGCTTCTATGATTGGTTGAAGCCTGTGTAGTATTGGCATATACGCTGGGTTAAAGCCTGTGTAGTGTTAGCTTTTGTGCTGGATTAAAGCCTGTGTAGTATAAGCTTCTGTGCTGGATTAAAGCCTGTGTAGTGTTAGCTTCTATGCTTGGTTGAAGCACGGGTAGTATTGGCATATACGCTGGGTTAAAGCCTGTGTAGTGTTAGCTTTTGTGCTGGTTTGAATCCTGTGTAGTATAAGCTTCTTCTGTGCTGGATGAAAGCCTGTGTAGTGTTAGCTTCTATGATTGGTTGAAGCCTGGGTAGTTTTGGCATATACGCTGGGTTAAAGCCTGTGTAGTGTTAGCTTTTGTGCTGGTTTGAAGCCTGTGTAGTATTAGCTTTTGTGCTGGATTAAAGCCTGTGTAGTATAAGCTTCTGTGCTGGATTAAAGCCTGTGTAGTGTTAGCTTCTATGCTTGGTTGAAGCACGAGTAGTATTGGCATATACGCTGGGTTAAAGCCTGTGTAGTGTTAGCTTTTGTGCTGGTTTGAATCCTGTGTAGAATAAGCCTCTTCTGTGCTGGATGAAAGCCCGTGTAGTGTTAGCTTATGTGCTGGGTTAGAGCCTGTGTAGGGTTAGTTTTTGATCTGGGTTAAAGCCATGGTATTGTTCGCTACTGCGAAGAGTTGAGGTCAGGGTAGTGTTAGATTATGGGCTTGGTTAAAGAAGGGTAACGTTCGATTATGTACTTGGTTAAAGAAGGGTAGCGTTCGATTATGTGCTGGGTTAAAGAAGGGTACTGTTAGATTATGTGCTGGGTTAAAGAAGGGTAGCGTTAGATTATGTGCTGGGTTAAAGAAGGGAAGTGTTAGATTATGTGCTGGGTTAGAGAAGGGTAGCGTTCGATTATGTGCTGGGTTAAAGAAGGGTAGCGTTAGATTATGTGCTGGGTTAAAGAAGGGTAGTGTTAGATTATGTGCTGGGTTAAAGAAGGGTAGCGTTAGATTATGTGCTGGGTTAAAGAAGGGTAGTGTTAGATTATGTGCTGGGCTAAAGAAGGGTAGTGTTTGATTATGTGCTGGGTTAAAGAAGGGTAGTGTTAGCTTCTGTGCTGGTTTGAAGCCTGTGTAGTGTTAGCATATGCGCTGGGTAAAAGCTTTTGTAGTGTTAGCATATACACTGCGTTGAAACCTGTGTAGTGTTAGCTTCTGTATTTGGTTAAAGCATGTGAAGTGTTAGCTTCTGTGCTGTGTTAAAGCCTGTGTAGTGATAGCTTCTGTACTGAGATTAAGCCTGTGAAGTGTTAGCTTCTGTACTGAGATGAAGCCTGTGAAGTGTTAGCTTCTGTGCTGGGTTAAAGCCTGTGAAGTGTTAGCTTCTGTGCTGTGTTTAAGCCTGTGTAGTGTTAGCTTCTGTGCTGTGTTAAAGCCTGTGTAGTGTTAGCTTCTGTGCTGTGTTAAAGCCTGTGAAGTGTTAGCTTCTGTGCTGTGTTAAAGCCTGTGTAGTGTTAGCTTCTGTGCTGTGTTAAAGCCTGTGTAGTGTTAGCTTCTGTACTGAGATGAAGCCTGTGAAGTGTTAGCTTCTGTGCTGTGTTAAAGCCTGTGTAGTGTTAGCTTCTGTACTGAGATGAAGCCTGTGTAGTGTTAGCTTCTGTACTGAGATGAAGCCTGTGAAGTGTTAGCTTCTGTGCTGGGTTAAAGCCTGTGTAGTGTTAGCTTCTGTGCTGTGTTAAAGCCTGTGTAGTGTTAGCTTCTGTACTGAGATGAAGCCTGTGAAGTGTTAGCTTTTGTACTGAGATGAAGCCTGTGTAGTGTTAGCTTCTGTGCTGTGTTAAAGCCTGTGTAGTGTTAGCTTCTGTACTGAGATGAAGCCTATGAAGTGTTAGCTTCTGTGCTGTGTTAAAGCCTGTGTAGCGTTAGCTTCTGTGCTGTGTTAAAGCCTGTGTAGTGTTAGCTTCTGTACTGAGATGAAGCCTGTGTAGTGATAGCTTCTGTACTGAGATTAAGCCTGTGAAGTGTTAGCTTCTGTGCTGGGTTAAAGCCTGTGAAGTGTTAGCTTCTGTGTTGTGTTAAAGCCTGTGTAGTGTTAGCTTCTGTACTGAGATGAAGCCTGTGAAGTGTTAGCTTCTGTGCTGTGTTAAAGCCTGTGAAGTGTTAGCTTCTGTGCTGGGTTAAAGCCTGTGAAGTGTTAGCTTCTGTGCTGTGTTAAAGCCTGTGTAGTGTTAGCTTCTGTATTTGGTTAAAGCCTGTGTAGTGTTAGCTTCTGTGCTGAGATGAAGCCTGTGTAGTGATAGCTTCTGTGCTTGGTTGAAGCCCGAGTAGAATTGGCATATACGCTGGGTTAAAGCCTGTGTAGTGTTAGCTTCTGTGCTGGTTTGAATCCTGTGTAGTATTGGCTTCTGTGCTGGATTAAAGCCTGTGTAGTGTTAGATTCTGTGCTTGGTTGAAGCCCGGGTAGTATTGGCATATACGCTGGGTTAAAGCATGTGTAGTGTAAGCTTCTGTGCTGGATTAAAGCCTGTGTAGTGTTAGCTTCAATGCTTGGTTGAAGTCCGGGTAGTATTTGCATATAGGCTGGGTTAAAGCCTGTGTAGCGTTAGCTTCTGTGCTGGGTTAGAGCCTGTGTAGGGTTAGTTTTTGTGCTGGGTTAAAGCCATGGTATTGTTAGCTTATGTGAAGAGTTGAGGTCAGGGTAGTGTTAGATTATTTGTTGGGTTAAAGAAGGGTAGTGTTGGATTATATGCTGGGTTAAAGAAGGGTAGTGTTAGATTATGTGCTGGGTTAAAGAAGGGTAGCGTTAGATTATGTGCTGGGTTAAAGAAGGGTAGTGTTAGATTATGTGCTGGGTTAAAAAAGGGTAGCGTTAGATTATGTGCTGGGTTAAACAAGGGTAACATTCGATTATGTGCTGGGTTAAAGAAGGGTAGTGTTAGATTATGTGCTGGGTTAAAGAAGGGTAGCGTTAGATTATGTGCAGAGTTAAAGAAGGGAAGCGTTAGATTATGTGCTGGGTTAAAGAAGGGTAACGTTAGATTATGTACTGGGTGAAAGAAGGGAAGCGTTAGGTTATGTCCTGGGTTAAAGAAGGGTAGCGTTAGATTATGTGCTGGGTTAAAGAAGGGTAGCGTTAGATTATGTGCTGGGTTAACGAAGGGTATCGTTAGATTATGTGCTGGGTTAAAGAAGGGTAGCGTTAGATTATGTGCTGGGTTAAAGAAGGGTAGCGTTTGATAATGCGCTGGGTTAAAGAAGGGTAGCGTTCGATTATGTGCTGGGTTAAAGAATGGTAGCTTTAGATTATGTGCTGGGTTAATGAAGGGTTAGGTTATGTACTGGGTTTAAGAAGGGTAGTGTTAGATTATGTGCTGGGTTAAAGAAGGGTAGTGTTAGATTATGTTCTGGGTTAAAGATGGGTAGTGTTAGATTATGTGCTGGGTTAAAGAAGGGTAGTGTTAGATTATGTGCTGGGTTAAAGAAAGGTAGCGTTAGATTATGTGCTGGGTTAAAGAAGGGTAGTGTTAGGTTTTGTACTGGGTTAAAGCCATGCTATTGTTAGCTTCTCTGAAAAGTTGAAGTCAGGGCAGTGTTAGCCTCTATGAAGAGTTAAAGTCAGGGAAGTGTTAGCTTCTGTGCTAGGTTCAAGCCAAGGTAGTGTTAGCGTCTGTGCTGGGTTAAAGCCTTTTTAGTGTTAGCTTCTGTGCTGGGTACAAGCCACGGTAGTGTTTGCTTCTGTACAATGGCAAATGTGAAGATAACCAAACATTTAACAAATTATGTTCTTAAACTGTTATTTGCTTTCTATCAGAACATCACTTAATGCTTAGTTAGATTTTTAATTCCATATGAAAAACAATATACATATCTTAGTTCAGTAGTGATTTTATGGACAATATATATGAAAACCCTGCGCTAGCATATACACTTACATCTTCAGAAACGAGGAGCTTTCCATTTGTCATAAGCTCTATGTACTTTTCGGGGACTGAAACTTGTATAATTATGTTTAATGGACTTATCATTTGTTGATGTTTGTACAAAACATTTATTGTTGACGCGAGAAACGCGAGAACTGAAGACCTTTTACTATCAGTTATGTTCTTTACAGCCACTTGCTGGTGCTCCTTGATTATATCCTAATATCGTATTCACGACGTTTTGTATGATCGATCATTTCACGACTTGACCCAATACTAAGTCTTCATGTAAAATCAGTAATACGGCCAACTTGTTGAACGTTTTCAGGAAAGAATATCTGGTTTCTCTGAAAAAGAGCTATTGTTGCAGAGGGAGCAATATTTCGAACCTTCAAAATAATGTTTTGTGTATATGTGATTTTATGGAGATGTTCTAAGTGCATAGTCAAAACCGTAAAATCGTACTGATATAACATAAGAAAAGGCGGGAGTACAAAAAAGGATCATGCAGTCTGTTACGTCAGATTTCGGGCACCGCCTGCGGACGGAGGAGCAGCAGATTTTCGCCCACGGGTCTCTTATGGTCACCAGGTAGTATCAACAACGGAATATCGAAAACACTTTGTGATTAAACGCACGTTGTTGTTTTTTATTTGAAATCTTTAAAAAATATATTCTTAACCATTTATTTTTAAGATTATTTTTAATATACATGTATAAAATTGGGCATATTTATAAAATAAAACAATATTAATTTATTTAGAGACGAGAGACTGCATCGTGCGAGTCCTCGACTGTACGCGGGTCCCGACAGTGTATTACTGTAGTCAGTGTGTGTATACCACGTGATAATGAACGTCGGAAGGTAACATTTTGCTTCGAATGGTGACTTAAAACAATGATTTTTTTTATATTTTTCTTCACCATTTTAAATGAAACAACGGGCAGTCTATGCCGCTTAAAGAGCCCCGCCTTTGTTTTATTACCGGAGTTTGATAAGGTGATTGGTTTCTTCAAGCACTTCGACCAACCTCTTTCCAAAGTAATGGTTAGAGGGTGCTACATCAGGCGGCAGATTTGTGATAAGGTTTGTCGAAGTGTTTAAAGAAACTAAACTCTCAATCAAACTCAAGTAAAGACCGAAAGCAAGGTTATGTAAGCGCTATAGACTGTGCCATGTTCATTTGATATGATTAATAAATAGTAAAGTTATCTTTGTTTAAAGTCTTCATTTGAAGCAAAATATTGCCTTCCGGCGTAGCATTTATGACGTAATTTGTCATGTGGTATTCACACACACACAACTTCATTTTAAATGAAACAAATGGTAGTCTAAAAATCTTAAAAAGCCCCGCATTTGTTTTATTACCGAGATTTGATAAGGTCATTATGTTTTGACAGAAAAGGTTTGTCGAAGTGTTTTAAGAAAGAGAAGACCGAAGGCAGGGTTCCGTAAGCGGCGTAGACTGTGCTATGTTTCATTTAAAATGGTGAAAAAATAGTGAAGTTATCTTTGTTTAAAGTCTTTTTTCAAATCAAAATACTGACTTCCGACGTAGCATTTATGACGCAATTTATCACGTGGTATACAGACAATGTGTATTTCAAAATCATAATCAGTTCATGAAGAAAGTATATGATATTTGAAAATCAAACTTTATCATGGCAACAGTGACACCATTAACAAATACACCAGAAACGTTATCAGGTGTTTAATGAAATATTCTCCTTAAGCATTCACTTATATATAAATTTATCTATTCGTTTACATAACACTCATTATTTAAGAAATGTTACACACCACTGATGGTCATGTTGCGTTATAAGGGCCAGTCAGCCTACGAGTTGTTATCGCACGTTGTGAAAATCGCAAAGCTCCTCGCAACAGTTTTATGACGTCACTGTCTGGACATAACAAAAATGTTTTATGGACTAATGACGTACTGATTTTTCATTACAATACAGTCATAAACGGACCCATCGACTTTATACAAAGATGGGACATATTAATATAAGGTATACTATTGGCGTTGATAAATAGTATCTACATTATCTGCACAAGACTATTAAAAACCTTTGACAGTGTCAGTTTTCACTCTGTCTCAAAACATCTTTACGGTTTAAAAGTTTTCATACTGAATAATTATGAAAGATGGGGGAAATTCGATATTTGAAATATAGCACACTTTCATTACTTGAAAATAAATAATTTTAATACATTTTAACATTAATTCTTATGATACAAATATGATTTTGGATATTTTTGTCTTCAAAATACACATATCTTTTTATTTTTGGACATGATACTTAAAACAAGCTACGGATTTCAGCATTACGACTTACGGAAACCGATCACATGAATATGAGGATTTCGCATGATGGAAAACATTAGTTCCGCCTGCGTTGACATTTGGTACTATTGTAATGGATCATACAGTGTTCAGTAGCAAATTTGAGATAGGATTTTATAGGGATATAGCCATGGTCTAATTACAATAGCTGATGACCGCAAATGATATAAATAACTTGTTAAATTAGTTATTAATCTTTAACATCATTTTCTTCCTTACTACAGAAGCCTAACATGGCAAAGTGTTCAAAATCTGAATGCCTCGAGCACAGTGAAATGGAGACTGATTTTGTTTTATTTTAGCGTTCAGGCACATGCGCCGCCATCGATAGCACGGAAAGAATTCACATTCAATCATTAAGAACTTGAAGCCTCTGACGTCGAAAACCGCCAGAATTCTGTAGTCATAAATTGTTTTAATACGATCGACCATGTGCGCTGGCGAGTATAGAAGCATTACGCTCTCAACACTAAGAAAGTTAGCGTTTGTTGTTTAGACTTCTAAACAGTTAAGGCCTACTGGATAGTTATCATGTATTTGTTTCAGATGTATTGTAATTGGTATACGAATTTGAGGCCGAGCGTACATAAGTGTTGTATACAACAGTTGAATCACCTAATATCGTCTCCTTCGGGAACATTACTATCACTAAGTCATGTATAACCCAAGTACTATCACTAAGTCATGTATAACCCAAGTACTATCACTAAGTCATGTATAACCCAAGCTCAGTACCATCACTAAGTCATGTATAACCCAAGCTCAGTACCGTCACTAAGTCATGTATAACCCAAGCTCAGTACCGTCACTAAGTCATGTATAACCCAAGCTCAGTACCGTCACTAAGTCATGTATAACCCAAGCTCAGTACCGTCACTAAGTCATGTATAACCCAAGCTCAGTACCGTCACTAAGTCATGTATAACCCAAGCTCAGTACCGTCACTAAGTCATGTATAACCCAAGCTCAGTACCGTCACTAAGTCATGTATAACCCAAGCTCAGTACCGTCACTAAGTCATGTATAACCCAAGCTCAGTACCGTCACTAAGTCATGTATAACCCAAGCTCAGTACCGTCACTAAGTCATGTATAACCCAAGCTCAGTACCGTCACTAAGTCATGTATAACCCAAGCTCAGTACCGTCACTAAGTCATGTATAACCCAAGCTCAGTACCGTCACTAAGTCATGTATAACCCAAGCTCAGTACTATCACTAAGTCATGTATAACCCAAGCTCAGTACTATCACTAAGTCATGTATAACCCAAGCTCAGTACTATCACTAAGTCATGTATAACCCAAGCTCAGTACTATCACTAAGTCATGTATAACCCAAGCTCAGTACTATCGCTAAGTCATGTATAACCCAAGCTCAGTACCATCGCTAAGTCATGTATATCCCAAGCTCAGTACCATCGCTAAGTCATGTATAACCCAAGCTCAGTACCATCGCCAAGTCATGTATAACCCAAGCTCAGTACCATCACCAAGTCATGTATAACCCAAGCTCAGTACCATCACCAAGTCATGTATAACCCAAGCTCAGTACCATCACCAAGTCATGTATAACCCAAGCTCAGTACCATCACTAAGTCATGTATAACCCAAGCTCAGTACCATCACTAAGTCATGTATAACCCAAGCTCAGTACCATCACTAAGTCATGTATAACCCAAGCTCAGTACCATCACTAAGTCATGTATAACCCAAGCTCAGTACCATCTCTAAGTCATGTATAACCCAAGCTCAGTACCATCACTAAGTCATGTTTAACCCAAGCTCAGTACTATCACTAAGTCATGTATAACCCAAGCTCAGTACCATCACTAAGTCATGTATAACCCAAGCTCAGTACTGTCACTAAGTCATGAATAACCCAAGTACTATCACTTAGTCATGTATAACCCAAGCTCAGTACTATCACTAAGTCATGTATAACCCAAGCTCAGTACTATCACTAAGTCATGTTTAACCCAAGTACTATCACTAAGTCATGTATAACCCAAGCTCAGTACTATCACTAAGTCATGTATAACCCAAGCTCAGTACTGTCACTAAGTCATGTATAAACCAAGCTCAGTACCATGACTAAGTCATGTATAACCCAAGCTCAGTACTGTCACTAAGTCATGTATAACCCAAGCTCAGTACTATCACTAAGTCATGTATAAACCAAGCTCAGTACCATCACTAAGTCATGTATAACCCAAGCTCAGTACTGTCACTAAGTCATGTATAAACCAAGCTCAGTACTATCACTAAGTCATGTATAACCCTAGCTCAGTACTATCACTAAGTCATGTATAAACCAACCTCAGTACCATCACTAAGTCATGTATAACCCAAGCTCAGTACTATCACTAAGTCATGTATAACCCTAGCTCAGTACTATCACTTAGTCATGTATAACCCAAGCTCAGTACTATCACTAAGTCATGTATAAACCAAGCTCAGTACCATCACTAAGTCATGTATAACCCTAGCTCAGTACTATCACTAAGTCATGTATAACCCAACCTCAGTACCATCACTAAGTCATGTATAACCCAAGCTCAGTACCATCACTAAGTCATGTATAACCCAAGCTCAGTACTATCACTAAGTCATGTATAACCCAAGCTCAGTACTATCACTAAGTCATGTATAACCCAAGCTCAGTACCATCACTAAGTCATGTATAACCCAACCTCAGTACCATCACTAAGTCATGTATAACCCATGCTCAGTACTATCACTAAGTCATGTATAACCCAAGCTCAGTACTATCACTAAGTCATGTATAACCCAAGCTCAGTACCATCACTATGTCATGTATAACCCAAGCTCAGTACCATCACTAAGTCATGTATAACCCTAGCTCAGTACTATCACTAAGTCATGTATAACCCAAGCTCAGTACTATCACTAAGTCATGTATAACCCAAGCTCAGTACTATCACTAAGTCATGTATAACCCAAGCTCAGTACTATCACTAAGTCATGTATAACCCAAGCTTTGGTTTTATTATTTTGATTTGTGAATCATGATGTGATTTATGCACGAGTTTACAGAAAAAAAGGTATTTTCAATTGGTCTGGATCATATCTTTTTGTTCACTCGAGTGCATTTAAAACCTCCCAAATGTTATCCCCTGCAGTGCTGATTTCACTATCTGTTTACTTCGATCATCTTGGCTCCACTTTTGGGGATGAAGACAAGTGTTTTTTAAATGAGACCTAATACAATTCAAATCATGGTTTCCGCTCCGGCCTATAACGGGATTTATAGAATATGTGAACCCGGTAAGACCCTGTGAGAATATTCATTCTATTTGCTAAACGAAACAATATTTCCTCAACGAGGAAAATGTGGCGGCCATCAATCTATATATACTGATATGTAATTCAGTCTCGTCAATTTCTCATTCTTGTGTGTCTGGTTCAAGTTGATAAATTCTGTTCTCCGATATGAACATCACATACTCGTGCGGTCCATCACATACTCGTGCGCTCTGTCTTTGGAATGATTACGTTCCTGCTTATTGGCTTGTATTTTTATATTTTAGTTTTTAAGGCACTTATACAAACTAATGAATAGGAATGTTTACACGTTTTGAGACGTTAGTTAATTAATACCAATTTCGAACGTTCGTTTACAGTTGATGTTAGAACTATTCACAAACACGCGCCAGGCCAGAAGGATCCCACGTTGCCTTTGTTCTCATACTGCCGCAAACAGTAGACAATAATGGCTTCATATTTGATAACTAATACCCAATGATATTTTATGTACTCTGATAATTGTTGGTAAACAGTTTACTGCAATGTTGACGTAGGATTATATTGGTGTTCAATATAGAAGTAGGAATCCATTGGTGTTCACTGTTGGAAGTATGATTTCATTGGTGATCAATGTTGACGTACAATTGCATTGTTGTTCAATTTTTGTGCTTGATAACATTGATGCTCAATGTTGACGAAAGATTACACAGGCATGTTGACACATGATAACATTAATGCTCAATGTTGACGTCAGAGTACACAGGCATGTTGACACATGATAACATTGGTGACACATGATAACATTGGTGCTCAATGTTGACACATGATGATATTAATGATGTTGACGTCAGAGTACACGGGCATGTTTACACATGATAGCATTAATGCTCAATGTTGACGTCAATGTACACAGGCATGTTGACACATGATAACATTAATGCTCAATGTTGTCGTCAGAGTACACATAAATGTTGACACATGATAACATGAATGCTCAATGTTGACGTCAGAATAACAGGCATGTTGACACATGATAACACTAATGCTTAATGTTGACGTCAGAGTACACAGGCATGTTGAGACATGCTAACATTGGTAACACATGAAAGCATTTGTGCTCAATGTTGATATTAGAGTACACAGGCATGTTGACAGATGATAACATTAATGCTCAATGTTGTCGTCAGAGTACACATAAATGTTGACACATGATAACACTAATGCATAATGTTGATGTCAGAGTACACAGGCATGTTGACACATGCTAACATTGGTGACACATGATAGCATTTGTGCTCAATGTTGACATTAGAATACACAGGCATGTTGACACATGATTACATTAATGCTCAATGTTGACGTCAGAGTAACAGGTATGTTGACACATTATAACACTAATGCTCAATGTTGACGTCAGAGTACACAGGCATGTTGGCACATGCTTACATTTGTGACACATGATAACATTTGTGCTCAATGTTGACATCAGAGTACACAGGCATGTTGACATATGATAGCACTAATGCTAAATGTTGACGTCAGAGTACACAGGCATGTTGACTCATGATAACATTGGTGCTCAATGTTGACGTCAGAGTACACAGGCATGTTGACACATGATAATATTAATGCTCAATGTTGACATCAGAGTACACATGCATATTGACACATGATAACATTGGTGCCTAATGTTATTATGCTGCCCTGGTTATTGTGAATAAAAAAAACAAGCATATATCAATATTATATTTTCGATCACCTAAAGAATTACCCTACACTTGAAAAAGTGTGTATTGGAAAGATTTGATCGAAGTAATGTCTCATGCATCGTGTCCCTGTGATAGCGTTAGATTAGAATAACTTGGGTTTCAAGCATATGAGCAGAATCGTGCTTTATCTTGCCCATCATTCAAACCATTTAGGAGTACTACAGTATGGAAGAATGACTTTCAAAAGTGTGTCTGAAGCATGTTGACCGTTCAAAAAACTGAAAATGTTTTACACAGGCTTAAATAATGCTCTGTTTGGATCCGTTCCATCTCATACGACATTGCCACTGCAATAATTAAGGCGAAACTATCTTGTGAAGTACAGCAAACTACAAACGTACCCTTGCACCAAAGGGTAAAGATAAATGTATTTGCAAGAGAATTATACCAATATTATTTAATGACATTCTTATTTACATATCTTGACAATTGCCATACATTAAATAATACCGCAGTTCTAATGTTTGACTTTAAAGCGAGTCGTTTACATTTTATAGGGTCAGATTTCGTAAATTGTTCTTGTAAAATGTGTTTCGAAATCGAGCTCCATTGTAAATAACTATTTAAAAAAATGACAACATAAAGTGATTTACTTATTTTAAAAATACGGCAGAATAATGTCATATTGTTCAATGACGCAGATTTTAGTTAAAAATCAGAACTACAGCATTTTCTTATCTATTTTTTATTAATTACTATAAAACTTTGAGTAAAAGAGAAATCGTCGTTTAATACAAAAGGGAGGTTTCATAATTCGCTTTTTATAGCCTGCACATGTTAAATACTACATATAAGGAACATCATGTCATGATATGTCTTAAAATATTTGAAAAGTCCATAACCGGCTCGCCTTAGCAAATTTGACCACTATACCTCATCAAAACTGTTGACTGCAACTATATAAAATATTGCGCGACATTCGGAACTCCTCGGCCATTTTTGTTCGAGTTTGTATTTGTTGATACAAGTTTAAATTGATTGCCAGTGAAGTGTATTATTGCAAACATAAAGATTCCCAAGAGTAAGGTCTAACTGCTAAATTATATTACTACGCGATCAACTTGCAGCAGACTTCAAGTGTACCGATTCCTGACTGTGTAAACCGTCCACATTCAACTGAGATTGTTTTCGATAAAAATGGCAGAGGATTTCCGAATGATTGCGGGAATGCTTTTCCGTCATTCGGAGCTCCTCGGCCAATTTTCTCGAAAACAACCTCGGATGTATGCCGGTACATCACTTGAAATAGTTCGTTATTTTTTTTATAATAATATTAATTAAATGTAGTGTTTTAGATTGTATTTATCGATCTAAGTTTAAATTGATTGTCAGTACTATTGCAAACATAATTGAGATTCTCAAGAGTTAAGTCATTAAGTTTAACTACTTAATTAAATTACTACGCGATCTACTTGCGGCGGACTTAAACATACCAAATTCTGAGAATGTAAACCGTCCAAATACATCAGAGGTTGTTTTCGACAAAAATGGCCGAGGAGCTCCGAATGCTTTTCCGTGGATAAGAAGTGTACCAGCATTTGTTTTCCGTTTCTATTAAGTGTTGCAGTAGTGTGATACCATTATGTACTGGTGCTCTTTTAATCACATTCGTTTATTTGCGTTCGTCTATATGTTAACTGGCAAATGCATACTGTGATTGAGTACAAGTTACACCATTTCGGAAGTGCCTTCTCATTGTTACATGCCTTAATTCTTTGAATTAAAACAAGAACATTGGCTACCTTCCATATTTATAAGTTTTGAAGCTGAATGGTCTGTGATTTCAAAAACAGGCTGAACATGCTGGATATACTTGATCTACTTTTTATTGTTCACATTTTCCACGCATTGTTTGTCCTCGTACACCGGATATAACCATTTTATCGAATACAAAGTGGCTACGTTTAACCAATGTTAATATTTTTCTTAGGAATGTTGTTTAATGCTGAGTACACAAGTATGGCACTTTCCCTCCATGTATGGTGTTGAGAGTCGTGAAGGACTAGAAATCAGTGTTGTCTAGCATTGACGATATAATATAATATAGGAAAAACATTTAGTGGTGTCTGACCTTGATGAATACTTAAGCTAGCTTTCAATGGGGTCTTATTACACTATATAAATCTCACTTTTAGTGAAAGGAGTAGGTGAAGATGTATATATTGATAAACGCGTCAGTCAATTAAAAGTAAGCACTTTAATTGCTTTAGGAACTTATCATTTAGACTTAGGTACTAAGCAATGACACTAAAAGCCACGTTGGCGCTGTTATTGTCATGAAAATATGTTGAACACTGATTTCAAGCATAATAAAGCAACCAAAAAATATCCGGATTCGAAAGAGCAAAGGAAGTTCTCGAGTTACTCTATCTATTTTCGTAAAAAATGCCATTTATATTTAAGTTAGTACACATAATTATTAAACGCAATACTTTCCAACATAGCGCACAGAGGCTTGCAAACTATAGTGGCATATAACCTGTTAACGTTCGCAAATTGTTTCGTGTTAACCACTTAATTTTCGCGATAATCATCTAGCTATCTAGTTAATATTCGCTTTAGCTTTTTGGAACATATTTAAGATATTTATCCGATAACTCGATAATAAAGGCATTATATTTGAATTATCATAACGTCTATGATTAGAAAGCACAAATGTTTATTCTAGTCGCATTTGGACATGAAGCTCAATAGGCAGACACTTGTAATCACGCAGAGAGTAATTAAACAGTCTATATTAGCAACATCGGAACAATTAATACTACTTACTATAAATATATATTTCATGAAAGTTATTCATGCAAATTCTACTTGCACAGTATAGTTTAGTTTAATCATATTTTATTGCTCTTTTGTAAACATAATTATTTTGCATACACTTTACACGTACACTTACAATCAAATAAAACAAAAAGATCAAATGGGTTGGGCTCCAAGTTCTTACAACAGCCCTTCCCAGGCGTCAATATAGCGTCAATGTCAATTTATGATTAAACGTAACTAGAAAAATGAGAAAACGCTAATTACTTTTGAAAAATAAGAATTGGTTGCCACCAAAAGAAAATACAATGTTATAACATCCCAGACTGTTTATATCGTGAGTGAGGGTGATATCAAAAGAAACGTTTTGTTATTTTATGTACTTGAGAACTTCAAGAAAAATCACAGTTTTCATCGACTGTGTTATTTTTTATCCCATATAATAATTTAGATGTACTTAAAGGATGAAATATTCGAGTATTTCGAAAAAATAACACGCGTTCTTCGCCGTATCTACTACATTTAAAGAAATAATGTTCTGCATCTTCTGTGCCTTGTCCAGAGTCACAAATAGGAAGAAAGTTTATGTGGAGATGTGCATTAAGGTTTCTACAAGCATTTCTGATTCTTGTATGGTGTATATTTGAAAGTCTATCCCGGCCCGACAAGGTGATATTTCGGAACAATTGAGCCTTTGTATGTATCTTTTAAACGTGCCTTAAATTCTTTAAGCGTGTTACTGTTACTAAGGTGAACATCAAGTCGGTTCCACAAATCTATGGAAGATGGGATTGTTGATTTCGAGTAAATACTTAAACGTCTAGGTATGGTGACATAATTATGTCTGTTTCGAAGCGGATAATTGGTTGTTTGTTCAATTGTCTGTGGTATTTGTTCGCGAAAATACTGTGGCAATCTACCGAACTTTTGACGATACATGAAAATTAATTTTTGCATTTCCCGAACTTTGACGATACATGAAAATTAAGTTTTGCATTTCACCTAAGTGAGCACCACTTAGGTGAATACAACCAATTTCAATTAAAAGTCTATGATTACAAACTGATCAGGTTAATCCAGTTACAATTCTAGCCGCTTCGTATTGCATTTTTTCCCCAAACATTCCTTCTCATAGACGGCACAACTATCCCAAACTAAAGATGAATATTCAAGCAAAGGTCGCATAAACGAGATGTATATTTGATTAAGCGTTTTTCTACCAAGTTTATATTTTAATAAGCTCATTGACCCAAGCACTGTAGAGACTAATTTAATAATTTGGCTTATATGTTCGTGCCAAGTTCTATTTGCTGTAAACCAAAGCCCTAAGTGTTTATGGTTTTGAACAAAGTTTAACAAGTTGCCCTCGAACACGATATTTAGTAGAATCTGATTGCACAGCGTATAAAACATAACTTCTGTCTTTAGGGGATTGAACTCTACAAGCCATTGTTTTGCCCAATTTGAAATCTTTTTAAGATCGCTATTAAATGTAGATTCAATATGGCTGGTATCTGACGAAGAAACGGCTAGAGAGTTATCGTCGGCAAAGAGTCGCGTTGTACGTACAAGGGAATCGGCAATATCGTTAAACATAAATAAGAAAAAGCAGCGGACCAAGTACAGACCCTTGAGGTACTCCAGCATTGACATTGCGAACTTCAGAAAACGTTTGTCCAACAATAACTCGTTGTGACCTACTCGATAAATAATGATAAATCCAATCTTTCACATTGTGTTCAATGCCATACTGTTGTATTTTAAAAATAAGACCTGTATGCCAGGCTCTGTCAAAAGCTTTGGGAATGTCACAGAAGACCATGCATGTAGATTTCTTTTCATCAAATGCCTTACATATTTGATTGTATATGTCGACTGAAAAACTGTTAAGTGACCAGGCAAAAACCCAGATTGTAATTTATAAATAAGATTATTGGCATGTAGATGATTGTAAACATATTTGAAGACAATACGTTCCATTATCTTGCCTACACAGCTTATTAACGAAATTGGTCGGTAATTTGACGGAAGGGATCTATCACCCTTTTTAAAAAGAGGAGTAACATCAGTATAGTAAGACGTTCCTCGGAAATATATAGGCTCTTGTATATCAAAGGTGGATTGAGATACTCTGTCGATACTCTTAATACCGTTTTTTAACCTGTATGTGGCTCGGCTATATCAATGGAAATCAAACAAATAAAAACGCGCACACAAACGCTCACGCAAACACGCACGCACGCACGCACGCACGCACACACACACACACACGCACACATACACACACATTTGGTGTTCGCCCATATTTGTGAGCCAATGGCAATCGAGGATCTTTTATAGATCGTTCTTCCCTCCGCGTATGCGTAAAGTTACTATGTTTTATAGTTAGGGGTGCTGCTCTCTAGAGCCAGTTGAAACTTACGTCATGAACCCGAATCGGAAATAGATGTGTAATATATCAAATCGTGCTCACATCTATTCAGTGCATAATTAAAATATTTCTGTGACAATATTCAAATACAAATCTCATTTACATTTTTCTTTGAATATATGCTCTATATAATACACAACCTGTCAAGCAAATTCAGTACCAAAATGTACAATATTTTTTTGATCATTATGAATCATTATGAATAAAAAACGAAGTTTCCCCGCAAACATACCTAAGCAGTTCTAATAACCTCAACATTTTTGTTAAGTGCGAACACTAGTTCATTTTGGCGATCTACAGCCTGAAAATGGTACGCTCCATTTTCCGAAGACCGCCAAAATGAACTCAAGGCATGACACATACATTGTCTCCAAGTCTCCAACCAATATGGATCCTTGTCTGTCACCAAACCCGGTCGTGCAATAAATGGTCTCGCGTCGATTGACTTCGCCGTCAACTCTCGTCCATGTTGTTGGTGCATATGAATATAAATGATTGACAAATAACGTTTATATACGAGATGTAGAACAAGGAAGTGACTGTTTAGATATCAAGTAAACACAAGAGTGAACGCAGTATTGAACTTGTATCTTTATTTCGAACTGTACATTTAGATAGCGTGATAGCTTTCGAGTCTGTAAACGCACGTGGAGATTATGAATTTACAAAAAGGAGACAAGCTCAAATCGACCTACACATACAAATAAAGCTATACTGTAAAAAACTTGATAATTCGCGACAATACGTGGGTGCCTCACGACATGTGGACCTCGCTGATGTCAACACGTCACGTAATACAGGTGTGTTACGGGAGTGAACAATACGTGTTGAATAAACTTGTGTCTTATTGCCTACAATACTCGCGTGCGCGTAGTACCTTCAGTAAATGTGACGATAGGTATACATGTCTGCCGAGAATATATCTAAGACTTGATGATACAAAGTGTAACCATAACATACATGCTGAACGGTTTATTTGAGTAATATGAACCCTCCAGTTAGTCTTTATATATAAAGGTTGAAACGATCGCGCGTTGTAATATACACTTGATTAACACATATTTGTAAAGATTCCGCCTTACCCTGGCACTGGTGTGTGGGGAACGTTACAGCGATCACGTACCAGAGAAGGAAGTGTTTTACTAACCCTCACCCTGTGATTGGGCCGGGGCAGGAGCGGTTTCCTAATGTCTCCAGGGCTACATGACTGTTACTATTGAGCGGTATACGTTATTGGAGGAGTTCGAAATTCGTGTTTTATAAACCGATATGGACAGATACATTAAGATTACAAAAATAGATTGACATCAATCTTATATGTATACAAACAATGTACAGATTTTTAAGTGAGTCAGTCGTTGTGAATAATAGGATATTACCGATTACTGACGTTTAGGATTGTTCTACAACTAAACTAGAGACAGAATGAGGTAAGTTGAAGTGTTTATGATTTACAAACGATGTCGACCACATTTATGACCTGTGTTTTCACTGTAATAAATTAATGCCCAGGGGAGATCAATCAGACATTCCCTTGTTTTCAGCTCCGCGCAGTTTTCTCTCGTGTGTTGAGTTCATTTTAAATACACAACGAAAGATTCGATAATGCCTGTACTTTTGATGACAAAATCTGATAAGCGCTTAGACTTAGATTCCACGTTTTTTACGTTTTTAATATGTTGTCTACAGGTTTCTGTTGATACGAAGAAGCGTTTTGCTGTATTATGTAGCATAGCATTGCTGGTAACTCCCGCCCTTCCCGGTACCGTAAATAATTCTTACCAACAGTTTAAAGTAGTGTAAAGTCTTAATAAGATTTTAGTTGACAGACATGGCTACCCTTGTAGGGGTGGACACCCGTGATTCGAGGCAAAGGTGAATTGAGAAGTATGCCTTTTAAGTGCGTTTCAAGCACAATAAATGTTATTTGCCTTATTTATTTAACATTGTCACTATTCTCCGTGTGTGATAAAAGGTGTGGGTGGGGGCGGGGATGGGGGCCGGGACGGGGCGGGGATGTGAGGTTTAAACTGTTGTGTGTACCCTTTCGTTTCGATCCTCTGATCGCATGTTTCTGACATTCTATTGACATAAAACTGGATCAAATGAGACTTGTGACTGTTATAAATTAATTCCTGTTAGCAATATATCCCCTTAGTTTGTCACGTGAGTTTTCTCAGTGTTGAATTGCAGCTAGATCCAACTATCACATTCATGTGATACAAGTTTATTAATTTTTTATTTGATTAATATTAATAATATCATAACAGTGTTGTTTAAGTGTTTAGTACGCATACAGCAAATGCAATATTAACATTATAATTGTGCATCAACGTTGTTTAATGTGCTTTTAAACGTTTTGTTTGTGGCGAATTGTTGTATTATCACGTGATCATTAGCTGCTAAGATTATATTGTTTTTCGTCTCTGTTAATGTTGTCCTTCCTTCTACGCTCAATATACGCGCTCTATTCACCAGGGATCAACCACCGTTCACTGTATAGTCTATAAATTATTCATAAGAAATATGTGTAAAATCACAGACCAGAAAAGAGAATATTCATGAATACAAAAAAAAGCTTTTACATTTGGAAACGTAATTCAGTTGTAACATCGAAGTTATATATTTAAGTATGTTTGTGTTGATTTTTAATTGGACCACCACACTCTCCACAAGTTATATATAATATATAAATCTGCATTATCTGTTCACTACTTTTCTTCATTAAAATTGAAATATTAACATACTGATATCTAAGTTGTAGCAAACCATTCATGTTTATTATCCCTATTAACAATGAAAACTTCAATTTTGTGACACTATTATAATATCTGTAAAATTGTTATTAAAACTTGAAAAAACTCAGGGGGAAATCAAATATTTCCCAGCCGTTCGAGGTTACTCAGAATCATCCAGAAGAAAACTATTCCTGTACAATGTAATACTCGAATAACAAACAATTTCCGGCTACCTGCTATACAAATAATAATAGTTTAATAAAATCACATATTTCAAGTTAGGGTTCTTGATCGAAAAACCGGCAGTCTTGCAGCACGCAATATCTTTATTAGACTATGTTTCTTTACATTACTGTTGCTCAATAATGTGTTATTTATGTTTAAACAAACAATATCCTCATTTATGGACGTTACTGCTGCATAAGTATACACTAAGTAATAGTTAGATGACATGAAGTAAATTCTTAATGAATATGAATGGGCGGAATGAGCGTAGGATGCGAGTCGTTGATAATCATTAAGACATTACTTCAGGTCATCTGACTCACTTAGAAAACAACCTCATTGGCATCTAATTATTACTTAAAACAATTCAATATATTTCTCTTGTGATGTTTCGTTGTATTTTGTGACTAAAACAAGCTACAATTTAGTTTAATATAACGTCTGGTTCACACTCCCAGGGAAACGTGTTGTTACCGATACAAGCTGACCTTAACTTTAAATAAGCATATGTTCAACTCTGTTCCGATTAAGATGTTGGCAATTTCAGTCATTTCGGATTGATGTGTTGACGAATAAGGGTTAGGGTTAGTTACAAAACAGTAATAGTGGGATTAGCTTTGATCGTTATTAGTCAGATAGGTTGATCAAGGGAAATATAGTGTTTAAGCCCTTCTTGGATCAAGGGGAATCTAGTGTACCATGCCCTTCTTAGATCAAGGGGAATCTAGTGTACCATGCCCTTCTTGGATCAAGGGGAATATAGTGTACCATACCCTTCTTGGATCCAGGGGAATATAGTGAAGCATGCTTTTCTGGGATATATTGGAAGATAGTGTAGCATGCCCTTCTTAGATTAAGGGGAATCTAGTGTTCCATGCCCTTCTTGGATCAAGGGGAATCTAGTGTTCCATGCCCTTCTTGGATCAAGAGGAATCTAGTGTACCATGCACTTCTTGGATCAAGGGGAATAGAGTGTAGCATGCCCTTCTTAGATCAAGGGGAATCTAGTGTACCATGCACTTCTTGGATCAAGGGGAATATAGTGTACCATGCCCTTCTTGGATCAAGGGGAATATAGTGAAGCATGCCCTTCTGGGATAAAGGGGAATCTAGTGTACCATGCCCTTCTTGGATCAAGGGGAATCTAGTGTACCATGCCCTTCTTAGATCAAGAGGAATCTAGTGTACCATGCACTTCTTGGATCAAGGGGAATAGAGTGTAGCATGCCCTTCTTAGATCAAGGGGAATCTAGTGTACCATGCACTTCTTGGATCAAGGGGAATATAGTGTACCATGCCCTTCTTGGATCAAGGGGAATATAGTGAAGCATGCCCTTCTGGGATAAAGGGGAATCTAGTGTACCATGCCCTTCTTGGATCAAGGGGAATCTAGTGTACCATGCCCTTCTTAGATCAAGGGGAATATAGTGTATCATGCCCTTCTTAGATCAAGGGGAATATAGTGTAGCATGCCCTTCTTGGATCAAGGGGAATCTACTGTACCATGCCCTTCTTGGATCAAGGGGAATCTAGTGTACCATGCCCTTCTTAGATCAAGGGAAGTATAGTGTAGCATGCCCTTCTAGGATCAAGGGGAATCTAGTGTAGCATGCCCTTCTTGGATCAACGGGAATCTACTGTATCATGCCCTTCTCGGATAAAGGGGAATATAGTGTACCATGCCCTTCTGGGATATAGGGAAATCTACTTACCATGTCCATCTTGGATCAAAGAGAATCTACTGTATCATGCCCTTCTCGGATATGGGGAAATATATTTTACCATGCCCTACTGGGATATAGGGGAATCTACTGTACCATGCCCTTCTGGGATATAGGGGAATCTAGTGTACCATGCCCTTCTGGGATATATGGGAATATAGTGTACCATGCCCTTCTGGGATATAGGGGAATCTACTGTACCATGCCCTTCTGGGATATAGGGGAATCTAGTGTACCATCCCCTTCTGGGATATAGGGGAATATAGTGGACCATGCCCTTCTGCGATCCCGGGGAATATAGTGTACCATGCCCTTCTGGGATATAGGGGAATCTACTGTACCATGCCCTTCTGGGATATAGGGGATTATAGTGTACCATGCCCTTCTGGGATATAGGAAAATATATAGTGTATCATGTCTTTCTGGGATATAGGTGAATCTAGTGTACCATGCCCTCTGGGATATAGGCGAATCTAGTGTACCATGCCCTTCTGGGATATAGGGGAATCTAGTGTACCATACCCTTCTGGAATCCCGGGGAATATAGTGTACCATGCCCTTCGGGGATATAGGGGAATATAGTGTACCATGCCCTTCTGGGATATAGGGGAATATAGTGTACCCTGCCCTTCTGGGTTATTTGGGAATCTAGTGTACCATGCCCTTCTGGGATATAGGGGAATCTAGTGTACCATGCCCTTCTGGCTTAAATGGGAATCTAGTGTACCATGCCCTTCTTGGATATAGGGGAATCTAGTGTACCATGCCCTTCTGGGATATAGGGGAATCTAGTGTACCATGCCCTTCTGGGATATAGGGGAATCTAGTGTACCATGCCCTTCTGGGATATAGGGGAATCTAGTGTACTATTCCCTTCTAGGATCCAGGGGAATATAGTGTACCATGCCCTTCTGGGATATAGGGGAATATAGTGTACCATGCCCTTCTGGGATATAGGGGAATCTAATGTACTATTCCCTTCTAGGATCCAGGGGAATATAGTGTACCATTCCCTTCTGGGATATAGGGGAATCTAGTATACCATGCCCTTTTGGGATCAAGGGGAATATCGTGTACTATTGCCTTCTGGGATATAGGGGAATCTAGTATACCATGCCCTTCTGGGATATATGGGAATATAGTGTACCATGCCCTTCTGGGATCCCGGGGAATATAGTGTACCATGCCCTTCTGGGATATAGGGGAATCTAGTGTACCATGCCCTTCTGGGATATAGGGGAATATAGTGTACCATGCCCTTCTGGGATATAGGGGAATATAGTGTACCATGCCCGTCTGGGATATATGGGAATATAGTGTACCATGCCCTTCTGTGATCCCGGGGAATATAGTGTACCATGCCCTTCTGGGATATAGGGGAATCTAGTGTACCATGCCCTTCTGGGATATAGGGGAATATAGTGTACCATGCCCTTCTGGGTAATATTGGAATCTAGTGTACCATGCCCTTCTGGGATATAGGGGAATCTAGTGTAGCATGCCCTTCTGGGTAATATTGGAATCTAGTGTACCATGCCCTTCTGGGATATAGGGGAATCTAGTGTACCATGCCCTTCTGGGTAATATTGGAATCTAGTGTACCATGCCCTTCTGGGATCAAGGGGACTCTAGCGTTCCATGCCTTTCTGGATCAAGGGAAATCTCGTGTACAATGATATTTTGGGATCAAGGGGAAGTTGACCAAACTCCGTGTTTGTCGAACGTAGCTAATACTTGCTGAAGGGGATTTGATTTGTTTGATTAATGATGTAAGTAATAGAAACAGCAACCTTCTGTTGATTGTATTTGATTTTAGCTAATTTTTGTTAAAGGCAATGGCATACAGCGAGTTGTATGGCAGCGAGTTTATATGCCATACAACGAGTACTTATGTCATTAAGCGAGTACATATCCCATACAGCGAGTACGCATGCCATACAGTGCTTACATATGCCACACAGTGAGTTCATATGTCATACAGCGAGTACATATGCCATACAGCGAGAACATATGCCATACAGCTGGTTCATATGCCATACAGCGAATACATATTCCAGACAGCGAGTACATATGCCCTACAGCGAGTACATATTTTATTGTACACATGTCAAACAGCGACTACATATTGTGTAGTACGCAAGCCATTCAGCGATTACATATGCCACACAGCGAGTTCATATAATATAGTATACATGCGATACAGCGAGTACATATGCCATACAGCCAGTACATAAAGTATTGTACACATGCGATACAGCGAATGCGTATGTCATACAGCGAGTAGATATGTCATACTGCGAGTACATATACCATACAGCGAGTACCAATGTCATACAGCAAGTACATATGCCTATCAGCGAATACGTATACCATACAGCGAGTACATACGTCATACAGCTAGTACATATGCCACACAACGAGTAGATATCCCACACAGCAAGTGCATATGCCATACAGCCAGTACATATGTTATTGTGCACATGCGATACACTGAGTACATATTTCATACAACGAGTTCAAATAGTATAGTACATAAGTGATACTCCGAGTACATTTGTCATACAGTGAGTACATATGTGATACAGCCTGTACACGTGCGATACAGCGAGTACATATGTGATACAGCCTGTACACGTGCGATTCAGCGAGTACATATGTGATACAGCCTGTACACGTGCGATACAGCGAGTACATATGTGATACAGCCTGTACACGTGCGATACAGCGAGTACATATGTGATACAGCCTGTACACGTGCGATACAGCGAGTACATATGTGATACAGCCTGTACACATGCGATTCAGCGAGTTCATATGTGATACAGCCTGTACACATGCGATGCAGCGAGTACATATGTGATACAGCCTGTACACATGCGATACAGCGAGTACATATGTGATACCGCCTGAACACGTGTAAAACAGCTGGTACATGTGCCATACAGCGAGTAGATATGCCATACAACGAGTACAGTGCATATAGTATTGTACACTTACGAGACAGCGAGTACATATGCAATACAGCCTGTACACATGCAATACAGCGAGTACATATGCCAAACTGCGAGTACATATGCCATAGAGTACATATGCCATACATCGAGTACATATGCCATACATCGAGTATATATGCCATTCATCGAGTACATATGCCATACATCGAGTACATATGCCATACAGCGAGTACATATGTAAGCCAGCGAGTACATATGCCATACATCGAGTACATATGCCATACATCGAGTACATATGCCATACAGCGAGTACATATGTAAGCCAGCGAGTACATATACTGTTATGTAAAATGTTATAAGAATTACATATAATGATTGTATTAATGGCGAGCCTTAACATTTAAACAATGGACACTGTTGTACAGTATTGGGCAAAGTTATTATGTACATGTGGTAATAAGTTCAAAAAGAACATTGATCTTTCATTTTTTAATGATTGTGAAAAGGAAACTAACAGAAAAGGCAGTGCTTGTTTGTTGAGATTTTGTAAAGTTCACTCTTTTTTATGATCCTGTTCAAAGAGAATAAATTATTACTTTTCAATTAATCCTGTCTTTTATGTAGAATTCAAACTATTTCGTTTTTCTTACATTGCCTTTTCAAATAATGAAAATAACAACAACAGCAGAATCTTTTAAAGAATGTGCCTTACTATTGCTCATAAATACAATCCGTTTGATGGATTCCAACAGAATATGCGATTTTTGCAGGGCGTGTTGAAGTCCATTTTTTAATTTTTTGAAACCAATCATCATGGACTTTATCCATATCCATGTTTATGAATACAAATTGACAATACATATTGACAATCCAGAGACTGAATATGTTTATGAATACAAATTGACAATAAATGTTGACAGTACAGAGACTGGCCATGTTTATGAATACAAATTGACAATACATATTGACAAAACAGAGACTGGCCATGTTTATGAATAGAAATTGACAATACAGAGACTGGCCATGTTTATGAATAGAAATTGACAATACAGATACTTGCCATGTTTATGTACATATATTGACAATACAGAGACTGGCCATGTTTATGAATAGAAATTGACAATACAGATACTTGCCATGTTTATGTACATATATTGACAATACAGAGACTGGCCATGTTTATGAATAGAAATTGACAATACAGAGACTGGCCATCTTTATGTACATATATTGACAATACAGAGACTAGCCATGTTTATGTACATATATTGACAATACAGAGACAAGTCATGTTTATGTACATATATTGACAATACAGAGACTAGCCATGTTTATGTACATATATTGACAATACAGAGACTGACCATGTTTATGTACATATATTGACAATACAGAGACTAGCCATGTTTATGTACATATATTGACAATACAGAGACTAGCCATGTTTATGTACATATATTGACAATACAGAGACAAGCCATGTTTATGTACATATATTGACAATACAGAGACTGACCATGTTTATGTACATATATTGACAATACAGAGACTAGCCACGTTTATGTACATATATTGACAATACAGAGACTAGCCATGTTTATGTACATATATTGACAATACAGAGACTGGCCATGTTTATGTACATATATTGACAATACAGAGACCAACTCGACTGTCTATAATCGTTGTTTTATTAATTTGACCCGACCCGACTTATTAAACTCTTATGGTAATCAACGTCAAGGAAAACTATTTTGAAATGACAACGTTTGATAGGAACGCTATATGCTTTCTGTATTATACACAACAATAACGAGCATTAACAACAACAACTGGCAGTTGTTGAACTTACGCATGATGAAGTTGCTTTACGCCCTTTGCTGTAGCTACAATCTTTTTATCCAAGGCACACTTTTCACTAAATATTAGGATTGTGGTCATTGCCTTCAATACCGATAAAAAAATGGTTGCTTCCCTTAAATTGTGGACTTAAGAGAATAAAGCTGATCTTTTTATCGTTCAGACATCGTTGCTGGATTATTGTACTTTGGAGGTGTCCGCCTTTCACGCGATAGGTTGTGGGCTCGATCCCCACTATGGATACTTTATCATGCCCCCCTCCCCCACTTCGTCAAATTCGAGCAAAAACAAATAAGGATAAACGAAACATTACATGTAAATGGATGGTTCGGTACATCCAAGAGAAACTCATTATACATATCAAGAGCAAGGCAGCACAATCAGCTTACCCACAATCCCAGTAGACAGAACATAACAAACACTGTGTTTAAAGGCACAAAGTTAAGGCTTAGCAAAGGGCGAAAAACACCCACCAAACGGAGGGGAGCGAGAGACACACCTACCCGGAACGAAATACACACTCCACCACGGAACCTGAAACACATTACACACGGAGTGAGAGCCACTCACCACCTCGGAGCGAGAGACAAACACCATTACACGGAGCGAGAAACAAACACCACACGGAGCGAGAGACACAAGCCACCACGGAGCGAGAGACACACACCACCACGAAGCTATTCACACACACCACCACATCGAGCGAGAAACACACACCATACGGAGCGAGAGACAAACACCACAGAGCGAGAAGCACTCATCACGGAGGAGCGAGAGACACTCACCACCACAGAGCGAGATAAACACACTACCACGGAGCAAAAGACACACACCACGGAGCAAAAGACAAACAACACCACGGAACGAGAGACACAAACCACTTCGGAGCGAGAGACACTCACCACGGATGAGCGAGAGACAGACACCACGGAAGAGCGAGAGACACTCACCATCGAGGAGCGAATGACATCCACCCCCACGGAGGAGCGAGAGACACACACCACGGTGGAGCGAGAGACACACACCACGGAGGAGCGAGAGACACACACCACGGAGGAGCGAGAGACACCCATCACCAAGGAGCGAGAGACACACACTATCACGGAGCAAAAGACACACAACATCACGGAACGAGATACACAGACCACCACGGAGCAAAAGACACACACCACCGTGGAGCGAGATGCACACACCACATGGAGTGACAGACAAATACCAAAACGGACTGAGAAACACACCCCACACGGATCGGGAGACAAACACCATTCGTACCACACGAAGCGAGGGACACATACCACCACGGAGCCAAGTACAAACACCACCTTTGAGCGAGAGACTCACAATGCCACGGAACGATAGACACACACCACCATGGAACGATAGACACACACCACCAAGGATCAAGAGAGACATCACCACGTAGCGAATGGCACATTCCACCACGGAGCGAGAGACAAACACCGCGCGTGGCGAGAGACACGTACTATTACGGAACGATAGACACACACCACCACGTAGCAACGAGAGTCACGTAACACCACGGAGCGAGGAACACACCACTTGTAGCGAGACACACACCACAACTTAACATCGAAGGTCACATATATACCACCACGGACCGAGAGACACACACCACCACGAACCGAGAGACACACACCACCACGGAGCGAGAGACACACATCACAAGTAGCGAGACACACACCACCTCGTTGTGAGAGTCACATACCACCACGGACAGAAAGACACACACCATCACGGAGCGAGAGACACACCACCACGGACAGAGAGACACACACCACCACGGACAGAGAGACACACACAATCACGGAGCGAGTGACACACCACCACGGACAGAGAGTCACATACCACCACGGACAGAGAGACACACCACCACGGACAGAGAGACACACCACCACGGACAGAGAGACACACTACATCACGGAGCGACAAACACACCACCACGGACAGAGTTTTCATGTCCCTTTTATAACATGAATGACCGTGCGCATTTTCATGTCCCTTTTATAACATGAATGACCGTGTGCATTGTCATGTCCCTTTTATAACATGAATGACCGTGCGCATTGGCATGTCCCTTTTATAACATGAACAACCGTGCGCATTGACATGTCTCTTCTTTAGCCAGAATGCCCGTGCGCATTGTCATGTCCCTTTTATAACATGAACAACCGTGCGCATTGGCATATCTCTTCTTTATCCAGAATGCCCGTGCGCATTGTCATGTCCCTTTTATAACATGAATGACCGTGCGCATTGTCATGTCCCTTTTATAACATGAATGACCGTGCGCATTGTCATGCCCCTTTTATAACATGAACAACCGTGCGCATTGGCATATCTCTTCTTTAACCAGAATGCCCGTGCGCATTGTCATGTCCCTTTTATAACATGAACAACCGTGCGCATTGGCATATCTCTTCTTTATCCAGAATGCCCGTGCGCATTGTCATGTCCCTTTTATAACATGAATGACCGTGCGCATTGTCATGTCCCTTTTATAACATGAACAACCGTGCGCATTGACATGTCTCTTCTTTAGCCAGGATGCCCGTGCGCATTTCCATGCCCCCTTCTATAACAAGAATGCCCGTGTGCATTTTCTTGCCCCTTCAGTTTCTAGAAATCCCTTCATACTACCATGTGTCTTCTCCAGTTGCATATTGACATGCCTCTCCTGTACCCAATTGGCTATTGCACATTTGTCATGCGTCTTCTACAGTTGAATATTGACATGCCTCTCCTGTAACCAATTGGCTATTGCACGTTTGACGTTTGCCACGTTCCTTCTAGACTTGTATAGTGACATGTCCTTCCTGTACCCAATTGGCTATTGCACATTTGCCACGTTCCTTCTACACTTGAATAGTGGTATGTCCTTCCTGTACCCAAATGGCTATTGCACATTTGCCATATTCCTTCTACACTTGTATAGTGGCATGTCCTTCCTGTACCCAATTGGCTATTGCACATTTGCCATATTCCTTCTACACTTGTATAGTGGCATGTCCTTCCTGTACCCAATTGGCTATTGCACATTTGCAACGTTCCTTCTACACTTGTATAGTGGCATGTCCTTCCTGTACCCAATTGGCTATTGCACATTTACCATATTCCTTCTACACTTGTATAGTGGTATGTCCTTCCTGTACCCAATTGGCTATTGCACATTTGCAACGTTCCTTCTACACTTGTATAGTGGCATGTCCTTCCTGTACCCAAATGGCCTTTGCACATTTGCCATATTCCTTCTACACTTGTATAGTGGTATGTCCTTCCTGTACCCAATTGGCTATTGCACAAATACCATGTTCCTTCTACACTTGTTGTATAGTGGCATGTCTTTCCTGTACCCAATTGGCTATTGCACATTTACCACGTTCCTTCTACACTTGTTGTATAGTGGCATGTCTTTCTTGTACCCAATTGGCTATTGCACATTTGCCATATTCCTTCTACACTTGTGTATTGTCATGTCCTTCCTGTACCCAAATGGCCTTTGTACATTGGCCACGTTCCTTCTACACGCGTGTATTGTCATGTCCCTTCTGTACCCAAATGGCCTTTACACATTTGCCAGGTCCCTTCTGCACTTGTATATCGGCATGTCCCTTCGGTAACCACACGCTTCGTGCTTTAGCTGGATATCATAAAAGTGCCTTTCAGTGTCAGGCACCAGATAACTTTAAATGAGTTCAGCTCTGCCGTTTAACATCCTGTACGAGTTTGTGAAAAAATAGTTAAATGTGTTAATTAGATACGGTTAATAACAAGACTCCGCTTAATGACTTGTTTATATGTGGTACACTGCCTGTCGTTTGTAGGAGCGTGACTATTGATACCTGCCTAATTATTACCAAAACCAGGCGGTATGTGTCTCTCTCAAATGACATTATTAATATCGAATATGACTGTGGGAAATGCTAGGAATTGTCGTCTAATACAATTATGTTTTCTAATGAGTTCGTGCAATTTGATAGTGACCACACAAAGGTATTTCCTCAGCATTAAATTTAGTTTTTAATAAAAACAGGACATAACGAAGTACTACAGCAAGATCGGTTGCCCTAATGATATCAGATTTTGTGACACCAAGATTATTGCTGTACTGAAACAGTGAATGTTAAACTAAGTTTTGTTAAAAGCTGTGGACTAGTATCAGGTTTAGAACGTTCTTTCAAAATGTACGATTTTTAAGTGTGTGAAATAAATAAAACTTTGCCGTATGGAGTTTCATAAAATGATTTAACAAACAAACATTATGAGTATAATAATAATAATAATAATAATAATAATAATAATAATAATAATAATAATATTAATAATGATAATAATAACAATTTTTTTTTCTGACAATGATGACAGGTAACAAAGCACACTACGCTTGACCAACATATGTGATTCTGTGTTACATCACGCTGCACTAAAACTGACAAACATACATGATTCTGTGTTACATCACACTACAATTAAACTGACCAACATATATGATTCTGTATTACATCACGCTGCGCTTAATCTAACCAACATATATGATTCTGTGTTACATTACGCTGCGCTTAAACTGACCAACATCTATGATTCTGTGTTACATCACGCTGCGCTTAATCTGACCAACATATATGCTTCTGTGTTACATAACGCTGCGCTTAATCTGACGAACATATATGATTCTGTGTTACATCACGCTGCGCTTAATCTCACCAACATATCTGATTCTGTGTTACATCACGCTGCGCTTAATCTGACCAACATATATGCTTCTGTGTTACATAACGCTGCGCTTAATCTGACGAACATATATGATTCTGTGTTACATCACGCTGCGCTTAATCTCACCAACATATATGATTCTGTGTTACATAACGCTGCGCTTAATCTGACCAACATATATGATTCTGTGTTACATTACTCTGCCTTAAAGTGACCAACATATATGATTCTGTGTTACATCACGCTGCGCTTAAAATGACCAACATAGATGAATCCGTATTTCATCACAATGCGCTTTAAGTGACCAACATATATGATTCTGTGTTACATAACTCTGCCTTTAAATGGCCAACATATATGATTCCGTGTAACATCACAAAGCGCTTTAACTGACCAACATATATGATTCTGTATAACATAACTCTGTCTTAAAGTGACCGACATATATGATTCTGTATTACATAACTCTGCCTTAAACTGACCAACATATATGATTCTGTATAACATAACTCTGTCTTAAACTGACCAACATATATGATTCTGTATAACATAACTCTGCCTTAAACTGACCAACATATATGATTCTGTATAACATAACTCTGCCTTAAACTGACCAACATATATGATTCTGTATAACATAACTCTGCCTTAAACTGACCGACATATATGATTCTGTATTTACATAACTCTGCCTTAAATGGCCAACATATATGATTCTGTATTACATTACGCTGCGCTTAAACTTACCAACATATATGATTCTGTGTTACACCACGCTGCGCTTAAACTGACCAAATATATGATTCGGTAGTACATCACAATGCGCTTTTAAAGTCCCACAAATATGATTCTGTATTACATAACTCTGCCTTAAACTGACCAACATATATGATTTTGTGTTACATAACTCTGTCTTAAAGTGACCGACATATATGATTCTGTATTACATCACAATGCGCTTAATCTGACCAACATATATGATTCTGTGTTACATAACTCTGTTTTAAAGTGACCGACATATATGATTCTGTATCACATCACAATGCGCTTAATCTGACCAACATATATGATTCTGTGTTACATAACTCTGTCTTTAAGTGGCCGACATATATGATTCTGTATTACATAACTCTGCCATAAAGTGACCAACATTATATGATTCTGTATAAGATAACTCTGCCTTAACGTGACCAACATATATGATTCTGTGTTACATCACGCTGCGATTAAACTGACCAAAATATATGATTCCGTCTTAGTGCATCAAGCTGCGATTAAACTGACCAACATATATGATTCCGTATTACATCACAATGCGCTTTAAGTGACCAACATATATGATTCCGTGTTACAAAACTCTGCCTTAAAGTGACCAACATAATGATACCGTGTTACATAACTCTGCGCAAAAACTTACTAAATTGTTGTTCTCTTACTGTTATTTCAAAGCAATATAAATATATAGTTTAACAGTTTGATGAACGTGTTAAATATTCAAATTTGGTGTGATGTGATTTTGTATTGTGATTTACTAGAGACAATATCACATTGGCCACGTTCATGGACAGGAATATTCACCGATATTACCGTAAACATAATATTATACATGTATAACAACGTTGTACTATTAGTATTAATATTATTGTTATAATTCTTGGAAATCATAGTTGCGGCTTTGTCTGCATGTCACTCTAGCAACAATGATACAGTGCGTTTATTCGAGCGAAATTTTAATAGCTCTGTAATTGGCCCTCTTTATTTCGTAAACAGGACGAGATTCCCGAGGGCCGGTAGCGCGCTAATGGAGCTCCCGGCGGCCTGGCATGTGTCGCCGAGCCAATTCACTAAACATCCGCCTGATTCCAATTATTGGATATCTTAGCTGTGTCAACGCGAAGAGTCTTATCATTTCAATGTTCTCCTTATACCGCTAACCAGTGATGGTAAGAGCAAATAATTACGATTCTAGTGCTTGATGATTAACCTCTCACTTTAACATTACGGCAGACGAGACCATTAGTTAGATCAAGTTATGGAGTAATTCTTTGACAACTGCTGGGATTACCAAGGTAACTGTCATAAATACGCTGTTGCTGCACTTAACATGTATTTAAGGGATGAATACGAACTGGATTTTTTTTTATTTACTTTGCAGTTTGTATTCAAAATGTGAAAATTTAAAAATAGATTCATAATAATATGAGGGTTTAGTTTCCTTTTGTAGATTGATTCATAGTATCATGTATACTTATTTGAATGTTAAAAAAATATGAAGTTAAGAGTGATACCGTTACTATTTATAGCACACGAATGTCAATGAGAGCGGAATGATTTATTATCTTCATATTTGGTGATGTTTGATGAAAATGCCGTATTGTGCAACTCTAAAACGCTCTCTCAAACTGAAAAGGCGTAATATATGTCGCTAGTGGATCTTTATAACGCTTATGCATACAGTGAAATATGCGCGTTATATGTCGCTACTACTTATGCATAGCGTAAATACGTGTCATATGCCGCTAGTACATCTTTATAACGCGAATGCATAGCGTAAACACGTGTAAATCTGCCAGTGGTTTATGTTATGTGAAATCATACAGGTATGTCAGGGGTGTTAAAGAAGTTGTTATTAATGAAAATTCTCAATTGAAACGATACTGCTGATCTTTTCAATGCGGAAGTGTTGTATGCGTTATTAGTTTCCGATGGGTCTCACTCCCATCTAGTGTATTATAAAGCTTAACAAAACTCAAACGTACCCTTTCTTACTTAAACGATTCTGTAATCCATTTTAGAAAATAGGACAAATGTTATTATCTGACACGCCAAATCTTGCACAGAAAATGACATTTTAGTAGTAGTAGTAGTAGTAGTAGTAGTAGTAGTGGTGGTGGTGGTGGTGGTGGTGGTGGTGGTGGTAGTGGTAGTGGTAGTAGTAGTAGTAGTAGTAGTAGTAATAATAATAATAATAATAATAATAATAATAATAATAATAAATAACAATAATAATAATAATAATAATAATAATAGAATGATCAAAGTAAAAATAATAAAAATAATAATAATAATAATAATAATAATAATAATAATAATAATAATAATAGTAATAATAATAATGATAATAATAATAACAACAACAACAATAATAACAACACCAATAACAACAACAACAACAACAACAACAACAACAATGATAATAAGTGGTTTAGATTTGTGATACGTTATATTTTGGCCAGCTCCTAATTTGATATAATTTGAAAAAGGTTCAGGAAAATGTGACAGTGTCATACTTTGGGAAGTATTTTCGGTGCATGTGAGCGGGCATTTGTTGCTATTTCGATACATGCTTGAAAATGATTCCAAATCATCGATATAAGTTGCTGTTGCCCTGACTTCGATCACATGGATATATCCCTTTTGTTTTAAATAATGTAAATGCCCCAAGACTCATTGTTTTGCTGGTGACGTCACACACATTGTATCATAGCATTGGTACAAACATTCTACTTTCATCGATATATTCAAATTTGGAAATGGACAACATGACTGTCAATGTTATTAAGTTATACATAGGGGGATGGAAAAGGGAAAATCATTTTATTGAAGATGAACGCCAAAGACGTCGACAAAATCTGCTTTGACAACCTCACGTTCTTCATTCGATTGTCAATCTCTAGACACGCAACATGACAGAATAACGAAACACGCGCCAATGAAAATACGTATTTTCTAGTGGAGTAATTTTAGTTTATAAATATGTTCATAATAAAACATACATTCCAAAGACATTATGTTTCCTATTTGTCTTAAAACAAATTATAACCCATTAAATTGACTACGATATAGGGCCGAACAGAACGGTAAATGATCAAACAGAAAGATATAGGACCGAACAGAAAGGATAGGACCGAACAGAACGGTATGGATACGAACAGAACGGTAAAGGATCAAACAGAAAGATATAGGACTGAACAGGACGGTATAGGACCGAACAGAACAGTATAGGACCGAACAAAACGATATAGGACAGAACAGAAAGATATAGGACAGAACAGAAAGATATAGGACAGAACATAACGATAAAGGACCGAACAGAACGATAAAGGACTGGACAAAATGATACGGGACTGAACAGAACGATTAAGGACTGAACAGAAAACATAAAGGACAGAACGGAAAGATTTAGGACAGAACAAAACGATAAAGAACTGAACAGAAATATATAGGACAAAAACAGAAAGATATAGGACAGACGAGAACGATATAGGACCGAACAGAACGATAAAGGGCGGAACAGTAAGTTATAGGACAGAACAGAAATGTTTATGACATAACAGAACGATATAGGACCGAACATAACGATGTAGGGCAGAAGAGAAAGATATAGGACAGAACAGAACGGTAAGGACCGAACAGAACGATAATGGACTGAACAGAACGTTATGGAACGGTATAGGACAGAGCAGAACGATATAGGACCGATCAGAACGATAAAGGACGGAACAGTAAGTTATAGGACAGAACAGAAATATATATATGACATAACAGAACGATATAGGACCGAACAGAACGATGTAAGACAGAAGAGAAAGATATAGGACAGAACAGAACGGTAAGGACCGAACAGAACGATAACGGACTGAACAGAACGTTATGGAACTGAACAGAACGGTATAGAACTGAACAGAACGGTAAAGGACAGAGCGGAACGATATAGGACCGATCAGAACGATAAAGGACGGAACAGTAAGTTATAGGACAGAACAGAAATATATATGACCTAACAGAACGATATAGGACCGAACAGAACGATGTAGGACAGAAGAGAAAGATATAGGACAGAACAGAACGGTAAGGACCGAACACAACGATAACGGACTGAACAGAACGTTATGGAACTGAACAGAACGGAATAGAACTGAACAGAACGGTATAGGACAGAGAAGAACGATATAGGACCGATCAGAACGATAAAGGACGGAACAGTAAGTTACAGGACAGAACAGAAATATATATGTGACATAACAGAACGATATAGGACCGAACAGAACGATGTAGGACAGAAGAGAAAGATATAGGACAGAACAGAACGGTAAGGACCGATCAGAACGGTAAAGGATTGAACAGAAAGATAAAGGACTGAAGAGAACGATAAATGACAGAACAAAACGATATAGGATAGATCAAAACGGAATATGACAGAAGATAACGATAAAGGACCGAACAGAAAGGTATCGGAACGAACAGAACGGTATAGGACAGTACATAACGATATAGGACAGAACAAAACGGAATAGGACCGAACAGAACGATAAAGGACCGAAAAGAAAGATATCGGACAGAACAGAAGGGTATAGGGCAGAACAGAACGATATAGGACCGGACAGAAGGGAATATGACAGAACAGAACGATAAAGGACCGAACAGAAGGGACCGAACAGAACGATAAAGGACTGGACAAAACGATACAGGACTGAACAGAACGATAAAGGACTGAACAGAAAACATATAGGACAGAACGGAAAGATATAGGACAGAACAGAAAGATAAAGAACTGAACAGAAATATATAGGACAAAAACAGAAAGATATAGGACAGAAGAGAAATATATAGGACAGAACAGAACGATAAAGGACCGAACAGAACGATAAAGGACCAGAAAGGTATCGGAACGAACTGAACGGTATAGGACAGTATAGAACGATATAGGACAGAAGAAAACGGAATAGCTTCGGAAAAAACGGAATAGGACAGAACCTAACGATAAAGGACCGAACATAAAGATATCGGACAGAGCAGAAGGGTATAGGGCAGTACAGAACGATATAGGACTGAACAGAAGGGAATATGACAGAACAGAACGATAAAGGACCGAACAGAAGGGACCGAACAGAAAGATATAGGGCAGAACATAACGATAAAGGGCCGAACAGAAAGGTATCGGACAAAACGGAACGGAATAGAACAGAACGGAATAGAACAGAACGGAATAGGACAGAACAGAACGATTAAGGGGGAGCGCTTAAATGCTTAATATCGAAACATACATCTGTCATAACTGTGTGACTATAAAACATCGACAAATACTACGTTAAGTCATGTAATGTATATTTAAGTGACATCACGTCCACACGCTCGAACAATATATGAGTTGAATGATGCACTCCACGTTTTCTTTTGGAGCGCAACACGCGTTTGGTGAAGCGATGCATCAATTAGCGCAATACGCGTTCATAGAAGCGATATATCATGGAGCGCGATTCATTCGCGTTTGGTGAAACAAGAGTTTGTTTCTGTATATTTTTAAGTTAAGCCGATACTTTACTTTCCCTACTATGTTTTTTGTTATTACTGTGTGTTATATTGGGCCCTAATAGTCGCCCATACTTCTCCGCCATATTGTTTATTGGTCGTATGGAGACTGCAGGTAGCTTGCTACGCGTATAGTCGCCCATACTTCTCCGCCATATTGTTTATTGTTCGTATGGAGACTGCATGTAGCCTGCTACGCGTATAGTCGCCCATACTTCTCCGCCATATTGTTTATTGTTCGTATGGAGACTGCAGGTAGCTTGCTACGCGTATAGTCGCCCATACTACTCCGCCATATTGTTTATTGTTCGTATGGAGACTGCAAGTAGATTGCTACGCGTATAGTCGCCCATACTACTCCGCCATATTGTTTATTGGTCGTATGGAGACTGCAGGTAGCTTGCTACGCGTATAGTCGCCCATACTACTCCGCCATATTGTTTATTGTTCGTATGGAGACTGCAGGTAGATTGCTACGCGTATAGTCGCCCATACTACTCCGCCATATTGTTTATTGTTCGTATGGAGACTGCAGGTAGATGGCTACGCGTATAGTCGCCCATACTACTCCGCCATATTGTTTATTGTTCGTATGGAGACATCAGGTAGCTTGCTACGCGTATAGTCGCCCATACTACTCCGCCATATTGTTTATTATTCGTATGGAGACTGCAGGTAGATTGCTACGCGTATAGTCACCCATACTACTCCGCCATATGGTTTATTGTTCGTATGGAGACTGCAGGTAGCTTGCTAAGCGTATAGTCGCCCATACTACTCCGCCATATTGTTTGTTGTTCGTATGGAGACTGCAGGTAGATTGCTACGCGTATAGTCGCCCATACTACTCCGCCATATTGTTTATTGTTCGTATGGAGACTGCAGGTAGATGGCTACGCGTATAGTCGCCCATACTACTCCGCCATATTGTTTATTGGTCGTATGGAGACTGCAGGTAGCTTGCTACGCGTATAGTCGCCCATACTACTCCGCCATATTGTTTATTGTTCGTATGGAGACTGCAGGTAGCTTGCTACGCGTATAGTCGCCCATACTACTCCGCCATATTGTTTATTGTTCGTATGGAGACTGCAGGTAGATTGCTACGCGTATAGTCGCCCATACTACTCCGCCATATTGTTTATTGTTCGTATGGAGACTGCAGGTAGATTGCTACGCGTATAGTCGCCCATACTACTCCGCCATATTGTTTATTGTTCGTATGGAGACATCAGGTAGCTTGCTACGCGTATAGTCGCCCATACTACTCCGCCATATTGTTTATTGTTCGTATGGAGACATCAGGTAGCTTGCTACGCGTATAGTCGCCCATACTACTCCGCCATATTGTTTATTGTTCGTATGGAGACTGCAGGTAGATTGCTACGCGTATAGTCGCCCATACTACTCCGCCATATTGTTTATTGTTCGTATGGATACTGCAGGTAGATTGCTACGCGTATAGTCGCCCATACTACTCCGCCATATTGTTTATTGTTCGTATGGATACTGCAGGTAGATTGCTACGCGTATAGTCGCCCATACTACTCCGCCATATTGTTTATTGTTCGTATGGATACTGCAGGTAGATTGCTACGCGTATAGTCGCCCATACTACTCCGCCATATGTTTATTGTTCGTATGGAGACTGCAGGTAGCTTGCTACGCGTCACATGATCATTGGAACACTTCAAGGATATTGTTACAACACTTATGCAAGAATTCCACTGATTTTATTGTATTCCATTTTATATCTCAGAAAACTATTCCCATGTTGTTTGGTGTCTGATATTAAATGTATTTTCCGACGTTTATAATGAATCAGTTGGTATATGTTAGCCCCTGTATGGTAGTTGCATTGGTCTTTTTATGGTAGTCAGCTGACCAGTAGCGGTAAGTTAATGGATAGATATTGATGAATATTGGTCATTCAGCGTTGGACTTTCGTTATGAATATTCCAGACAAAGTTAGTTGTATCTCAATGTAATATTTCTTTGGTATTTAATGCAAATACATGTTTCATTTATCTGTGACATGAACGAATTTTTAATGTTGGTGCTGCATGTTCGATTGTTTGTAACAGCATTGTCCAAGGGGTTACTTACAAATTATAATTAGACATTGAACTATTACCTGGTTTTGTCTTGCGTTGTCAATGAATTTGGAATGGTATTTAAACGGAAATTAAAACTTGCCGCATTAAATTTCGTTATATTGTATCCTGTAAATTCCACTTGATTGTGTTCGTTTAATCCGCCTCGGTGGCATTCTTGGCACAAGTGTATCCAGTGCCCCCCTCCCCTCAAATCGTCCAAGTTTACTTTTTATTTCAATATAGAAGAACAAGTAATAAAGTACGCCCAAAATGCACCATTTCGGACTAGAAATTGCTAACCCCATTCCCCCTGCCAACACTTTAAAACATTAGTCAACGTATACGGTCCCAATAAGGATGACCCACAGTTCTTCAAAGAATTAGAGAACTATATATTAAATAATGATGATAAGTCGTACATTATTGGTGGCGATTTCAATACAGTCCTAAATGAAAATATTGATAAAAAATGGAAATACAGGTAAACGTAAGAGAAATAGAGAATTCATTACTAACTTTATGACGCCTGGCGCCTAAAGCATCCAAACAAATAACAATATACCTGGCACTCAAACAGTAAAACGCATATACATTGCAGACTTGACTACTTTTTAATTTCCGAAAACTTGGTCAACTTACTAACAAAAGCTGACATAAAACCAAGCTACAGAACCGATCACTCACTTGTTCTTATAGGTTTGAATACAATAAAGGTAAAAAAGGACCTGGATATCTTAAACTAAATAATTCAATCTTAAAACGAATGATTTAAAGAAAATATAAATAGATGTATTGAAGAAACTGTTAATTTTATGCAATTCAAATGTACTATGGGAATTAATCTAAGGCTCAATTAGAAATGAAACAATCAAATATAGTACTTATCTAAAAAAAAAATCAAAAAAAAAAAAATCAAAAAAAAAAAAAATCTTGAAAACGCAAAGCTTCAAAACGATATAGATGTCTGGAAACAAAATTAAATACAAACAACACAGATGAATTTGACACAATAACAGAATACAAATTATAGCTAAAAAAACAAATATTAGATATAAATATACTTAGGTCGAAAGCAATTCATGTAGAAAACAATGAAAAAAATACAATATACTTTGCAAATCTAGAAAAGAAACGCGCAGAAGGAAAATCTATATATAAACTTACAGTTAAAAATGAAATCATAACTGGAACAGAAAATATACTTCGCGAAGAAGTGAACTTCTTCCAAAGACTTTACGCAGAGAATGGAAATATTTATATAGAACATATGAAGACCTTTTTAGAAAATCCAAATAGAAAACTAACTGGAGAAGAAAAAGAGGCCAGCGAAGGATTTTTAACATATCATGAATGCGAAACTGCTCTTAAAGATATGCAATGCAACAAAAGCCCTGGATCTGACGGAATAACAGCAGACTTCTATAAGATATTCTGGAATAGTATAAAAAAATACTTAACAAACTCGCTAAATTATTCTTTTACTAATGGACATTTAACAGCGCTTCAAAAACAAGGTATAATAACACTTATACCATAACCAAATAAAAACTTAAAAAATTGAAGAATTATCAAATTGGAGACCAATTACATTATTAAACGTAGACTATAAAATTGCAACGAAAGCAATAAATAATCGAATAAAAAAGTGTTACCCTTAATAATAAACCATGTTCAATCTGTGTTTGTCAAAGGTCGCTATATTGGAGAAAACGTTAGATTGATTTTTGATGTCATTGACTATCTAGAAGATAAAAATAAACCTGGGCTCTTGTTCTTTGCTGACATTGCGAAGGCCTTTGACAGCTTAAGCCACAAATACATCTACGAATGTCTAAAATCATTCAATTTTGGACCTGACATTTTGAATTGGACGAAGCTATTTTACAATGACATTCTAAGTTTGATAATTAATAATGGAACTCTTTCACAATCTTTTGGACTAAAGAAAGGCGTTCGACAGGGTTGCCCCTTGTCTGCGACATCGTTTATAATTTGTTTACAACCTCTTTCTAACTATATTGCAAACAATTCTCAAATTGAAGGGATTGAAATTAATGATCAAACTATTAAACAAACTTTTTTTGCAGACGACTCAACCTTCTTTAATAATGGTAGTAGACAATCATTTGAAACTCTTGTGAAGACACTAGAAATGTTCTCTGATTGTTCATGCCTAAACCTCAACACCCATAAGTCTATAGTCCTTAGAGTGGGATCATTGAAAAATACAAATACACACTTCTGCAACACTCAAAACTTTATATGGACTTCTGACACCGCAAATACACTAGGCATGACTTTTACAAACAATAGACAACTAAATATACAAAAGAACATAGAAAACAAAGTGAACGAATTCAGAATCTGCTTAAAACAGTGGCAGCACAGAAAGCTCACACTCATGGGAAAAGTTACGGTCGTTAAAACCTTTGCACTTCCGAAACTAATATACCCTTTTGCAGTTCTTCCTAATCCAAGTAAACAAAAAATTGACGACATTAACAAAGCAGTTTTTGAGTTTTTGTGGGACAAGAAACCTGATAAGATTAAAAGAAATATAATATGTCAAAACTATGAATATGGAGGTCTAAAATTAACAGATATAGAACACTTCCTAGGCTCACTAAAATCTATATGGATTAAACGATATCTAGACCCAAATAATAATGGGGATTGGAAAATATTCATGCACGAAAAACTAAAGAAATATGGAAACGATCTTATTTCTGAATCCAATCTAGACCAAAACAAAATTAAACACATTTCTCAAGAAAAAACCTTTTTGAACGACGTATTGAAGTCGTGGGTAAATATTAAAAGTAATCACGATGAAAATAATAAAATTACTATAAGCAAAATGGTGATATGGAATAACAAATTACTTAAACAAAATGGTCGCACCTTATTTTATAAAGAATGGTATCAGAAGGGTATTAAGCTATTTGAACACATTTACGATTATAGAGCAAAGACCTACTACAAGTTTAATGAACTTAGAACTAATAAATTCCTTTATTCATTACAGCAAAGAGATATTTTAAAACCGTCGTCAGAAAGTAAATGGCGAACATTATTTCCAAGTTTAGATGACGGCAAAAAATGGAAGTCAATTTACAGGCAAACATATATTACTACAATAGACACGTGTCTGCGCATTTTTCAGTATACATTTTTATTAAGAATAATACCGACAAATAAATATCTTTATAAATGTAAAATAAAATCAACACCTCTATGTGACTTTTGTAGCATAGAAACAGGAACAATAGAGAACGTATTCTGGGACTGCCAGAAGATACAACCTTTATGGGAAGAACTTAACATCTATATAGCTTCGCAATCCATATATATTATGATAACAAAACAAGAAGCATGTGTAGGCATTCAGTGAAATGGAAGATACACAGTCATATGTAATTTCTTAATTGTGTTATTGAAATTTTATATCTTTTCTATGAAATATAAAAACACTATACCGACTTTTAACTCATACAAACAGTATTTGACATTGAGAAAAAGAATTGAATCGCAAATCGCACTGTTAAACGATAAATATGATACCCACGAGAAGAAATTGAAATTTTTAAACCTCGATCCTTAGATAAAAGTCACAGTAAATTCAGCACTCTAACATAACGTATAATACGGTCATAAATTACTCATTATAACCAGTATGTGATTCAGCAAATTATAACAATAATTGATTATTATTACCTTTCCACCTTTAAATATGTATAACTAACTACAATACGTAGCTTGTAAAATCCATTAGGGGAAAAAGCTTGAGAGACTGAAAGTGTACGTGTGAATGGATGCGTGTGTGTTTGTGTGCAGGCGTGCGTGTGTGTAGGAGGGGGGATTAGGGCTTATAAATAAATTAAAAACATATAATAGTTCTAATGCTATTAATGCTTTAATGTATGTGAATTGTTTTGTATTCTGTGTAAAAAATAAATGAGAAAAAACAACACTTTCAAGCAAATAGATTTCGGCTTTGAGGGAGGGTCGAAAGTCAAAAGGTAACACCCTTAATTTAAGCCCCACTCTAACGTCGACTCCTGGATCCGCACCTGCTAGGTTTCGTCCCTACCCAACATTCTCCTCGACTGAAAATTCTCATTTAGGTAGCAATTCGTAAACAATCGTAGAAAAGTTTTTTTGAATCGTAATAAAGTCAAGTTACGATTATTCATGATAACCCAAGAAAGGCCAAGATTGGCTATCCCATGCCCGTAAGACTATGTCCAATGGCACTAAGAATAACTACGTTTAAACAATTCTTAAAAAATTGTAGCAGCATAACAACAGTGGCGGATCTTAAGAATTTCCCACGAGTCTTCCAGACTAACGTATCGAATGTATCTTCAGTTTGTCAGGATTCACCGAGATTTTGAATATAAGGGGCGATCTGCTTAATCAACATTGTGTGTCTTTAGTTGGGTACCTCCAGTTGAGTGTCTCTAGTTGTGCGTCCCTAGTTGAGTGTCTCTAATGGAGTGTCTCTAGTTGATTGTCTCTAGTTGAGTGTCTCTAGTTGTGTGTCTATGATAAACTGTCTCTAGTTGTGTGTCTCTGATTATGTGTCTCTAGTTGTGTGTCTCTGATTATGCGTCTCTAGTTGTGTGTGTCTCTGATTATGCGTCTCTTGTTAAGTTTTTCTAGTCGTGTGCCTTTGATTATGTGTCTCTAGTTGTGTGTCTCTGATTATGTGTCTCTAGTTGAGTGTCTCTGATTATGCGTCTCTAGTTGAGTGTCCCTTGTTGTTTGTCTCTAGTTGTGTATCTCTGATTATGTGTCTCTAGTTGTGTGTCTTTGATTATGCGTCTCTAGTCGTGTGTCTCTGATTATGTGTCTCTAGTTGAGTGTCTCTGATTATGTGTCTCTAGTTGGGTGTCTCTGATCATGTGTCTCTAGTTGAGTGTCCCTTGTTGTTTGTCTCTAGTTGTGTATCTCTGTGTTTCTTTAGTTGTGTGTCTCTAGTTGAATGTCTCTGGTTGTATGTCTCTAGTTTTGTGACCGATCTACAAAGCGTATACTCGATATATCTCGATAAATATCGACTCGTGAAGAAGCCATCCACGTATGTGTCCATTATTTACAACGTTTCCTCAAAATTTCTAAATCGTGGTCAATAATAGGCAATAGAAACCAGTAGATGTTTAAGAAGGATACATATTAAAATTGAAAGACTAAATAAATATTGATGATGCGTTGAATTTTTAATTTTGTAAAAGCTTTTCTAAGTATCATTTTATCCAGGAAACCCTTTGTGAAGCGGTGAAGAGATCAAAGGAATCGGAATGATTAATCTGTAAACGAACCTATGCATCAGTGTCTTCAACCAATGATAAACTCGGGGAACGTATAAGAAAAAGAATCGATGCAACGAATCAAAGATACCGCAAAACACCAGATGTGTTTAATGTTTCATTTAATGTTTGAAATACTTTAATAAGCGGAGAAATCCAAAGTTGAAATCCACTATACTTAATTTTAACATTCACTGTAATGGCCATGCCATCAAGTCTCAAGAGTTATCAAGTATCTTAGGTCATTTTTTGACACTGATTTATCAAGTTCGTCTATTAAGTACAGCATTGTTAAGAAGTTTTAACTCAAGTATCAGTTTTTAGCCAAAAACAAGAAGAGCTTATGCGATGGTGTAGTGTCCGTCGTCCGTGCGTCCGTAAACAATTGCTTCAGTGAGTTTGATTGTATCAATAGTTAGATATCCACTAGAGTTCGGTTCCTTTCTTAAACCAGCCAGAGCCTCCCATGCATGACTGGATCATGGACATTAAAATTGTCAAAACTACTATAATAAACCTTGTAGACAAAGTAGAACCTTCATTTCTTTCCCGCTCTTCAACAAACTGGGTCAGTAGTTAACAGAGAAGGCATTTGTTATTGTTTGTTTTTTTGTCGAACCATCCCTTGCCTTTGGTACAAGGATGAACATTCTAAGAGGGACAACCTGTTCACAGAGAGTTCAATTAGTTTTCTCCCTTGCTTTTGAAGGTTTTATTGATTTTTAGCTCTACTGGCCTTTGCTTATGCGATGGTAATGTGTACGTAGTATGTGCGTCCGTGCGTCCGTGCGTATGTAAACAATTGCTTGTGAACACGATACAGTCTTCAATTTTGAATGTATCTCAATGAAACATGTACAGTGTTTAGATACCCAGTAGAGCTCGGTTCCTTTTGAAAACCAGCCAGATCCGCCCATGCATGCCTGGATTATGGGCCTTGAAAGAATAAAAAATAATCCTTTCATCTGTAAACAATTGTTTGTGAACATGATATAGTCTCCAGTTTTGATTGTATCTCGATGAAACATGTACAGTATTTAGATATCAATTAGAACTCGGTTCCTTTTGAAATCCAGCCAGATCTGCCAATGCATGCCTGGATTATCCCCCCTTCCCCCGCCCTACCCCCCCCCCCCACCCCCGGTTCACAGGTTTGGTATATACTTAAATTAGGAATTGTTAAAAACTTTTTTGTCTGAAACAGCTACGCAAATCCTTGCTATTTTGAACAAGGCTTTATTTTATTTAGTGGTCCACTACCATGGTTGTTCAAATTATGCCCCTTGGGTCAAAACTAGCACTGCCCTGGGTGTCACAATTTTCCTAGAGACTTATTTAAGAAATATTTTCAAAATCTTCTTGTTTCAAACCAGAAGGCCCATACCTTTGATATTTGTTGTGGAGCATCATGTGATGACCGTCTAGCATAACATTTGAAATTATGCCCCTTGGGCAAAAGCTGGTCCCACCCCTTTTGAATTACTTTTTAATTTTTAAAGCTGCAGCAATGAAATTTTGACCATGTGTACAGTTTTGCAAACGAGCATCAATGTTGTCCTCGGATGTCCTTGACTTTGACCTTTTGACCAACTTTTTTATTTTTAAAGCTACAGAAATGAAATTTAGACCATGAGTACAATTTGGAAAGCAAATACTTTACCCTCAGATTACCTTTACATAGCACATATTAAAATAGTTCATGCAACTAATCTGCTTACAATACTTTCTGTCTTCAGATGTTGAACGTGCAGCGTTTTCAGCTAACCCAAACACAAAAAGTGAACTATATATTTGTTGCCTATTCTTCAAACGTACATGCTCTGGATTGAAAATGACCACAATAGCCATGCCAGTAGAGCATAGGCCCTCTTGGGCCTCTTGTTGATGTATACTATATTTATTACCGAATGTTGTCTAAACTTAGTTGTTAGAGCCTTCATTTCTTTATCGAGCTTCACCAACTAGATCAGTAGTAAAATATTGATGAGACCTCGGTTACTTTCGAAAACCATATCCACCTATGTATGTCTGGATAATGGCCCTTGAATTTATCGAAATGCTATAATTGAGCTTGTGAAGACAATAGTGTTTTTTTTATTATCCAATATTTACGTAACTTATACCTGCCGTCCACTAGGCCCCCGAAGGGTTACCGAAAGCGGAATTTGCAAAATCGGGAAGATTTGGCATGTCTTCGCGATGTTCTGGAACCCTTCCGTGTCCTTCCTTAACGGGAACCATTCGCGACGTTCGGGAACCCATCGCCATTAACTCGGCATCTTCGGAAAGTTCTTGTATCAATGTATTGTACTGTCCATACTGAAGCCTCCTGTCGTCTGTGAGCCAGGGGCGGACCCACCATCGATGACGTCTTCTTCTTCTCTGTCTCAAAAACAATGCCAAGGCAAGCATGGCATCCATTTCATCTTGGATTTGAACTGAAGTACAAGGTGAAGGCCTCAAACATCATTGCCCCATGGTGTCCCACTAGCAACTGATAACAAAATAATAGTTCGGCATCGTTTATATACCCCGACTCTCAACTCCGCAATATTTCAGCATTCTATCGCCAACTCTTCGGCATGATCTGCAATGTTACCGCAACTTTTCCACACGATCGGGAGCCGATTCCGGAACTATCGGTATTCTTCTGCGTCGCATTTGGCTACTTCGGATAGGTTTCGGCTTTTATACCGCAACCTTTCATATGCCGCTCCGCGAATGCATGCGGATACATGCCGAACGGGCCCGATGGCAAAGCTCCGCCCATTTATTGATATATGATCCCGAAAGGTTCCCGAAACTAGCAAATTTTTATCGACAACCCTTCTGCAAAGCATCGGGGCTGTATTTAATCACGATTCTTTCGGAAACCAGCCAGAATCCTCCATGCATGACTGGGTACCGGCCCCTTGAAATTGACCAAATTGCTACAACTGAGCTTTGAAACAGAATAGAGCCGCTAGTTTTTATTTGATTTTCACCCAAAATTGGACAATAGATAGATTTCCAAAATGCATCGGTTTCTTTCGATAAAACATGAGCCGTACATGAATGACTGGATTGTTGCCCTCGATTTTGGCAACATTTGTGTTATTAATTAAGCCTGCGTATTCACATTACATGTTATATGTTATAAGGCTGTAAAGACGGCACACATAATTAACACTAAGTGAACTATCAATGAGCTGCCTATTACTCATGCGTACATGCTCTTGATAGAAAATAACAAAAACGTCATGCCAGTAGAGCACAGATCTTCATGGGCCTCTTGTTTATATAGACAAAGTAAACATTTAAACAATGCTCTATGTAACGCATTAAAACAAAATCATGTTGATAACGCGTCCATGTCTCGGTTCTATGATCTCACCAAGAAATGAAAACAGATAGATTAGGCGGCACAAACTGATTTTGTTCGTTTTATAAACAATTTTAATTGAATAACCTCGCTCGTTTTACTGATCTTGTTTTTTGTTAAATGTGTAATAAAGATGTAGACAACTTAGACCATACTTATGGGGATATGCTTCCAAACAGTATAAGTGGTCAACATAATAGTTTTACAATGAGGAGGCAGTATTTCTCCAGTTTTCCATTGCATTTCTTTCATTATATCAGCAGTCAGCCGTTATTGATCTTATAGGTGAGCTCACATTCTGAAGGAGATGGAATCTGATTTTTATATTCTTAATTAGTTAAGGTTTAATTTTTTATCTAGTCCATATTTATAAATATGTTGTTGTTTTTATATCATAACTTGTTCTTTATAGTATATGATTATGTGATACTGGTAACAATGTTATACTGATAGTTATCAGTCTGTGTTTAAAGTCATATATTTATTTAATTCATATACATTTTTTAATTTAATAATGAACAGTAAGTTATATCATCTCTCTCTCTCTCTCTCTCTCTCTCTCTCTCTCTCTCTCTCTCTCTCTCTCTCTCTCTCTCTCTCCTCTTTGTCTCGATTTGGTTATGCTGTGTAGGTGCAAGCTCAGTGAAAGGGCTGGAATATCGAGATGATAACGATTATTTTTAGCAAGTATTTCTGGTAGAACATAATTTTGAGTATACGTGTGAATGATAACGGTATATGTCGTATTTTCTATCGAATGACAACAGGTAGAGTCATAAAGTATGGCGTTGCAAAGTGCTGATGTCTATTTATATAGAATTCAACATTTATAATCATCAATAATGTACATGGTGATATCACTGATTGAAAAGATAAATATTATTTATGTTCAAAAATTAATTATGCACCAAAAACACGCTCAGTTGCTCATGATCATGTTTCCCTGTACTGGAAGCTATCTAAATGCCTGGATACAGCACTCGGTCATTGTAAATATATTTTAAGTATTTTTATTTTTTATTGAATGCCATATCTCATGCAGGTTAAAATAATCAAAAAGCAGATTTACCGTGCTGGTAATTTCATATTGAAGATGTCATTGCCTGTATGTCGTCAGCAGTGTAGGTGACTGTGCATACCTGAGAACCAAATGGATATCATTGTTAACATAACTGTTTTGTACGAACACAGAGACTCTGTTGTTGTTTTTTAAATTATTTTTGAACTTGTCATTTTTACATTATGCCATTTATGTTTTTACATCAAAAGAAACCCAAAAAAGACCCACGAAATCACCTTGGGCTTCGAACCATATCACACATTGGGCACCGTCATTATATTATGAGTCACGGGTACAAACGTCATAGTTTTTATGTTTACAGGGGATCCATTTTTGCTGATCTTGGTTCCCATATATACACATATTTACACGTCACCCATATCTGCTGGTCTCGGTTACCATTTTTACACATATTTACACGTGACCCATTTCTGCTGGTCTCGGTTCCCATATTTACACTAGACCCATTTCTGCTGATCTCGGTTCCCATTTTACTCGAGACCCATTTCTGCTGGTTTCGGTTCCCATATTTACACGAGCCCTATTTCTGCTGGTCGCGGTTCACATATGTACACGAGACCCATTTCTGCTGGTCTCGGTTCCTATATGTACACGAGACCCATTTCTGCTGGTCTCGATTTCCATACTTACACGAGACCCATTTCTGCTGGTCTCTGTTCCCATATTTACACGAGACCCATTTCTGCTGGTCTCTGTTCCCATATTTACACGAGACCCATTTCCGCTGATCTCGATTTTCATATTTATTCCAAACTAATGATACAAGACAGACTTTGAACATGAAATTTTCCTGAAACGTGAAGTGTACACCAGGAATTCTCCATGCGTCTCTCCAAAGGTTGTCATAACACATGTAAACAGAAAATGAAACTCGTCCTCCAGTATGTTGTTAGAGCTGAACTTCATAACGTACATTTTGATAGGCACCATCAAAAGTCATAACTCGTATATATGTATATGACTGTATACGAACATAATTCAAGTTCAAGAACTCAACATGATACAAATAGCAATGGAAGACATTTTTTGTTTGATCTTAGCCTTAACGTTTCATATATACCTAAAATCTTTGTTAATTTCGAAGCTTTATTAAAATTAAATAAATCTTGTTTGAAGATTTCATTTTGAAAATCGAAAAGCAAAGATTGAAAGCTTAAAATGTACATCGTGTTTCCGCTGATTCCAGGTGTGAGGGGGGTAAGATGTACGGGCTGCTGATCGAGGCGATCGTGCACTACATCAAGGAGAACTTCGGCGAGCCCACGTGGCTGGATGTCCGCCGCATAGCTAACATCCAGCAAGTTTCCTTCGCAACGCACGAGCGCTATAGCGAGAACCTCGTGCCAAACATCGCCAAGGCGCTGTCCGACATCACCGGTGTCGCGTACAATGATCTCATGGACTCGTTCGGTGTTTGCTTTGTGTCCTTTGTCGGCCAGTACGGTTACGACAGAATTCTGAAAGTACTTGGAAGACACATGACCGATTTCCTCAATGGATTGGACAATCTACATGAATACTTACGGTTCAGTTATCCCAAACTCAGGCCACCGTCCTTTTTTGTTGAAGAGGAAACCGTGTCCGGATTAACGCTTCATTATCGCAGCAAACGTAAGGGGTACGTTCATTATGTGAAGGGTCAAATTAGACAGGTTGGCGCGTTGTTTTATAACACGAAAATAAAAATTGACGTGATCAGCGAGGAGGAGACGGAGCATATGACGCACGTGATTATGAAGTTATATTTTGACAATACAGCGTACAAGGAAATCCAGGAAAAACGAAATGAATACTCAGAAACTCTTCCGTTAAGCTCAGATGTGTTTTTCGAGCTGTTTCCGTTCCATATTGTGTTTAACGAGGAACTAGAGGTTCAAGGCGCGGGTAACGGGCTAATGGCTGTCTTCCCGGATATGGTGGGTCGCAAGGTGACAGAGGTGTTCACAGTTGTACTGCCCCTCGTTCCCTTCTCCTGGTTTAGCGTGAGTATACATTACAGAAATAGTTTCTTGTTGGCTAGAGTAATCGCCCCTTTATGGCTATATATTCCCTTATCTTGATGGGGTGTGCCGACCTTCTATCTGTAATATATTAGTCTAAAAGGTACATTCATGTTGCCGCTGCAAATTGCAATTTTGTTTTGCATATTTTGTTTAATAAGCATGTGTTTTGCAAATAAATGAATCTGAGTCAATGCTGTATTGGACGAGATGACATAACTAGACGTGTTTAACGTGTACATGGCTTTATTGCTGTTCACTTGTGTAGAACATGTAGCGCGAGAAGACCACAGTCGCCCTTACAACCTTTAATTGCCAGTTTGTAATAAAACGTAAACGCCTGCTTTAGAAGAGGCGATATCAACGTTCATTAGTACTCCACTTCACTTCCAATATGTTTGTCGGAGGAAATTAGATATTATTGCAATCTAAAGCATTAACATTAGCAGTTTCCTTCACCAACCCACCGAAATGAAATGACCTCAAAGACACGAATCTTGTAAATTTCAGCTAACACTTTAGCTAAATAGTTACGTCTAATGTTAGAAATGTTTCAAAAATTGTTTCATTTCAACAAGATGAGATGTTTATAAGGTGAAACATCGCCACTGACGGTTACAACATGAGATACGTTAAGATATAACATCGCCACTGACAGTCACAACATGAGATATGTATAAGATATAACATCGCCACTGACGGTCACAACATGAGATATGTTAAGATATAACATCGCCACTGACGGTCACAACATGAGATATGTATAAGATATAACATCGCCACTGACGGTCACAACATGAGATACGTTAAGATATAACATCGCCACTGACGGTTACAACATGAGATACGTTAAGATATAACATCGCCACTGACGGTCACAACATGAGATACGTTAAGATATAACATCGCCACTGGCGGTTACAACATGAGATACGTTAAGATATAACATCGCCACTGACGGTTACAACATGAGATACGTTAAGATATAACATCGCCACTGACGGTTACAACATGAGATACGTTAAGATATAACATCGCCACTGACGGTTACAACATGAGATACGTTAAGATATAACATCGCCACTGACGGTTACAACATGAGATACGTTAAGATATAACATCGCCACTGGCGGTTACAACATGAGATACGTTAAGATATAACATCGCCACTGACGGTCACAACATGAGATATGTTTAAGATATAACATCGCCACTGACGGTCACAACATGAGATATGTTAAGATATAACATCGCCACTGACGGTCACAACATGAGATATGTATAAGATATAACATCGCCACTGACGGTTACAACATGAGATATGTATAAGATATAACATCGCCACTGACGGTTACAACATGAGATATGTATAAGATAAAACATCGCCACTGACAGTTACAACATGAGATATGTATAAGATAAAACATCGCCACTGACGGTCACAACATGAGATATGTATAAGATATAACATCGCCACTGGCGGTTACAACATGAGATATGTTAAGATAAAACATCGCCACTGGCGGTCACAACATGAGATATGTATAAGATATAACATCGCCACTGACAGTTACAACATGAGATATGTATAAGATATAACATCGCCACTGACGGTTACAACATGAGATATGTATAAGATATAACATCGCCACTGGCGGTTACAACATGAGATATGTTAAGATAAAACATCGCCACTGGCGGTCACAACATGAGATATGTATGAGATAAAACATAGCCACTGGCGGTTACAACATGTGATGTTTATAAGATTAATCCCAGTTGACACGTTAGAAATCATTTTAGATTGTAATCTTAGCGAATTATTTACATTGTTTATATGTATTTATCTTTTTAGTTATTTATTTATACTCGTAAACATCTCCATATAAATCATATTAGAGTATATGAGTCTGCGGGTGTTTTCAGATCTTGGCGCACACCAACAATGCGTTCGAACTGCTGTCTGTAAAGACCGCCAGTCGCTTTCAGGAGGACCACAAAGTCAGGAAAGGTAACCAACCATGACCCCACACATGCGCCCGGCACGGGACACAAAACACATGCATGACTGTTTGGCCATACCTTTTTAGCTCGACTATTTGAAGAATATGGAGGCTTTGCTACTCGCCCCGGCGTCTGTGTCGGCATCCGGTTAAAGTTTGGCATTTCCACTTATAACTCCAATACCCTTCATTCAATTCACGTAATACTTCACACAGTTGTTCATGACAATCACACAATGAGGTTACATAACTCCATAACTCCATATTATCCTTTATACAATTTATGGCCCATGATTGACTTAGGTTAAAGTTTTAGGGCACATTGTGTCAGGTTAAAGTTTTAGGGCAAGTTGGGATTTTTACTAATAACTTCTATACCCTTTATTCAATTGACTTAAGGTTACATTACACCATTTCATCCTAAATGCAAATTATGACCCCTGAATGACTTAGAAACTGAATGACACCAGAATTAGTACTTTTACTTACAAAGCCACCATTTTGTTTGGAACCAGGCATTTTTCGCACTGAATGTTTGCGTGAAAATTATGTCCTCTCCTTTTAGTATACTTTTACATCAAACAATTCTATGCTGGTACATGTCACCAATACTCATTACGCATCAGGAAATGCGGCAGTGTTTAAAATGCTAATTTATCAAACAAGATCTCAACTGGTGACATCATTATCTTCATTGATAAGGAACAATATAAGCTTCTTCCTTTTCTACAATGGTTTTCTTTGACAATCACCATTTTTACAGGAAGTAACAACTCCATCTTTTGCCGATGAAAACATCTTACACAATTTTTTATCTTCTATAATATTCTTCAATCTCTAACTTATGTTAACTGACTCAAAAGTTTGTAAAAAATATTCTTAATTCTTGGCTTTTTATCTAATCTAAATATGCTTATCTCCAAGTAAATAATATGTTTTAAGATTTCCTATGTCAAACAACAAGTTTTTTAAATCAATTTTGTTCATGTAGAACAGTTTTCCTTTCAGAATTTTGGAAGATAAATTAAGATTGAATAGACATGTGATTTTCCATATACTTTCATGAACTATAAAAACTGAAATACCCGTGTATTTTAAAATGCAATACGGGTACGAATATTACCAGAGCAGAACAGAATGCGTGGACAAGGGTGAACTTTTATGCTTTGAATCACCTAGGTATTCTGTAGTTTGGTTTGCACTATACAGCATGTCGCACGTCTTCATATAGCTTAGAATGCAATCCACATGTTCAGTCAATAAATTTTCAAATCAGCAATCAATGAGTACAAAGCTTCATCATTAAGATTTCAACGCGGGTGTTTCAAGGTCCGCCTACTGCCACTCATCCGATACTCACTCCCTGTGTTAGGATTTGCGTTGACAATATGTCAGCCAATAATATTGTATTCTAAGTAGTGTTGTGCCGATGATCGATTATAATCGACAATTGATCGGAAAGGCCTAGGTCGGCGACAATCGATAGTAAAATTTGAACAATCGATTATAGAAACAAGGGATGTAACCGCTACCGACTTTGTACAGTAAAATAAATGTCATGAAAATATGTTGTTGTTGTTGTTGTCTGGTTAATGATAGTTGATATTACAATGTTAAGGTGGTAATATGTTAAGTTATCTAGTCATATTTATCTCAAGTCAGTAAGTCACTGACGCACTACACGCAATCACATACACACACGTGGTCCCACGACATATAATCACATACACATACGTGGTCCCACTACACGCAATCACTTACACATATGTGGTCCAACTATACACAATCACATACACATACGTGGCCCCACTACACGCAATCACATTCACATACGTGGTCCCACTACACACAATCACATACACACATGTGGTCCAACTATACACAATCACATACACATACGTGGCCCACGACATATAATCACATACACATACGTGGTCCCACTACACGCAATCACATACACACATGTGGTCCAACTATACACAATCACATACACATACGTGGTCCCACTACACGCAATCACATACACACATGTGGTCCAACTATACACAATCACATACACATACGTGGTCCCACTACACGCAATCACATATACACATGTGGTCCAACTATACACAATCACATACACATACGTGGCCCCACGACATATAATCACATACACACACGTGGTCCAACTGTACACAATCACATACACATACGTGGTCCCACTACACGCAATCACATTCACATACGTGGTCCCATTACTCACTGTTTTACGTTACAAGTATATGTCGGTTGTGGTATTGTAGACGATGACTGGGAGATGGAGAAGGATATGGAGGAGGGCGGGCTTGAAGCGCCGGATGGGTACGCCATACACCTCAAGGGTCAGATGATGTACATGCAGGACTGGGATGCCATCATCTTTCTGGGAACGCCGATGTAAGACAACGCCCGCGGGGCATTTTATTACAAACAAAGTTATTTATTCTGATTGTTTGTTTCTTAAGAAGATAATATTTTAACAGAGCAAACCTCATACACGAACATACTAGAACATTGTATATGTAATGTGCGTTTCCTGCGCTTGTGATCATTTACATGTAGCTCTCGTATATTAATAACTTTTTCACAATTGGTTGATCGTGTGTACTGAAGCAAAAGGTAAAAAAGGCGTTACAGACGTTGGCATAATGATGTACATCGTGATGAATGTCAATCCAATTTGCATTTAAAACACGAATAATTGTACGACCTTTTTAGTTATCAAACTGCGATGCAATCAATGCAGGTTTTGGTGACTCTACTTTTACCGTACTGTTTTACTATGAAATACTTAATGCTAACTTATGCTTTACTAAAACATTAACTTGGTATACGGAGGATACAGCTGCCAAATGTGTATATATTCTGTCAGTAAAGCAAAAATAAATACCTACTTAGTGTTGATACCGTTGTCTCTATACTAGCCACCGCCAATGCGCGAACCGTTTTATAACTCACTTAAAAAAAAACAATAAATAAAAATGGCTTCCCAAGTTATTGAATGAGAATTCGTCCGACGACCCCATTTGCAGAGGCATAAGTGCAAACACTAATTCGTGAAATAGTTTTCTGTAACCCACCGATCACATTGATACGCTCTATGATCATGTTTTGTTAGAAACCAATGTTAACTCCTTTTTTTTTTACTTTTGTTATGCATATAAACTGTGTAGTATTAATGGTTTCCCGGTGTTTTATCCGTGTTTGTTACACAGAATGGAGAGCCTAGACATCATGTTCAAGACGGGCCTATACATCAACGACCTGAGCATGCACGACTCGAGCCGAGACTTGGTGCTAGCCGGAACACAACAATCCGCAGAACTCAAGCTCGCTCTCGACCAGGTAAGGGGAGTAAATACGCACCGTAAGTTCGGTTCGGTAACTATATAATTAAACCGTAGGCTTGGTACTGGAACTATAAATACTGTAGTCTTGGTACGGGAACTTGGGCGTACTGTATGTTTGGTTCGGGAGCTAGAACATACGATATCAGACATACCGTAATTCTACTTTTGGTGTGTTAACTATGACATAACGTAGACTTGGCACGGGCACTAGGACATAACGTAGTCTTAGTAGGAACACTAGGACATAACGTAGTCTTGGCACGGGCACTAGGACATAACGTAGTCTTGGCACGGGCACTAGGACATAACGTAGTCTTAGTAGGAACACTAGGACATTACGTAGTCTTGGTACGTGCACTAGGACATAACGTAGTCTTAGTAGGAACACTAGGACATAACGTAGTCTTGGCACGGGCACTAGGACATAACGTAGTCTTGGTAGGAACACTAGGACATATCGTAGTCTTGGCACGGGCACTAGGACATAACGTAGTCTTGGTAGGAACACTAGGACATAACGTAGTCTTGGCACGGGCACTAGGACATAACGTAGTCTTGGTAGGAACACTAGGACATATCGTTGTCTTGGTACGGGCACTAGGACATAACGTAGTCTTAGTAGGAACACTAGGACATTACGTAGTCTTGGCACGGGCACTAGGACATAACGTCGTCTTAGTAGGAACACTAGGACATAACGTAGTCTTGGTACGTGCACTAGGACATAACGTAGTCTTGGTAGGAACACTAGGACATATCGTTGTCTTGGTACGGGCACTAGGACATAACGTAGTCTTGGTACGAACACTAGGACATTACGTAGTCTTGATACGTGCACTAGAACATAACGCAGTCTTGGTAGGAACACTAGGACAAAACGTAGTCTTGTTCGGGCACTAGGACATTACGTTGTCTTGGGACGGGCATTCGGACATAACGTAGTCTTGGTACGGGCACTAGGACATAACATAGTCGAAGTACGGTTACATGAACATTCCATAATCCTGGTACGGTAACTAGGAAATACCGTTGTCCTGGTACGGGAACTAGAACATAATGGTGATTGGTGCGTTAGATTATTCATCAATATCAAGTATTTGTGGGCTGCAAATGTCATTATCAGTTAGAGGGAACGGACACCGGATATAGCTCAAAAAGTGATAACTCGAGAAAAGTTTGACTTTGACACATGTAAAGTTTTCTATCAATTTCGTATTTTATGGCGATATATTTATCAAAATTGAAGAGTTTTGAATACTGTGCAATATACGACTATGATGGAAATGTGTCTCCTCTTTTGTATAATAGCTCAATTCTCGCCGAAAGTTACATGAGCGCTCACAAATGTTTGTTTATGTGGTACGATTTCAAACATAAATCAGCAAATTGAAAATAAGAATAAAAACTGAATCGAGCGATTTCATTGTAATTATATCTATATTAATAATATATCTAGTAATGTGTAAGATATCAATACGATATCTTTTGTTGTTACGGAGATATTCATACCTTTTGATGCCCTGCCGGTGTACTGGGGATAGTTTAAGCAAATAAATAACTTCACAGGGGATAGCTACTAAGTGGACTGAGGATAGTCACGATGAATTTAGAATAACGAGACTGTGATAATGATTACGGCCATTTATCTATACGCTAGCTCGAGGGAAAATGTTCGATGTTGTCTATATCGAGGGATGAGAGCAAAAAACATGTTTGTTTTTTTATCTGTTTGCACTTAAAACTGTTTCATTCATACAGATTAATTAACCATGATGAGTCGAGTCGCTAATATCTAAAAAAATTTTAAATAAGCCAGTAATTTAATTTATTGAGGAGTACAAAACATATGGCCGTAGAATTTATGTGGTGTTTTCTATTCATATATATATTATTGCTTTTTGAATCAAGTTGGTACGTTTTTGCGAAGAAAGTCATCGGTAGGGAATGAGATATTGTGATCAAATTTGGAACACGTTAAGCTTGGGTCGATGTTGCTATTACTTAGAACAGAATAATGGTCTCTGCTCGTTCACTTCAGTGAGAAAGTATGTATTGTGATCAACCCTGATATTTAAGCAGCTTGCATATATACATACGTTCATCTAGGAGAGAATGGATCAAACTCATTTTTAAATAGTTTGCTCAATAATTTCTTATAAAATTGTTCGTAATAGACATACATGTATATTGTATATTAACAGTGTTACGATCAATTTTTGTCCCATTTTACATGTTATCACCAGGACGCATTATTCAACTTTAAAACTATCCCCGGTACATAATACGGCTATCCCCAGTACAGTACTGTGAACATTTCTAAGGGCATATCTTTTACAGTTTAAACGTAACATTGCCATTTCTTACAATACAAATAGTTGAGCTGCTGCTTGTGAAATCCTTCGATTCAGATTTCTTATTTATTCGATATATTTCCTAACAATAACAATACTTGTCTAAATTCTGTAAGTTTTGAGGTGATCATCTCAGATTTGAAGAAACATTTTTCGAGGTTTGCTTAATTGTAAGCACTTTAAAGTACACCAAAGTCCAAATTTAGCATTCAGCTATTAGTTCAAACACTTGCTTCATTTGTGGATACTGTAGTTAATAGTTAAGCGTTAACGCGGCAAGATCTTACCTCTGGTAAAGAAAAACAACTGCATAATTGTCTGTTTACTCATCACTTTTTGGGCTATATCCGGTGTCCATTCCCACCCAGTGGGAAAGCATTACACATGCCTGATCTTCTAAAACAATGATATATTTACTGTTTTTATGCACACATTATCACTCTGAAGCGTTTTTCAACTTTTTTTTCAAAAAAGTCGATCGAGCTCTTCAGCGGCCTAGCGGCGTGAAGTTAGCGGCCTAGCGGCGTGAAGTTAAACAAAGTCTAAAACAATGATATATATTTACTGTTTTTATGCACACATTATCACTCTGAAGCGTTTTTCAACTTTTTTTCAAAAAAAGTTGATCGAGCACTTCAGCGGCCTAGCGGCGTGAAGTTAGCGGCCTAGCGGCGTGAAGTTAGCGGCCTGGCGGCCTAAAATGCTATCCTATTTCAAAACATGTATACATAGGCTGCTAGGCCGCTTACTTCACGCCGCTAGGCCGCTGAAGTGCTCGATCGACTTTTTTTGAAAAAAAGTTGAAAAACGCTTCAGAGTGATAATTTGTGCATAAAAACAGTAAATATATCATTGTTTTAGAAGATCAGGCATGTGTAATGCTTTGAAATAGCTGACTGCTTAATCGACTTTTTTGAAAAAGTATGTTGATTATCGCTTATAGCTTCAAAGTGTTAATTTGTGCATTCAAACAGTTAATATGTCATTGTTTTAGAAGAAAATGCAGGTATATATGCTTTGAAATAGGATACCATTTTAGGCCGCTAGGCCGCCAGGCCGCCAGGCCGCTAACTTCACGCCGCTAGGCCGCTAGGCCGCTGAAGTGCTCGATCGACTTTTCGAAAAAAGTTGAAAAACGCTTCAGGGTGATAATTTGTGCATAAAAACAGTAAATACATCATTGTTTTAGAAGAACTGGCAGGTTTAATGCTTTGAATTAGCTGACTGCTTTAACGACGTTTTTGAAAAAAAAAAATTGATAATCGCTTCAATGTGTTAATGTCTGCATTAAAACAGTTAATATGTCATTGTTTTAGAAGAAAATGCATGTATACATGCTTTGAAATAGGATTCAATTTAGGCCGCTAGGCCGCCAGGCCGCTCATTTCACGCCGCTAGGCCGCTAGGTAGCTAGAGTGTTTGAAAATAGTTGAAAAACGCGTCAGAGTGATAATTTTTGCATAAAACAGTTAATTTAAAATTGTTTTAGAATAAAAGGTAATGAAAAATGTTCTGAATAGAAAACAATTTAAGGCCGCTATGTAACTATATGAATATTTTTTTTGATTAATCATGGTTTTTATAAAAAAAAACCGCATTAACAATTGCTTGGAAATAGAAAAAATAATTAGGCCGCTAGGCCGCTAGGCCGCCAGGCCGCCAACTTGACGCCGCAAGGCCGCCAGGCCGCCAACTTGACGCCGCAAGGCCGCCAGGCCGCCAACTTGACGCCGCTAGGCCGCCAGGCCGCTAACTTGACGCCGCTAGGCCGCTAGGCCGCTAACTTGACGCCGCTAGGCCGCTAACTTCACGTACATAAGGAAATAGCCGACTTCTTATGTGTATTTGCTGTACGGCAAAAAGTTTTGCTGTTGCAACAACGTGTTCGAACTATTTATCTTGTTTTATTGGCATTTATTGCATTAGTATCCTGCTGAAACAAGTAAGGAAATCACAAATTGCAGCATTTAGTCTGCAGCTAATGGATTTCCTTCATGTGGAACAAGCCATTAATTCGTCATAGTTATATATTAACTGTATTGATAAATGTGTATTCGACCTATGGTTTGGGGATGTAAATACACAATCGTAACAACTCGGCCATCTCCGGCAAGCTTCGAGATTGACCTCGTAAATAGTAGTAAGGATATACGAAAGTGCGATGCGGCTGCCGGCGATTAACACCGTTTTCAATCCGCGTAAAGAAGGCCCATTGTAACAACAAGGAAATGGATTGTGTTAAATTAAATGTGCTTGTTTAAGAGAAAATATTTATTGTAACCTCAAAAAATGTTCGTTTTATTAATATTTAGATGTTTTCTTATAGTTGAAGCACTCTATTTCCTGTAGAAAAATCGTGAGCACACAGAAAATGTACTTGACAGTCATTGAAATGATCATACGGTTCATGGCATGCATGAATCATTACATCGGATTAAATGCATGCATGGACTAAATGTCAACATTTTCTCAACAGGTATAGGAATACCCTATGAAATGTAAGTTTTAAGTCATACTTTGCCGTGTTATTTTTCACACCATGCCTTGCCATTAAAACAACATTACTATTCTGTAAAATCATTGATTGCATTGTGCAGACTTGTGGATTGTGGTAGGATGGGTGTGAGCTTGGCACCCAGTCAGCTTTACCAGCTGAAATCTATGCATGCCTTTACTTCAGCATTATTGGGTTTGGGCTGCATATTTTTTTTGTGTAAACAGTTCTGTGGGGTTGAGGTGGGGCGGTGACTATCCACGCAGTAAGCTCAATTGTTAGAGTACCAATACAACGTTCATGTGGATATGCACCAGACAATTGTAACCACGGCCTCCCTAGGTCTGGGGAATAGTGGGGACTTTGACTTTCAGTACAGCCAACCCCGGCTAAAATCCCCACCCTGCGCGGACGATCCAGTGGCAAAATACCTGCCAAATGCCCCCACACCCCAGGGACTCTAGGTAAGGTCCATTCTCCTCTATATTTTAAGCGAAGATAAAACCACCGCATTCAACCAGCACTGAAGGGCCACCTGATAGGTAAAAACACGGCCCATTTCCCCTGGTTAACCCCAGTATCCCCCCCCCCGGACCTGGGGGGGGGGGGGGGGGGTTACAATTGACTGGTGCACTAAGTTGACAGATCTTGTCTTAAAATTGTATTTGTTCAAGGCAGATCATGCTTCACCTTACCTCCTAGGCTGTGGATAAAACCCACTCATTATAAGTTTCCTTACACATTATACTTGTCTAAATCTATAATTATTAGTCTCAATATCTTTGAGTAAATTGTCATTTTTTATTAAAAACAACAACACCAAAAGAGTAACTGATAAGATACTCAACTGATTTATTTTTTTTGTAAATAAAAGCCTTAAACAAATATTTAGCCAGGTTACTAAGCTTTTCAGCAATGTATACCAGACTTTTTTTCAATAATACTTAATCTATTTTGAATAATTAGCCTTTAGATCACTCTTCACCAAATGACTCTTTTATGTCCAACTCCATAAAATGCAAACAAGAATAATTACAGTTTGGATCAACATGTCTCTTAATTTTATTTTTAATATTAGTCAAGTAATAACAGAGCCATGTGTATGCAATCCAATGTAAAACTAATGATAAATTAGGTTTTGCTCCCATTTTTACTTTCATTTCTGTGCAAAGCCCTTTTAAGTGCATTGAGTCTTTTGGGAGACTTCACAATATTTCTGGCGCTTAATCCCCACATATGGCTTTAAGATGCCATACAAATTTAAGTCTTCATTACAAAATATACTGTATGTCTCCACTTTAACCATAAACACACAATGAGAGGACTATTTAAAGCATTACCATGTGTCAGAATTATAGATCTTTCTTTACATTTTATTTGTCAAATTGTATTACCGGTCTCTTTAGCAATATCCTTGTGCCTCTTTGAGTACTTGGCTTGACAGTTTGGTTTTTAATACATTGTTTTATTTGTACACAACAATGATGATGATGATGATGATGATGATGACACTATGCTATGCCAAAACCTCAACACATTTTCTTCAAACAAAAAAGGACAGTCATTCAGAATAACTTTTATTACATCATTTGAGAAAATAAACTCATACAATCAACGAAATAAACATGCATCTGTAAAATCACAAGTCATGTTATGTGTTCGTTAAATTCAACTTAATAAAGAAAATAAATATTGGTTGCAGTAAGCAATGCGCAACATTCCAACAGACTGAAAAATAAATCAACACAAATGGAAAAACTGTTTGCAAGTCAGCTAGTATCTTATTTTATTCCTTATCAGATTGCTATGCAAGCTGGAAGCTTACAAAATCACTCTTAAGTCTGTTGCCTAAGAAGAAACAAGTATGGTCATCCTTTTCCTGAGGTCAAGAGAAAGTATCTTGGAGGTCTTGAACTCACAACCTTGAATTTGGGGCTTATCCTCTAGACCACTTTCACCTTTTCACATTTTAAAGAGCCCAGTTTACAATATGGCATTTGCAAGGATGTGCCCTATTAACAGATTTTCTGAAGTCTTAAAAATTGAACTGAACAAAATAGTTCTCCTTTATTTGGTCTGCCGATGCCATCTGTTTCTGTTTTTGTAGTTATCTTCCCTCCATAATATAGGAAAACCACTTAAAGCGTATATAAATCCTTTACCATTTTACCCTTTTAAAATATATGTTCGGATTTATTTAATAATCACGGACCAACAGATGACTTTTATCTTCAACTTCACATCAGTATGTAAGTCATCAAATATTTGAGATGACAAGATTTTCCACTGAACGCTTTGTTTCCATCTTGCACTCATTTTTCCAAGGAAGGCGTTGCAGTTGTGTTAAGATGATTGCCATGCATTGCAGGTCAATCCTCATACAATGGCATTTTTGATTACATTCGGATTCCAGTGCCTGAAATAGAAAACAGAAAATACAACAATAATAGGAATTATATTTTCAGATCAATTATTTTAAAAGCCTGTACAACAACAGAAAAGTATTCACAAAACATTAAGTGCAACACCAATTTAAAGCTGCATCCTCACAGTTTTACTGTTCTGACACCTTTTTTATTTTTGTCTTTAAATGAGCCAATTGGCAATTATTGTGCAAATGAATGGAAACCAGTGATATTAGACTGCTGACATAATATCAGATCACAGTCTTTCATATACAAGTTTGAAAATTTGGTAAAAAATCCTCCAACTAGTCATATAAAGTCACACATAATAGAACAGATTTCAATTGTTTTGAAAATATTTTTTTGCTATTGCTTTAAGCCATATAATTAATTATATGTGTAAATTTAATTTAATTACTCCTTTGGGCTTTTGAAGAATGACCAAGAAGAACTGTCAATCTGTGAGAGAGCAGCTTTTAGCTCTGGACTACTGGTTAATTAAAAAATATGAAATGAAATTGTTATCATGTTTATATTCATCTACAATGTTGATATTTTAATACTGTCAATCCTTGTTGGTTAATTGTACAAACATGCAGGTACTTTTGGGCTTAAACCAATAGGATACTTGACTGTTAAATGATTGTCCGAATTTCGAAAATAACACAACCATTACCTCATCTGCCTTTTTCATTAGAACAAGCCGGGAATCAGAGTCAGCTGCACCCCTGGTACCATACTCTTCTCTGAAAATGACAATAAGATTAAAATTTAAATGTCTGCATTTCATTGGCACAGTAAAAATGTCAGCATTTTTCAATGTTTCTGCATCACCACCACTGGTGGATATCAAAGAATTTAGTCTTGAAAGAAATGTGTGCTGGTTTTTGCGTTCAAACTCATTTTGTTAAACCAATAGAATGAAGATCTAATTTATTTAGAGAACTATATTAGTGAACAGGGCCGAGGTATTCAATTGTGCCATTACATTAAGTTGTTCGCTACCAACACTCACGGACATATAAACCATACATCCTTGGTTAAAAGAATGTAAATTAAGTATAAAAAAATAAAGTTAATGATATGAAATGTATGAGATAAATACACTGAGAAAGAAAGTCTAACCCATTATCTAGTCCAAATAATTGTATGTTGACGGATTTTTTTTAGATTTTTGATATGGCAAATCCTTCACGTACAAATTGTTTAGTATCAAAAGCACAGGCATCTGGATCATTGTTTGTCACTTAAATGTTGTTTAAAACCATTTTGGGTACATACAATGAGATAAACAACACATCTGAAGATATTTAGTGTCTTTCATATACAAAAAAGAAACAAGGTATCTAACTCAAACTTACCCGATTCCACGGTAGAGTCCAGTTTTATGCAAATTTCTCAACCAACATAAAAACAATCCATTTTTACCATATCCCCCCCGGATTATTTTAAGTGACAAACAATGATCCAGATGCCTGTGATCAAAAGTGGGTAGTTGTTCCGATCAGGATTCCGGGTTAAAGCATATAGCGTCTATAAAATATCATAAAAACAAGAAATATTACCAGATAACGTTATTTTGTATTAGTTCCATACACAAAAAAATAAATATCCAACTTATAATTATGAGTTTGACGGCTTTTCTTCATTTCATTCTGTCAAAACATAACGATATATACATGAAGGGCACCTGCAAGGCTTTAGGGCACAGTTTTAAATCGCTCGGAACATTTCGGCCATAGCCGAGTTGTTACGATTGTATAACGAGGTCTATCACGAAGCTTTGTCGGAGGAGGCCGAGCTATTACGATTGTATCGAGTTGTTCCCCTTCGCATAATTGTTGTCTGTGTCAGTCAACGGTTCATCTTGCCTGTCACTGTCGACATTCGACATGCTTTAAATCGCGGTTTATCTCGCCTGCCAATGTCGACATTCGACATGCTTCAAATGGCGGTTTATCTCGCCTGCCACTGTCGACATTCGACATGCTTCAACTGGCGGCTTATACCGCCTGCCACTGTCGACAGTCGACATGCTTTAACTCGCGGTTTATCTCGCCTACCACTATTCGACATGCTTCAACTTGCGGTTTATCTCACCTGCCAATGTCAACATTCGACATGCTTTAACTCGCGGTTAATCTCGTCTGTCATTGTCGACATTCGACATGCTTCAAATGGCGGTTTATCTCGCCTGCCACTGTCGACATTCGACATGCTTCAACTGGCGGTTTATACCGCCTGCCTCTGTCGACATGCTTCAACTTGCGGTTTATCTCGCCTGCCAATGTCGACAATCGACATGCTTTAACTCGCGGTTAATCTCGCCTGCCATTGTCGACATTCGACATGCTTCAACTGGCGGTTTATCTCGCCTGCCACTGTCGCCATTCGACATGCTTCAACTGGCGGTTTATACCGCCTGCCACTGTCGACAGTCGACATGCTTTAACTGGCGGTTCATCTCGCACGCCACTGTCGACATTTGACATGCGTCAACTGGCGGTTTATCTCGCCTGCCATTGTCGACATTCGACATGCTTCAACTGGCGGTTTATCTCGCCTGCCATTGTCGACATTCGACATGCTTCAACTGGCGGTTTCTCTCGCCTGCCGCTGTCGACATTCGACATTCTTCAACTAGCGGTTTATCTCGCCTGCCACTGTCGCCATTCGAAATGCTTTAACTGGCGGTTCATCTCGCCTGCCATTGTCGACATTCGACATGCTTCAACTGGCGGCTCATCTCGCAAGCCACTGGCGATAGTCGACATGCTTCAACTGACATTCATCATGTGTTTACTGGCGGTCTATTCTGCTCGATGTTGTCGACAATCGTCATGGGTTTCCTGGCGGTCTATTCTGCTCGATGTTGTCGACAATCGTCATTTGATTACTGGCGGTCTATTCTGCTCGATGTTGTCGGCATTCGGTATGTGTTTACTGGCGGTCTATTCTGCTCGACGTTGTCGACAATCGTCATGTGTTTACTGGCGGTCTATTCTGCTCGACGTTGTCGACAATCGTCATGTGTTTTCTGGCGGTCTATTCTGCTCGACGTTGTCGGCATTCGGCATGTGTTTACTGGCGGTCTATTCTGCTCGATGTTGTCGACAATCGTCATGTGTTTACTGGCGGTCTATTCTGCTCGATGTTGTCGACAATCGTCATGTGTTTTCTGGCGGTCTATTCTGCTCGATGTTGTCGACAATCGTCATGTGTTTACTGGCGGTCTATTCTGCTCGACGTTGTCGACAATCGTCATGTGTTTTCTGGCGGTCTATTCTGCTCGACGTTGTCGACAATCGTCATGTGTTTTCTGGCGGTCTATTCTGCTCGACGTTGTCGGCATTCGGCATGTGTTTACTGGCGGTCTATTCCGCTGGATGTTGTCGACAATCGTCATGTGTTTACTGGCGGTCTGTTCTGCTCGATGTTGTCGACAATCGTCATGGGTTTAGTGGCGGTCTGTTCTGCTCGATGTTGTCGACAATCGTCATGGGTTTCCTGGCGGTCTATTCTGCTCGATGTTGTCGACAATCGTCATGTGTTTACTGGCGGTCTATTCTGCTCGATGTTGTCGTCAATCGTCATGTGTTTTCTGGCGGTCTATTCTGCTCGACGTTGTCGGCATTCGGCATGTGTTTACTGGCGGTCTATTCTGCTCGAGGTTGTCGACAATCGTCATGTGTTTACTGGCGGTCTATTCTGCTCGATGTTGTCTACAATCGTCATGTGTTTTCTGGCGGTCTATTCTGCTCGATGTTGTCGACAATCGTCATGTGTTTACTGGCGGTCTATTCTGCTCGACGTTGTCGACAATCGTCATGTGTTTTCTGGCGGTCTATTCTGCTCGACGTTGTCGACAATCGTCATGTGTTTTCTGGCGTTCTATTCTGCTCGACGTTGTCGATAATCGTCATGTGTTTTCTGGCGGTCTATTCTGCTCGACGTTGTCGGCATTCGGCATGTGTTTACTGGCGGTCTATTCTGCTGGATGTTGTCGACAATCGTCATGGGTTTACTGGCGGTCTATTCTGCTCGATGTTGTCGACAATCGTCATGGGTTTAGTGGCGGTCTGTTCTGCTCGATGTTGTCGACAATCGTCATGGGTTTCCTGGCGGTCTATTCTGCTCGATGTTGTCGACAATCGTCATGTGTTTACTGGCGGTCTATTCTGCTCGATGTTGTCGTCAATCGTCATTTGATTACTGGCGGTCTATTCTGCTCGATGTTGTCGGCATTCGGTATGTGTTTACTGGGGGTCTATTCTGCTCGACGTTGTCGACAATCGTCATGTGTTTACTGGCGGTCTATTCTGCTCGACGTTGTCGACAATCGTCATGTGTTTTCTGGCGGTCTATTCTGCTCGACGTTGTCGGCATTCGGCATGTGTTTACTGGCGGTCTATTCTGCTCGATGTTGTCGACAATCGTCATGTGTTTACTGGCGGTCTATTCTGCTCGATGTTGTCGACAATCGTCATGGGTTTACTGGCGGTATATTCTGCTCGATGTTGTCGACAATCGTCATGGGTTTCCTGGCGGTCTATTCTGCTCGATGTTGTCGGCAATCGTCATGGGTTTCCTAGCGGTCTATTCTGCTCGATGTTGTCGACAATCGTCATGTGTTTCCTGGCAGTCTATTCTGCTCGATGTTGTCGACAATCGTCATGTGTTTCCTGGCGATCTATTCTGCTCGATGTTGTCGACAATCGTCATGTTTTAACTGGTGGTTTATAGCCCTCCATTGGCGACATTCGTTAGGCTGACGGTTTATCTAACCCGCCATTGTTGTTATTTGTCATGTTTAACTTGCGTTTGATCTCGCCCGTCTGCTGTTCGTGTGTAACTTTCTTTGTCGGTTTTCAAAACATGTTTTAACTGGCGGTCTATTTAGCTCGCCATTTTCGTCATTCGTCATGTGTTAGGTGGTGATCTAAATCGCCCGTTTTTCGACATTCGGCATGTGTTAAGTAGGTCTTGCCAGTCTTTGTCGACCTTTGTTATGTTCCTTCTGGCCTTTTTTCGCCCGACATTATTTTCATTCTGATCGTGTTCATGTTCCGATTTATCTTAACTGTCGTTTTGAAAATTCAGCTTGTGGTAATTGGTAATAACTTATAAGCTCGTCCTTCATTGTTGACGTTCGACATGTATAAACTGACGATGTATCGTGTATACAGGCTTATGTTGCCTGGTCATTTGACTTGCTATTCAGTATGATATTTATTGCCCCGGTCATTGTTGAAACACTTCATTATTATCTGCGGTCTCTCTCGCTCTTCTATCGCCCGTCTTGATCTTCAGACGGCAGTGGTTAAATCTCGCCCGGCACTGTGGACAACCGTCATGTGTTAACAGGCGATTTATCATGTGGTTTATCAGCAATCGCAATGTATCTAACCCGTCATTTTCGACATTCGGCCCATGTAAACTTGTTTTTATATTGCCCATCATAATCGACGCGAAGCACGTGTTAACATTTGGTGATTGTGGACATTCACCACGTCTTGACTGTGGTTGATCTTGCCCGTCATTGTCGACATTCGCCACGTGTTGAATGTGGTTGATATTGCCCGTGATTGTCGACATTCGCCACGTGTTGATTGCGGTTGATCTTGCCCGTCATTGACGACATTCGCCACGTGTTGAATGTGGTTGATATTGCCCTTCATTGTCGACATTCGCCACGTGTTGATTGCGGTTGATCTTGCCCGTCATTGACGACATTCGCCACGTGTTGAATGTGGTTGATATTGCCCGTCATTGTCGACATTCGCCACGTGTTGATTGCGGTTGATATTGCCCGTCATTTTCGACATTCGCCACGTGTTGAATGTGGTTGATCTTGCCCGTCATTTTCGACATTCGCCACGTGTTGACTGCGGTTGATCTTGCCCGCCATTGTCGACATTCGCCACGTGTTGAATGTGGTTGATTTTGCTCGTCAATGTCGACATTCGCCACGTGTTGACTGCGGTTGATCTTGCCCGTCATTGACGACATTCGCCACGTGTTTACTGCGGTTGATATTGCCCGTCATTGTCGACATTCGCCACGTGTTAAATGTGGTTGATATTGCCCGTCATTGTCGACTTTCGCCACGTGTTGATTGCGGTTGATCTTGAGCGTCATTGTCGACATTCGCCACGTGTTGACTGCGGTTGATCTTGCCCGTCATTGTCGACATCCGTCACGTGTTGACTGCGGTTGATCTTGCCGTTCATTGACGACATTCGCCACGTAATGACTGCGGTTGATCTTGCCGTTCATTGACGACATTCGTCACGTGTTGACAGCGGTTGATCTTGCCGTTCATTAACGACATTCGCCACGTGTTGACTGTGGTTGATCTTGCCCGTCATTGACGACATTCGTCACGTGTTGACTGTGGTTGATATTGCCCGTCATTGTCGACATTCGCCACGTGTTGACTGTGGTTGATCTTGCCCGTCATTGTCGACATTCGTCACGTGTTGACTGCGGTTGATCTTGCCCGTCATTGACGACATTCGCCACGTGTTGACTGCGGTTGATCTTGCCCGTCATTGACGACATTCGCCACGTGTTTACTGCGGTTGATCTTGCCCGTCATTGACGACATTCGTCACGTGTTGACTGCGGTTGATCTTGCCCGTCATTGACGACATTCGTCACGTGTTGACTGCCGTCGTTGTCGACATCCGTCACGTGTTGACTGTGGTTGATCTTGCCCGTTATTGTCGATATTCGCTACGTGTTGACTGTGGTCGATCTTGCCCGTCATTGTCGACCGCCACGTGTTGAATGTGTTTAATATTGCCCGTCATTGTCGACATCCGCCACGTGTTGACTGTGGTTGATATTGCCCGTCATTGTCGACAACCGCCACATGTTGACTGTGGTTGATCTTGCCCGTCATTGTCGACATTCGTCACGTGTTGACTGTGGTTGATCTTGCCCGTCATTATCGACATCCGCCACGTGTTGACTGTGGTTGATCTTGCCCGTCATTGTCGACATTGGTCACGTGTTGACTGTGGTTGATCTTGCCCGGCATTGTCGACATCCGCCACGTGTTGACTGTGGTTGATATTGCCTGTCATTGTCGACATTCGCCACGTGTTGACTGCCGTCATTGTCGACATCCGTCACGTGTTGACTGTGGTTGATCTTGCTCGTCATTGTCGACATTCGCCACGTGTTGACTGTGGTTGATCTTGCCCGTCATTGTCGACATTCGCCACGTGTTGACTGTGGTTGATCTTGCCCGTCATTGTCGACATTCGCCACGTGTTGACTGTGGTTGATCTTGCCCGTCATTGACGACATTCGCCACGTGTTGACTGTGGTTGATCTTGCCCGTCATTGTCGACATTCGCCACGTGTTGACTGTGGTTGATCTTGCCCGTCATTGTCGACATTCGCCACGTGTTGACTGCGGTTGATCTTTCCCGTCATTGTCGACATTCGCCACGTGTTGACTGCGGTTGATCTTGCCCGTCATTGTCGACATTCGTCACGTGTTGACTGCGGTTGATCTTGCCCGGCATTGTCGACATCCGCCACGTGTTGACTGTGGTTGATCTTGCCCGGCATTGTCGACATCCGCCATGTGTTGACTGTGGTTGATCTTGCCCGTCATTGTCGACATTTGCCACGTGTTGACTGCGGTTGATCTTGCCCGTCATTGTCGACATTCGTCACGTGTTGAATGCGGTTGATCTTGCCCGTCATTGTCGACATTTGCCACGTGTTGACTGCGGTTGATCTTGCCCGTCATTGTCGACATCCGTCACGTGTTGAATGCGGTTGATCTTGCCCGTCATTGTCGACATCCGCCACATGTTGACTGTGGTTGATCTTGCCCGTCATTGTCGACATTCGCCACGTTTTTACTATTGTTGATCTTGCATGTCATTGCCAGCATTAGGGAAGTATTTACTAGCAGTTTATATCGCCAGTCAATGTCGATATTCGTCGATCATGAACATGCTTTATATCTCTTCCATTATTGTCGACATTCGTCATGCTGTATATCGCGTTCGTCACTATCGACGTTCGCCTCGAGTAAACTCTTATTTTTTACAGAACGGAACAAAACATAACATCATTTCATTTGACGTATACCCACAAGGTACATATATTAATAAAATATTAATACATGTTAATTACGTGAATTCAACATGTCACTTAATAGAGAGTTGATACATGCAATGTATTATATAGTTATAAATTGCCATAATGCACGATTTACCTGGTGGTTTATCCTGCTCCAGGAGCAGAAAAAGAGCAAGATCCTGCAGGAGAGCATGCAGAAGCTGGACGCGGAGATGAAGCGAACAGACTCGCTTCTCTACCAGATGATCCCAAAACAGGTGGCCGACCGCCTCCGCAGCGGGGAACCAGCAATTACAACGTGCGAGGTAAGATCTATATCACCTTTATGCGCACGGGGCATGGTTAGATCACAATAATAACAATATTGTTTATATCACTCAATCGTGAACGAGCATAGTTTTCACCATAGTGTCCGTATTTTTAATCAATGAGCACTATTTAAGACATTTTAAATTCATTTTCTTATCGAGAAATTTATTCTTTTGAAGTTCACAGAAATTAACTGAAGAAACTTGTTGTTGTCATTATAGACTTAAACTAGAATTCCCATTGATCATTGTAAAATTAGTCAAATACGATGAAAACATCGGAAACGATCTCTGATGGTTAACAGTTGAAGAATTGTATTTCACACGATTTTTCAGAAAAGTTAGACGAATCATCTTTTAAGGGTTAACACACAAGTAAAACGTTAGAAATAGTATACACATTGTTTGCAACTTGATTGTTGTCCTCCTTGTTTTCTTACGTTGAGACCTTATTAACGTTCGAAACGTGCTTAAGAGCTGACCAATTAGCTGACGATGTGGATATAGAGGGATACTGCTGGACAATTGCTGACCATATAGATAAAGATGGAAATTCTTAATAATGAAATGAAACTACATGTAGTATGAATAGTTTTTTTATGTTTCATTAGGTACTTTTAGTTTGTTAAATATTAATTTAATATGATATTTCATTAAAGTTGATATTTTAATACTTTATAAGAGCTTTAAATTGCAAGCCACAAGCAAACTGGCTTACTACCTGCAAGGTCGATTATTATGGTCTAAGAACACAGATTCTGTTGGTCATTACATCTAAAAATACAGCACAATGTGTTGGGCTCTGTATTGTAAAAAAGCAGTGTTTAGTCAAACATTACAAGCACTGTCTGCATCATTCATAGCAAGACATATGTCTGCTGCATCATTCATAACAAGAAGTATATCTGCTGCATCACTCATAACAAGACATACGTCTGCTGCATCACTCATAACAAGACATATGTCTGCTGCATCATTCATAACAAGAAGTATATCTGCTGCATCACTCATTACAAGACATATGTCTGCTGCATCACTCATAACAATACATATGTCTGCTGCATCACTCATAACAAGAAGTATATCTGCTGCATCATTCATAACAAGAAGTATATCTGCTGCATCACTCATAACAAGACATATGTCTGCTGCATCACTCATAACAATACATATGTCTGCTGCATCATTCATAACAAGACATACGTCTACTGCATCATTCATTACAAGACATATGTCTGCTGCATCACTCATAACAATAGATATGTCCGCTGCATCACTCATAACAAGAAGTATATCTGCTGCATCATTCATAACAAGAAGTATATCTGCTGCACCACTCATTACAAGACATATGTCTGCTGCATCACTCATAACAATACATGTGTCTACTGCATCATTCATAACAAGACATACGTCTGCTGCATCACCCATAACAAGACATACGTCTGCTGCATCACTCATAACAAGACATATGTCTGCTGCATCATTCATAACAAGACATACGTCTGCTGCATCATTCATAACAAGACATACGTCTGCTGCATCACTCATAACAAGACATTCGTCTGCTGCATCATTAATAACAAGACATATGTCTGTTGCATCATTCATAACAAGAAGTATATCTGCTGCATCACTCATAACAAGACATACGTCTGCTGCATCACTCATAACAAAGCATACATCTGCTGCATCACTCATAACAAGACATACGTCTGCTGCATCACTCATAACAAGACATATGTCTGCTGCAACACTCATAACAAGACATACGTCTGCTGCATCACCCATAACAACAAGTTTATCTGCTGCATCACTCATAACAAGACATATGTCTGCTGCATCACTCATAACAAGACATATGTCTGCTGCAACACTCATAACAAGACATAAGTCTGCTGCATCACTCATAACAAGACATATGTCTGCTGCATCACTCATAACAAGACATACGTCTGCTGTATTACTCATAACAAGAAGTATGTCTGCTGCATCACTTATAAAAAGACATATGTCTGCTGCATCACTCATAACAAGACATATATCTGCTGCATCACTCATAACAAGACATATGTTTGCTGCATTACTCATAACAAGACATATGTCTGCTGCAGCACTCATAATAAGACATATGTCTGCTGCAACACTCAAAACAAGACATACGTCTGCTGCATCATTCATAACAAGAAGTATATCTGCTGCATCACTCATAACAAGAAGTATATCTGCTGCATCACTCATAACAAGACATATGTCTGCTGCATCACTCATAACAAGGCATATGTTTGCTGCAACACTCATAACAAGAAATATATCTGCTGCATCACTCATAACAAGACATATGTCTGCTGCATCACTCATAACAAGACATATGTCTGCTGCAATACTCAGAACAAGACATACGTCTTCTGCTTCACCCATAACAAGACATATGTCTGCTGCAATACTCAAAACAAGACATACGTCTTCTGCTTCACCCATAACAAGACATATGTCTGCTGCAACACTCATAACAAGATATACGTCTGCTGCATCACTCATAACAAGACATATGTCTGCTGCATCACTCATAACAAGACATACGTCTGCTGTATCACTCATAACAAGAAGTATATCTGCTGCATTACTCATAACAAGAAGTATATCTGCTGCATCACTCATAACAAGACATATGTCTGCTTCATCACTCATAACAAGACATATGTCTGCTGCATCACTCATAACAAGACATATGTCTGCTGCATCACTCATAACAAGACATACGTCTGCTGCATCACTCATAACAAGTCATATGTTTGCTGCATCACTCATAACAAGAAGTATATCTGCTGCATCACTCATAACAATACATATGTCTGCTGCATCAGTCATAACAACAAGTATATCTGCTGCATCACTTATAACAAGACATATGTCTGCTGCATCACTCATAACAAGACATATGTCTGCTGCATCACTCATAACAAGACATATGTCTGCAGCATCACTCATAAGAAGACATATGTCTGCTGCATCACTCATAACAACAAGTATATCTGCTGCATCACTCATAACAAGACATATGTCTGCTGCATCACTCATAAAAAGACATATGTCTTCTGCATCACTCATAACAAGACATACGTCTGCTGCATCACTCACAACAAGACATACGTCTGCTGCATCACTCATAACAAGACATATGTCTGCTGCATCACTCATAACAAGACATATGTCTGCTGCATCATTCATAACAAGACATATGTCTGCTGCATCACTCATTACAAGACATATGTCTGCTGCATCACTCATAACAAGACATGTGTCTGCTGCAACACTCATAACAAGACATATGTCTGCTGCATCACTCATAACAAGAAGTATATCTGCTGCATCACTCATAACAAGACATACGTCTGCTGCATCACTCATAACAAGACATACGTCTGCTGCATCACTCATAACAAGACATACGTCTGCTGCATCACTCATAGCAAGACAAATGTCTGCTGCATCACTCATAACAAGAAGTATATTTGCTGCATCACTCATAACAAAACATATGTCTGCTGCATCACTCATAACAAGACATATGTCTGCTGCATCACTCATAAAAAGACATATGTCTGCTGCATCACTCATAAAAAGACATATGTCTGCTGCATCACTCATAACAAGAAAAATATCTGCTGCATCACTCATAACAAGAAGTATCTTTAAAAAGATATGTGTCCCTGGTACACTAGCGGGAGGAATAGTGTCCGATGGTTTGAATGTTGAAAATGTAATTGAGATTGTTTTTGGTTTAATGATTGTTGGGTCAATCCTGAATCAGTGCAGCTGTTTGAAAGGAATATCATTACCATGCACAGTATTCAGCAGACGTATGTCTTGTTATGAGTGTTGCAGCAGACATATGTCTTGACTTGGCGTATAGGTTGTCATATGTACGGGAGATTTTGTTCAATCATAAGAATGCCACTTGCATTTCTTGATCTTGTTGACATGATTATAACGTTTTAACATAACAAAGCAATGTAGGTTTAGAAAGATACAAACTATACACACAAGGTTGTTTAAACAAGACTACATGTTCAGTGTACAATGAGAAGCATTCTATAACCAAGGATGCCGCTCTGTGCTCTAAAATTCCGCCAGTTTTATGCCGGATACATTTCTGAAAAAAGACAACATTGTATTTGAAAATGTCAAAATATTGTTTTGCTGAAAATAAACCTTATGAAGCAATATGAATCAATACTATGAAGATACGGTGAGTTCACAACAGCAAATATCATGGTGAAGTTTTTACCCAATTCTTACCATATTTATATATTTTTTAAATAAACTTCCATTGGTGGTGGTTTCTAAAATGTTTGGTTCTTCGACAATGCAACCTCCGGCGGGGGATATAAATTCTTGAATATGCTTCATTTTTAATATCGTAAAGTGAGTTTTGCCTCCAGCTTTTACTGCTATACTCTTTGTGACATCTTTACGGAATTAGTATAAGCTGGTGCAGTTGTGCTCTGATATCTAGCATCTTAATGATCAAGGGCTTTTAAGGTCAGCCATATATTCTAGTGTATCCCCCGGTATATCAATTATCTTTTTCATATATGCATCTCCTGGAGATTTTATTACTCCAATCGATTAATTCTTGGGAGTGCGATGAACTGGAATCCGATATGCGAAATACCTTTGTTAGGACCGTCCCTTTTACTATTTAAACCGTAGGTCGTGTTTAAAGTTGATGCATCCATGGTCTAATGGTATGGTAACACTTTACTGTCAATCCAAGGGCCGCAGGTTCGGTTCTCCGCCGCACCACTAAAATACTGATCGTCTTCCGGGAGGGACGTTAAATGGGGGTGCCGTGCGACAATACTAGAAGACATTATGTGTGTGCACTATGCTCCCAAAACCTAAAATGGCTAACAATCTTATCGGAGCACTCGCTAAGTGCAAGTATAAATAAGCTTACACACCACCACTACCCCTAAAGTTGATGCAGGTTTATTATAAATGTGTGTATATTTGTTAAAGGTTTATGTTAAGTGTATGGGTATTCACTAGCGGATCCATGGGGATAGCGGATTCCCCCCCCCCCAAAAAAAAAAAAGAAAAAGAAAAAAAGAAATCGCCCCAGTTTACTTTTTATTTCAATATAAGAGAAAAAGAGAAATACGCCCAAAAATACACCATTTCGGATTAGGAATTGTTAAATTGTTCATGGGGGAGTACTCACAACCCACAACCCCTCCCCCTGTCAACACTTTAAACCAAATTAATTTTGGTTCTCAGGGAGGGGCGTAAGGAAAAAAGGTACGCCCTCTCTAACATCAAATCCTGGATCCTCCCCTGGTATTTGTTGCAGGTTTATTATATGTTTGTGGGTTTTTGTTTCAGGTTTATTATATGTTTATGGGTATATGTTGCAGGTGTTCGAGAATGTGACGATCCTTTTTAGTGACGTGGTGGGCTTCACGCGCATCTGCAGCCAGATCTCGCCCATGGAGGTCGTCTCCATGCTGAACGCCATGTACACCAAGTTCGACCAGCTCAGCGAGCAGCACAACGTCTACAAGGTCACATTGACTTCGGGCTCTGATGCCTGAATTTTAAAACATTTAGCTCATCTGAGCAGAGCGGTTTCTTTGTGAGCTATTGTGATCACTTTATGTCTGCAATTAGCTTTTGAATATTGGACTTGGTCAGATTTCGTTGTTGCTTGGTCAAATCATAGCAAAAATTAATGAACTCGTTTGATTTGCATCGCATCATCTGGAAACGTGCGAGGATCTACCTCCTTCATTAAATGCAGGTCGAGCTCATGTTTGTTTGGTAAGGTATAAGTACAAAATGTACACAATGAGCCGAATTCGGATGTACATGTTATTGTTTTATTGGGTATATCAATCTGTTCAGTGACCGTTCAGGAAGCAATACTGAAACATTCATGACAATATCTCCAAAACTGAGCAAGATAATCATATATTGGGTAACTGAATACGAAGGTAGATAATTGAAATGGCACGCATAATAATCCTATCAATATTTCAACTAGCTTTAGTAATTTATTTTACCATAAAATGAAACTTTATGAACGAAGAGTTTGATAATTTGTTTGAGTATTTGTAAACAATCAGGCCGTTTGAGGCAGACACTTTGCATAGCCGGGGTAAGTCGGAACGAGAACAGTGGTTGCTGTGGAAACAGGAATGAAGAAGTTGTCATAAATCACCATGAAATGACAACCCTTTTAAAGAAAGAAATTTGGATGAAATTAAAACGCATTGAAAACATCATTATTTCCGACATATTTTGTTACCCAAAATCGCACGAAGCGGATCATATGAAAATTACAGAATCCAGCACCTGACCAATAATCTAGACGTGTCACGATGCCTTATGCTTATAGTTTCGACATAAATAAGATGACTATGTAATGATTGGTAAAAAATGACTGCAATGTGAAGATCTAGTCATAGATCACGAGGTGAAATGCTGGAGAGGTCATTTTCCCTGCCAAATGTTGATGAACTTACATTTAAAACCTACACTAAACAATGTTTTGTATGGTTTCTATGTGAAATTCATACTTGAACGTAACTTTTACCTGCCATTGACTTGGACAGAATGTGTGTTTCTATGGCAACCTTTCTTGAAGTACATCCTCATTGCTTGTTACCAAGATTCGCGATTTGGGGTCTTCATGGCCCCTTCTTCTTAAAGTAAAGTAGACATTTTGACCCTTCTCAACAACTTATATGAGTTGTTTATATGTCTTGAAATGTTTCTAAGTAATGCGTTTTGGCTCAGGGCTTGTAAAAGATAACACTTTCACCTAAGCTAATCTAGTGTCTAACATCAGTTGAACGAAGCGTTTCAATGAATACTCGAGTGTAGATCAAATGATATGAGCAACAGCTGATTTTAAGGACATAACTAAGTGTTGCATACAAAGTCAAACTCCACGTTCATGTTTGAGTGTGTTGTGTGTGCAAGTGGGGCGCTCTTATAAACATGCCACACATACATAAATAGCTATGGATATCAGGTTTTTAAGACAAAAAATGTTATGAATATAAATTGATCAATTTTTGAACAATTATGCTGATAAAAGATGTTCAACGTACATATGATGTATCCGTGGTTGTGATGTGTATATGCAGTGGTTTTAGGGGCGGGTGGAGGAACAGTACATGATGAGTTTTTTGTATTACAGGTGGAGACTATCGGTGACGCCTACATGGTGGTTTCCGGCGCCCCGGACAAGACACGTTACCACGCTCTCCATATATGCGACATGTCCCTCGACATGCTAGACGCCATGGCCGAGCTCCGCGACCCCTCTACCAACGGCAACATGAAGATACGCGTCGGTACGTTACAAAAATATGACATGAGATCGGCTTACAACTAGCGTAATCTGTCACTGAAATATGATTTGTGATTCAGTGTGTGAAGTGCCACAAAATAAATGAAAAATGACTTTTCGCGATATCTGATTAAATAGTATCTAATATAGTAAGTATTTGTTTTTATTTAGAACGAATTAGTTACTCAATTATAGCATGTGTCCTAGTAATGTGCTGTATGTGAACTTGTTGTTTGTTGGCAGGTGTACACTCCGGGAACACGGTGGCGGGAGTGGTGGGGATCAAGATGCCGCGCTACTGCCTGTTCGGCGACACCGTGAACACCGCCTCGCGCATGGAGACGAACGGCGAGGTGACCACGCTCTATAGCTGCCTTTATAATCAATTACAAACGCTATTTTCTCTCATCTCAGATAAGTAGATCTCAAAAAATAACCAGGCTAGAAATTCTTATCTTGCCCACGGGCAGAGAAAAAACAAGTACCCATATGGAACTCCTTTTTAATGGTCATCACTTTGTAATTACCCCCCCCCCCCCGCCTGTTGAAGACTGTCGTCTGTAGAAACCTTGTCTTGTGGCAATATTTAGAATGCTAATTTATTATTTCTCGGTTCAAATGTCACCATAAAAAGTTTTCACGCACCTTTCAAGAAATAATGCTACACTCCTCAGAACTATTTAAAGACCGACTTGACTATTAACATAATCTGAATCACTTCGCGCATATCCATGACAGCCACAAATTATCACATATCCATACGCATTTATTTTCACTACGCACAAATGAGTTCCAGCAAAAAATACATATGACTTATCTTTTATACTGTGGTGGGACGAAAAAGCATCTTCTTAAACTGCTCGTGTAAGTTAGGTTCAACCCAACTCTCGCGCAGGGTGTTTTGCGGAAACGAGGTTTACCGAGTTTCCGCAAAACACTATACGCTCGGGTCGGGATGAACCTATCTTACAAACTCGGCCATGGAAGATACTTATAGTCCCCCATGATAATTCCTTTGCATAGAACATGTCACATAGTTCCTGCTTCCTTAACAACGCGCCCCACACATCTATTATTTTCTACACGATATCATTTAACAAAATCATAACTTACTCCAGTCGTTATCACAAAAGCTACCGCATACTGTTTTTGATATAAGGTTGTGTGTTTCAGGCGAACAAGATCCACATCAGCGAGACGACGCGTCGTGAGCTGCTGGACTTCCCGTACATTCTGGAGGAGCGGGGGACCATCCCCGTCAAGGTCAGCCATACACTGATTTATATCGCTTTTGTCGATGTTATTGAATGTGAACATTTACTATTAATTTGCAACATAATTCCCTTCTCGAACATACGATAACTCCACTGCTGTCTTACAGGGCAAAGGGTCGATGAAGACGTACTGGCTGCTGAGCCGGGAACCGGTGGAAAACCCCAACACGCGCTGTCCGTTCGGCTCCATTCTGCTTGAGGAGCTCTCTAAGGTCAACAGGAGTAACGAAAACGACGTGTTCAGCGTACAGAGGCGCAACGTGCACGAGTCTACCGAATTCGGTGAGCTACGGTCATTATACTCCCCCGTGTCCTTCGAAGATGTGAAACGATCAAAGTCGGGTAACTCGACGCCAATGGAATCACCGGCAAAGAGGTTAAATCAGAGCAATGTCAGTCAGTTCAATCATGACCATACAGCCACAGTGAACAACCACTCCAATTTTGTCCCGCAAATAAAAGAGCCGGCCTCTATAGTGAGAATCACGAACAAGATTCAGCGTGTCGGTGATGACTCCAACAAAACGCATTTCATAAGCAGCCCACTCAGTGCGTCCAGCCGGACATGTTGTATACTGTGAATGAGCATTAATGTGAAACAAACATGGCATAGTCTTGGTACAATCATGAGGTAGTGAAACGTTCCTAGCGGTCATGGTCAGTCAAGGTGACTTTGTATTTTGTGTCCAATGGTACTTACTAAACGTTCGAATATAAAATTTTCCAAACACGATTCATGTTAGTTTGACTGTCCATGAGACGATTATGTAAAAAGTCACTTTACTAGGCCTTCAGTCATGGTGAATAGTTTCAACGTTGAAGCAGCTGTAGGAAAAGTTTTATCAAAAGTTACTGAAGCCGTAGAAGAAGAATACGTAAGAGGTAATTGACCACTAGGAATCCTTCCAAATAAGACTTATGATTTCCAAGGAAGGCATTTTCAAGATTCTGGACACCTCTTATTAAACTAATTTCCAATCGACAATGATCAATATCAAATGTACATATATTTTGTTTACACAAGTTAGTGTACAACGTACAACAACAAAGTATTGAAAATACATTTTGAACGTAGCATGTTAACAAACGAAATATATTTGTTAAAGAAATGTTGTCATAAATAGTGTATGTATTTAAAGCCACGTAATACATTATGAAATTTCTCAGGTTGTATATATGAGAATTCAGTTTGGACAGGTCACGTGAGGTATAATAAAATAAATTATATTTGTTGATTTCAATGGATGATCGTTTTTTATTTTACGAGTGTAAATGACAAACATAGTTTCACGAGTGGCGGAGTGAAAATATAGCTTTTTTATCACGAATGAAATTAATTACGATCTTGCACTGAAATCAACATTTTTCTGGAGGGGGGGGGGTTGCTTATTTTCGGATTTTTTTTAGTTTATTAGACTATTTTTTATAAAACTCCGATTTTGGAAAAGAGTGTTTTCTTCGTCGCTACTCGTGGGACGCCCCTCACGCAAATTTAGCTGGTGACGTAGCTGTCAATTTTCTATTTCCGGTTCGATAAAATTCTTCGATTTAAAAAAAAAAAGTTTATTATTGACTCATTTTTAGTGCAAACATGTTATGAACATCATGAACATCAATTAATGATATTTTATTAATGCATCTATGTTCCAAATAATAACAGTTAATGCACGAAAACACTTTTAAATCAATACATGACCAACTTACTACGGCGCCATTTAATTGAATGAAAATTTGAAAGGTCGAATGTGTTAGCAAAACAATTGCGTAAAGTCATTAGATAAAAATAGTGTTCTTAGTTTAAGAGTGTGTTTCATGATACGTAGGTATTCAGTAATCCCTCACTGTCAGAGACTACACTTATTCCCTTGAAGACGGGTCGTTTTCCATGTAAAGAGTGAAGACCACGCTAGGTTGCTGACAAATTTTGAGGTGTGGGTTTGGGTAAACAAATCGTCAGTTGATCTGATAAGTGTTATGTGAATTTTCCGGGAAGTTAGTGTCACGAATTACAGCGACACACAGTTCAGAATGTTTGTACATGATATAGCATCGTATTTATGTTCGAGCCGTTGATTTCGTCTGTAATTTCAGTGGTCGAAATTAGCACAAGCCCGCAAGCCCAGCACTAGGAGAATGCTTTCCGGGATGGCTCATGTTTTTTATATAGCAGGGCTTGTTAATGTTTTAAGTTAAGCACTGGTATTAGAATTTGGGATTGTTCATCCAAACGTTTAATTTCTATGACTGTAATTTGTTTTGTATGAAAGCAAATGTTCGAACATTCAGCTTCAAAATTCAAGAAAACGTTTGTAAATAAGAATTATTAAAACTTATGCAACTTTTTTTAAATTTCAAATTATTTTTGGCAACATTTTGTGATTTCGTTGTAATCAAGGGGAAGTAACTACAATGGAATTCGAAAGTAGTACTTAACTGTTGATACTTTCACTCCTTAGTTTGCAGTGATATTTCCACTGTCGTCATTTCACTAATAAAACTCCATATTTCATCGAAAAGTATGAACGAAAGAAGAATGTACAGCGTTGCAATTTCAACGTTGAAATAACGACTAGTATCCAGTCATCTTTCAACGTTGAAACAGTGTTGTATGCCTGATGGGTAGTGTCTCTGTGTTTGATCAGGCATAATCTAAAGTTTACGAAGGCAGCCAGTCAGTGTGACTAGTGAGGACCTGTCACTCTGTTTGACAAGCTAGGGCATGTAATCCGGGTGTTCAACCTATTCATTCAATCAAAGCATTTGTGAAATTATGTGGGATGTGACAAAACGGTTTCAGTGAGCATTAAGCAGGGGAGTTTGACATATAGCAGGGTGTTTGACATATAGCAGGGGGTGTGGTAAATAGCAGGGGGTATGACATATAGCAGGGTGTATGACATATAGCAGGGTGTGTGACATATAGCAGGGTGTGTGACATATAGCAGGTTGTGTGACATATAGCAGGATGAGTGACATATAGCAGGATGAGTGACATATAGCAGGTTGTGTGACATATAGCAGGGATTGTGACATATGGCAAGGTGTTAGACATATAGCAGGGATTGTGGCATATTGCAGGGTGTGTGGCATATAGAAGGGATTGTGGTATATAGCAGGGTGTGTGACATATAGCAGGGTGTGTGACATATAGCAGGGTGTGTGACATATAGCAGGGTGTGTGACATATAGCAGGATGAGTGACATATAGCAGGTTGTGTGACATATAGCAGGGATTGTGACATATGGCAAGGTGTTAGACATATAGCAGGGATTGTGGCATATTGCAGGGTGTGTGGCATATAGAAGGGATTGTGGTATATAGCAGGGTGTGTGACATATAGCAGGTTGTGTGACATATAGCAGGGTGTGTGACATATAGCAGGTTGTGTGACATATAGCAGGTTGTGTGACATATAGCAGGATGAGTGACATATAGCAGGTTGTGTGACATATAGCAGGGATTGTGACATATGGCAAGGTGTTAGACATATAGCAGGGATTGTGGCATATTGCAGGGTGTGTGGCATATAGAAGGGATTGTGGTATATAGCAGGGTGTGTGACATATAGCAGGGTGTGTGACATATAGCAGGGTGTGTGACATATAGAAGGGATTGTGGTATATAGCAGGGTGTGTGACATATAGCAGGGTGTGTGACATATAGCAGGGTGTGTGACATATAGCAGGGTGTGTGACATATAGAAGGGATTGTGGTATATAGCAGGGTTTGTGACATATAGCAGGGTGTGTGACATATAGAAGGGATTGTGGTATATAGCAGGGTATGTGACATATAGCAGGGTGTGTGGCATATAGAAGGGATTGTGGTATATAGCAGGATGAGTGACATATAGCAGGGTGTGTGACATATAGAAGGGTGTGTGACATATAGCAGGGTGTGTGACATATAGCAGGATGAGTGACATATAGCAGGTTGTGTGACATATGGCAGGTTGTGTTACATATAGCAGGGTGTGTGACATATATCGGGGTATGTGACATATAGCAGGATGAGTGACATATAGCAGGTTGTGTGACATATAGCAGGTTGTGTGACATATAGCAGGGATTGTGGCATATTGCATGGATTGTGACATATAGCAGGGTGTGTGACATATAGCAGGGATTGTAGCATATAGCCGGGTGTGTGGCAAATAGCAGGGATTGTGGCATACAACAGTGAGAAACATATTGCAGGTGTATATTACATATAACAGGGGAATGTGACATATATAGCCGGGGGTGAAATATATATGGCCGGGGGTGACAAATAGCAGGGGGTGATATGTATAGCAGGGGGTTGAAATATAGCAGAGAGATGGGCAAAATAGAAATGAGATGTTAAAAATAGCAGTTGGGGATGGGACATATAGCAGGGGATGACAATACAAGCAGGGGGTGACATATAGCAAGGGGTGACATGTATAGCAGGGGTGACATATAAAAAGGGATGACATGTATAGCAGGGGAGTGACATATAGCAAGGGGTGACATGTATAACAGGGGGTGACATATATAAAGGGATGACATGTATAGAGGGGTGACATAAAGCAAGGGGCGACATTTATAGCAGGGGGTGGCATATAGCAAGGGGTGACAATTATAGCAAGGGATGACATATAGAAAGGGGTGACATGTACAGCAGGGGTTACATAAAGCAAGGGATGACATGTATAGCAGTGGAGTGACATATAGCAAGAGATGGCATGTATAGCAGGGGAGTGACATATAGGAAGGGGTGACATGTATAGCAGGGGGTGACATATATAAAGGGATGACATGTATAGCAGAGGTGACATAAAGCAAGGGGTGACATGTACACCAGGGGGTGGCATATAGCAAGGGATGACAATTATAGCAAGGGATGACATATAGCAAGGGGTTACAACTATAGCAGGGGAGTGACATATAGCAAGGGGTGACAAGTATAGCAGGGGAGTGACATATGGCAGGGGGTGACATGCATAGCAGGGGGTGACATATAGAAAGGGATGACATGTATAGCAGGGGGTGATATAAAGCAAGGGGTGACATGTATACCAGGGGGTGGCATATAGCAAGGGGTGACAATTATAGCAAGGGATGACATATAACAAGGGGGTTACAATTATAGCAGGGGTGACATATAGCAAGGGTGTCAATTACAGCAGGGTGATGACATATGGCAGGGACACGCGACATACAGCAATGGGGATGTGACAAATAGGAGTTAGGAATGTGACTTTTAGCACGGGGTGTCATAAAGAAGGAATTGTGACATATGGTGTGTGCCATTGCATGCTGATTAAAGTTAAATTCCTCAAAAAAGTGTATGTTGAGTTTAACGGCGAAGTATTTAGTTTTGAAATATCTCGAAAAGAAACAAGCAGTGTTACTAGGTGTATAATTTTGAAAGCATCCTGCATAAAGGAACACTGGAGAGACTGCAGACTCCATTGTTCGGGAACTAGACTCTCCATTGTTCGGAAACTAGAGTCTCCATTGTTCGGAAACTAGACTCTCCATTGTTCGGAAACTAGAGTCTCCATTGTTCGGAAACTAGACTCTCCATTGTTCGGAAACTAGAGTCTCCATTGTTCGGAAACTAGAGTCTCCATTGTTCGGAAACTAGAGTCTCCATTGTTCGGAAACTAGAGTCTCCATTGTTCGGAAACTAGAGTCTCCATTGTTCGGAAACTAGAGTCTCCATTGTTCGGGAACTAGAGTCTCCATTGTTCGGAAACTAGAGTCTCCATTGTTCGGAAACTAGACTCTCCATTGTTCGGAAACTAGAGTCTCCATTGTTCGGAAACTAGAGTCTCCATTGTTCGGAAACTAGACTCTCCATTGTTCGGAAACTAGAGTCTCCATTGTTCGGAAACTAGACTCTCCATTGTTCGGAAACTAGAGTCTCCATTGTTCGGGAACTAGACTCTCCATTGTTCGGGAACTAGAGTCTCCATTGTTCGGGAACTAGACTCTCCATTGTTCGGAAACTAGAGTCTCCATTGTTCGGAAACTAGACTCTCCATTGTTCGGAAACTAGAGTCTCCATTGTTCGGGAACTAGAGTCTCCATTGTTCGGAAACTAGAGTCTCCATTGTTCGGGAACTAGACTCTCCATTGTTCGGGAACTAGAGTCTCCATTGTTCGGGAACTAGAGTCTCCATTGTTCGGAAACTAGAGTCTCCATTGTTCGGAAACTAGAGTCTCCATTGTTCGGAAACTAGACTCTCCATTGTTCGGAAACTAGAGTCTCCATTGTTCGGAAACTAGAGTCTCCATTGTTCGGAAACTAGAGTCTCCATTGTTCGGAAACTAGACTCTCCATTGTTCGGAAACTAGACTCTCCATTGTTCGGAAACTAGAGTCTCCATTGTTCGGGAACTAGACTCTCCATTGTTCGGAAACTAGAGTCTCCATTGTTCGGAAACTAGAGTCTCCATTGTTCGGAAACTAGAGTCTCCATTGTTCGGAAACTAGACTCTCCATTGTTCGGAAACTAGAGTCTCCATTGTTCGGAAACTAGAGTCTCCATTGTTCGGAAACTAGACTCTCCATTGTTCGGAAACTAGAGTCTCCATTGTTCGGAAACTAGAGTCTCCATTGTTCGGGAACTAGAGTCTCCATTGTTCGGAAACTAGACTCTCCATTGTTCGGAAACTAGAGTCTCCATTGTTCGGAAACTAGACTCTCCATTGTTCGGAAACTAGAGTCTCCATTGTTCGGGAACTAGACTCTCCATTGTTCGGAAACTAGAGTCTCCATTGTTCGGGAACTAGACTCTCCATTGTTCGGGAACTAGAGTCTCCATTGTTCGGAAACTAGACTCTCCATTGTTCGGAAACTAGAGTCTCCATTGTTCGGAAACTAGACTCTCCATTGTTCGGAAACTAGAGTCTCCATTGTTCGGAAACTAGAGTCTCCATTGTTCGGAAACTAGACTCTCCATTGTTCGGAAACTAGAGTCTCCATTGTTCGGAAACTAGACTCTCCATTGTTCGGAAACTAGAGTCTCCATTGTTCGGAAACTAGACTCTCCATTGTTCGGAAACTAGACTCTCCATTGTTCGGAAACTAGACTCTCCATTGTTCGGAAACTAGAGTCTCCATTGTTCGGAAACTAGACTCTCCATTGTTCGGAAACTAGAGTCTCCATTGTTCGGAAACTAGACTCTCCATTGTTCGGGAACTAGAGTCTCCATTGTTCGGAAACTAGACTCTCCATTGTTCGGAAACTAGAGTCTCCATTGTTCGGAAACTAGAGTCTCCATTGTTCGGGAACTAGACTCTCCATTGTTCGGAAACTAGAGTCTCCATTGTTCGGAAACTAGAGTCTCCATTGTTCGGAAACTAGAGTCTCCATTGTTCGGGAACTAGAGTCTCCATTGTTCGGAAACTAGACTCTCCATTGTTCGGAAACTAGAGTCTCCATTGTTCGGAAACTAGAGTCTCCATTGTTCGGAAACTAGACTCTCCATTGTTCGGGAACTAGAGTCTCCATTGTTCGGAAACTAGACTCTCCATTGTTCGGAAACTAGACTCTCCATTGTTCGGAAACTAGACTCTCCATTGTTCGGGAACGAGAGTCTCCATTGTTCGGAAACTAGAGTCTCCATTGTTCGGAAACTAGACTCTCCATTGTTCGGGAACTAGAGTCTCCATTGTTCGAAAACTAGAGTCTCCATTGTTCGGAAACTAGACTCTCCATTGTTCGGAAACTAGACTCTCCATTGTTCGGAAACTAGACTCTCCATTGTTCGGGAACGAGAGTCTCCATTGTTCGGAAACTAGACTCTCCATTGTTCGGGAACGAGAGTCTCCATTGTTCGGAAACTAGAGTCTCCATTGTTCGGGAACTAGACTCTCCATTGTTCGGGAACTAGACTCTCCATTGTTCGGGAACTAGACTCTCCATTGTTCGGGAACTAGACTCTCCATTGTTCGGGAACTAGACTCTCCATTGTTCGGAAACTAGAGTCTCCATTGTTCGGGAACTAGACTCTCCATTGTTCGGAAACTAGAGTCTCCATTGTTCGGAAACTAGAGTCTCCATTGTTCGGAAAATAGAGTCTCCATTGTTCGGGAACTAGAGTCTCCATTGTTCGGGAACTAGAGTCTCCATTGTTCGGAAACTAGAGTCTCCATTGTTCGGAAACTAGACTCTCCATTGTTCGGAAACTAGAGTCTCCATTGTTCGGAAACTAGACTCTCCATTGTTCGGAAACTAGACTCTCCATTGTTCGGAAACTAGACTCTCCATTGTTCGGGAACGAGAGTCTCCATTGTTCGGAAACTAGAGTCTCCATTGTTCGGAAACTAGACTCTCCATTGTTCGGAAACTAGAGTCTCCATTGTTCGGAAACTAGACTCTCCATTGTTCGGGAACTAGAGTCTCCATTGTTCGGAAACTAGAGTCTCCATTGTTCGGGAACTAGACTCTCCATTGTTCGGAAACTAGAGTCTCCATTGTTCGGGAACTAGAGTCTCCATTGTTCGGGAACTAGACTCTCCATTGTTCGGAAACTAGAGTCTCCATTGTTCGGAAAATAGAGTCTCCATTGTTCGGAAACTAGAGTCTCCATTGTTCGGGAACTAGACTCTCCATTGTTCGGAAACTAGAGTCTCCATTGTTCGGAAACTAGAGTCTCCATTGTTCGGAAACTAGAGTCTCCATTGTTCGGGAACTAGACTCTCCATTGTTCGGAAACTAGAGTCTCCATTGTTCGGGAACTAGAGTCTCCATTGTTCGGAAAATAGAGTCTCCATTGTTCGGGAACTAGAGTCTCCATTGATCAGGGACATATTGTTGCCTTTCTGTAGACCCGTACTTTGGCATGAACTATCTTTCTATTGCAAAAAGGTTTGTTGTTCATTTACATGTGTTGTAATATATTAGAAACTTTCATGGTATTTCTTAAGTTCTATTTCATATTTTTTCGCTTGTAATTGTAAACGAATAAATACGACTTTGCTCATACAATATTCGTATATTTAACGCTTGCAAATTGACTTCACATGCTCTGACGAATTAGAACTCAGAAAATAAACGCGTAACTCACTTTGATGTCAAACACCGATGTTGGGTTGACCCTAAAGTGATTTTCCACGGGCTTATAAGCACCCAACAGGATGTTAAAAGAATAAAAGGTATAGAGGAGACACGTAAGACTGTATTGACTTTCATATTCCTCCATGTGTGACATTGATCTTGTAGCCGAGACACGCAATACTGCAATGACTTCCATACTCCTCCAAGTATGACATTGATCTTGTAGCTGAGACACGCAATACTGCAATGACTTCCATACTCCTCCAAATATGACATTGATCTTGTAGCCGAGACACGCAAAACTGCAATGTCTTCCATACTCCTCCAAGTATGACATTGATCTTGTAGCTGAGACACGCAATACTGCAATGACTTCCATACTTCTCCAAGCATGACATTGATCTTGTAGCTGAGACACGCAATACTGCAATGACTTCCATACTCCTCCAAGTATGACATTGATCTTGTAGCTGAGACACGCAATACTGCAATGACTTCCATACTTCTCCAAGTATGACATTGATCTTGTAGCTGAGACACGTAACACTGCAATGTCTTCCATACCCCTCCAAGTATGACATTGATCTTGTAGCTGAGACACGCAATACTGCAATGACTTCCATACTTCTCCAAGTATGACATTGATCTTGTAGCTGAGACACGCAATACTGCAATGTCTTCCATACTGCTCCAAGTATGACATTGATCTTATAGCTGAGACACGCAATACTGCAATGACTTCCATACCTCTCCAAGTATGACATTGATCTTGTAGCTGAGACACGCAATACTGCAATGACTTCCATACTTCTCTAAATATGACATTGACCTTGCAGCTGAGACATGCAATACTGCAATGACTTCCATACTCCTCTAAATATGACATTGGTCTTGTAGCTGAGACACGCAATACTGCAATGACTTTCATACTTCTCTAAATATGACATTGACCTTGTAGCTGAGACAAGCAATACTGCAATGACTTTCATTCTCCTCCAAATATGACATTGATCTTGTAGCTGAGACACGCAATACTGCAATGACTTCCATACTCCTCCAAGCATGACATTGATCTTGTAGCTAAGGCACGCAATACTGCAATGACTTCCATACTCCTCCAAGTATGACATTGATCTTGTAGCTGAGACACGCAATACTGCAATGACTTCCATACTTCTCCAAGTATTACATTGTTCTTGTAGCTGAGGCACGCAATACTGCAATGACTTTCATACTTCTCCAAGTATGACATTGATCTTGTAGCCGAGACACGCAATACTGCAATGACTTCCATACTTCTCCAAGTATTACATTGTTCTTGTAGCTGAGACACGCAATACTGCAATGACTTCCATACTTCTCCAAGTATGGCATTGTTCTTGTAGCTGAGACACGCAATACTGCAATGACTTCCATACTTCTCCAAGTATTACATTGTTCTTGTAGCTGAGACACGCAATACTGCAATGACTTCCATACTTCTCCAAGTATTACATTGTTCTTGTAGCTGAGACACGCAATACTGCAATGACTTTCATACTTCTCCAAGTATGGCATTGTTCTTGTAGCTGAGACACGCAATACTGCAATGACTTCCATACTTCTCCAAGTATTACATTGTTCTTGTAGCTGAGACACGCAATACTGCAATGACTTCCATACTTCTCCAAGTATTACATTGTTCTTGTAGCTGAGGCACGCAATACTGCAATGACTTCCATACTCCTCCAAGCATGACATTGATCTTGTAGCTGAGACACGCAATACTGCAATGACTTCCATACTCCCCCAAGCATGAAATTGATCTTGTAGCTGAGGCACGCAATACTGCAATGACTTCCATACTCCTCCAAGCATGACATTGATCTTGTAGCTGAGACACGCAATACTGCAATGACTTCCATACTCCTCCAAATATGACATTGATCTTGTAGCTGAGACACGCAATACTGAATACTGCAATGACTTCCATACTCCTCCAAATATGACATTGATCTTTAAGCTGAGACACGCAATACTGAATACTGCAATGACTTCCATACTCCTCCAAATATGACATTGATCTTGTAGCTGAGGCACGCAATACTGCAATGACTTCCATACTCCTCCAAATATGTCATTGATCTTTAAGCTGAGACACGCAATACTGCAATAACTTCCATAATCCTCCAAGTATGACATTGATCTTGTAGCTGAGACACGCAATACTGCAATGTCTTCCATACTCCTCCAAGTGTGACCTTGATCTTTGAGCTGAGACACGCAATACCGCAATGACTTCCATAATCCTCCAAGTATGACATTGATCTTGTAGCTGAGACACGCAATACTGCAATGACTTCCATACTCCTCCAAATATGTCATTGATCTTTAAGCTGAGACACGCAATACTGCAATGACTTTCATAATCCTCCAAGTATGACATTGATCTTGTAGCAGAGACACGCAATACTGCAATGACTTTCATACTTCTCCAAGTGTGACCTTGATCTTGTAGCTGAGACACGCAATACTGCAATGACTTCCATAATCCTCCAAGTATGACATTGATCTTGTAGCTGAGACACGCAATACTGCAATGACTTCCATACTTCTCCAAGTACGACCTTGATCTTTGAGCCGAGGCGTGCAGTTCTGCAATGACTTCCATATTCCTCAAAGTGTGACCTTGATCTTGAAGCTGTGACACGCATTGCTACAGTGACTTCATATCCCTCCAATTGTGACCTTGATCATGTAGCTGTGACACGCATTGCTGCAATGACTTCATATTCCTCCAAGTGTGACCTTGACCTTGTAGCTGAGACACGCATTGCTACAATGACTTCATATTCCTCCAAGTATGACATTGATCTTGTAGCTGAGACACGCAATACTGCAATGACTTCCATACTTCTCCAAGTACGACCTTGATCTTTGAGCCGAGGCGTGCAGTTCTGCAATGACTTCCATATTCCTCAAAGTGTGACCTTGATCTTGAAGCTGTGACACGCATTGCTACAGTGACTTCATATCCCTCCAATTGTGACCTTGATCATGTAGCTGTGACACGCATTGCTGCAATGACTTCATATTCCTCCAAGTGTGACCTTGACCTTGTAGCTGAGACACGCATTACTACAATGACTTCATATTCCTCCAAGTGTGACCTTGATCTTGTAGCTGAGACACGCATTGCTGCAATTACTTCATATTCCTCCAAGTGTGACCTTGATCTTGTAGCTGTGACACGCATTGCTGCAATGCCTTCATATTCCACCAAGTGTGACCTTGATCTTGTAGCTGTGACACGCATTGCTGCAATGACTTCATATTCCTCCAAGTGTGACATTGGTCTTGTAGCTGTGACACGCATTGCTGCAATGACTTCATATTCCTCCAAGTGTAACCTTGATTTTGTAGCTGTGACACGCATTGCTGCAATGACTTCATATTCCTCCAAGTGTGACCTTGACCTTGTAGCTGTGACACGCATTGCTACAGTGACTTTATATTCCTCCAAGTGTGACCTTGATCTTGTAGCTGTGACACGCATTGCTGCAATGACTTCGTATTATTCCAAGTGTGACCTTGATCTTGTAGCTGTGACACGCATTGCTGCAATGACTTCGTATTATTCCAAGTGTGACCTTGATCTTAGAGCTGAGACATGCGATGCTGCAATGAAAGTGTCACATTGATCACGAATGTGTGGTGCTTTACAGTTCTGTATAATATGATTGTACTTATGCTTGCGACACGAAGACTCTCTGTAAAACCCGTATAAGGCTTCAATCATCTCCAAGGGAGCTCAACAATTCTGTTGATTGAAACCCCACTAAAGTAACAAAGTTGTTGCTGAAACCCTCCAAGTTACTTAATTGACCTTAATCGGAAGCATTTTCTGAAGGATCGCCACCTTGCAAAGGTGGGATTGAGTTAAAATTTCACGAATTGCTAAATGTCAAGTGTTCAATGTAAAATCTTAAGCAAACATTTTACAGTTTTACACACTTGTATGAAATGACGTAGTTCGTATGGATTTCGACTATAGAAACATGGCTGTGTACCTCACAAGGAATATCCTTAATGTGTGCATTATTACTTTATGTTATTTCAAATACTAATATGCCTCATGAACGCCACGCCGTGTTTATGATCATTATGCTAATGAAACTTTATACTGTATGCAATGTAACCAATGATGATACTTAAAATAAAAATAAAAGTTTTGATTTCTTCACACGCGTATCGTTGAATCATAAAGAGTAAAAAGACAAAACCTGCATACTCAACTATCAATTGGTGGTTATTCGCAAATAACCAACTGGAAAAGGTCGAGGAGCTAAATATAAACATCAACATCTAACCACTATGAAGTGGATTATATGAATCCCCAACTGGCAACTATCGGGAGTTGAGTTTTCTAATATCCAAGAATTCACTACAAGGACGAACTAGAAGGTAGTTGAAAATTCAAGTAAAGAAGAACAAACTAGAAGGTAGTTGACCATTCTAATAACCAAGAACGAACTAGAAGGTAGATGACCATTCTAATAACCAAGAACGAACTAGAAGGTAGATGACCATTCTAATAACCAAGAACGAACTAGAAGGTATTTGACCATTTTTATAACGAAGAACGAACTAGAAGGTAGATGACCATTCTAATAACCAAGAACGAACTAGAAGGTAGTTGACCATTCTAATAACCTAGAACGAACTAGAAGGTAGATGACCATTCTAATAATCAAGAACGAACTGGAAGGTATTTGACCATTTTTATAACGAAGAACGAAATAGAAGGTAGTTAACCCTTCTAATAACCAAGAACGAACTAGAAGGTAGTTGACCATTCTAATAACCAAGAACGAACTAGACGGTAGATGACCATTCTAATAACCAAGAACGAACTAGATGATAGTTGACCATTCTAATAACCAAGAATTAACTAGAAGGTAGTTAAAATTTTAGAAACCAATCAACTAGAAGGTAGTTGACCATTCTTATAACCAAGAACGAACTAGATGGTAGTTGACCATTCTTATAACCAAGAACGAACTAGATGGTAGTTGACCATTCTTATAACGAAGAACGAACTAGATGGTAGTCGATCATTTTTATAACCAAGAACGAACTAGATGGTAGTTGACCATTCTTATAACCAAGAACGAACTAGAAGGTTGTTGACCATTCTAATAACCAAGAACCAACTAGAAGGTAGTTGACCATTCTAATAACCAAGAACCAACTAGAAGGTAGTTGAAAATTCTAATAACCAAGAATTTACTAGAAGGTCGTTGCATGTTCTAATAACCTAGAACAAACTAGAATGTAGTTGACCATTCTAATAAACAAAAACCAAATAGAAGGTAGTTGAAAATTCTAATAACCAAAAACCAACTAGAAATTATTCAAATTCGACATATTTTTTTAGTGGATCATTGTTTTTACTCTTTTGGCGCGTGGGTTGGGGGGGGGGGTAAGGTGTCAAAGGTTAATGGCAAGGTAAAGGGCACAGACATCGCTTTGGGCTTGCTAGCGGACAAGGTCAAACACGTGGAGAAGATGCGTGAGAGTCTCCGGGACAACGTGACTAATTTAAAGTCACCGTCAATGCGAAACAACTTGGTGTTCACTAATTTCCCGGAATACTTCGCTTCATGTCGCGAGACCCGCGAACACCTACAAGAGTTATTCAGGGTTGTCAAGGTCGCAGACAGTATACGCTACGAGCCCGTTCAAAGGGTTTTGGGGCATCCGGTGCCAGGAGAGGTGAAGTCGATTGTCACAAAGTTTATATTTTATTAAATACCGCGCGTACACAATGGAAGTTCGGGGTAACAGAAGGGTGCATGTAGTAACAACGTTTTAGATACTTTTTTCTAACATCGGAATAACATCGACATCTACAAATAGAATGAAATTCATCTTCAATATCATAAGTATTGCAAGTTTAACAATATCGTTCCTCTCTACGTGTTCCGTTTCTGGCATATCTACCCGTCTGAATTCTCCCTAGCCTGAAGATACAGAAGCGTATTTTTCTTTTCTTCTTTTTTTTTTTTTTTTTTTTTTTTTTGGGGGGGGGGGTAAAGTAAAGAGGTATTCTAAGGAAGTTTTATCTCTTTATATGTTCTTAAAACTGAACTATTGTTTAGCATCCCGAGCAAATTCTGCGTAAAAATATTCTAAAGTCTACCTTTAAATGCATACAAAAATACTTTACCATCTATATTGGCAACATTGTCAAATATGTAAGAGAAACCATAATTTGATATAACAGTTGATACCGAATTTCTTGTACCATTATTTTAATCCGACAAAGCTTGCACGTGTACGGTTTTTGTAATTATATTATCAGTTTTAACTACTCTAAACCAATATTTTAATAAACTTATATACCTATGTATATATAGCGGATATCTTCATAGTTCACCATAGATACAAGTAAGCTTAACGTGTATTTGGCCTAACTTTTAGCAGTCTCTTGCAAAATTTCAGGTGTATTCTCTCTCTCTCTCTTTCTTTAGATTTAGAATATCCCCAAATTTCACAAGCAGAATATAAAACAGAAAAAACAAAAGCATCAAACAATTGGCAAAAGGTGTCTTGTCATAATCAATAAAGGCTTTGCCAATTACATGTTCTTTTAAGGGAAAATGTCCTGGATAACGTTTCCATTGTAGTTACAACGCTAAATGACTAATAATCCACCACGTTAACGAAACCCCATAATTTTAGTTTTAGAGGTATTTACTTTAAGTCTCCAAGGCTAACAATAATCGTGCAATGTGTCTGAATGATCTTGTAATTCTGTGGGTGTTTTACATACAGTGGCCATGTCAATTATTCGGCCGGATAATTAAGTTGATGTCTGGTATCATAACTCCTTTGCATAAAACGGCAACGTTAATGATGTCATCTGCGAACGACAGTAACATCAATACACCGTCTTAAATACTTAATACTTAAATATTTTGTTCTATTGACACAAGTATAAATGTTGCATCGACCGTACCGCTGCCTTGGCGAAATCTGAATCGTTCATCTGAAATGTTATCATGTTCAGTACCGTACATCTTTTTCAAGTCGTTTAAGCACAGTGGCAAATAACAGAGACATTCAACTAACAAGGGTTGAAAACCTTTATAAATGTTTACATCATTAACGTTGCCGTTTTATGCAAAGGGGTTATGATACCAGACATCAACTTAATTATCCGGGTAACACCCGAGTTCAAAGTACAATTGAAAATATCACAAAAAAGTCATAAATGTGGCGATAATAAATCTATACTTTTAATAAAATGTTCAAATAACAAACACTCACTACCATAAGCTATACCTCTTTCTGTACTGTACATGTTGGTAAGCTCCATCCATAACCTTTGCAATGATTTACAACACTTGACACTTCGCAAATCAAAATGAAATCGAGAAAACAATTAATCCTGTCAGTGCGATTTTCAAAGGTCGGAAATGTTGCTAAGGGTTATGGATTGAGCTTATCAAAAATGTCTAGTATTTTTAGTTCTAACGGTTGTGTAAAAGAAAACACAGATCAAAATTGACTTACCTGATTTTGGGCTAGTTCTGGCTTCCATAACTTTAATGTTGATATTTTTTTTTTTTATGTTTACAACACATTAAAGTTATGGCGTAACCCCCATAGTAAAGTCAACCAGAATCAATTGAGTGTGCATTCGGAGCTCCTCGGCCATTTTATCGAAAACAACCTCGGATGTATGCCGGTACATCAGTTGAAGTAGTTCGTAAATTTTTGAATTATATCATTAATTAAATGTATTGTTTTAGAGTTGTATTTATTGATCTAAGTTTAAAATGATTGCCAGTGAAGTGAATTATTGTAAACAAAATTAAGATTCCCACGAGTAAAGTCATAAAGTTTAACCGCTTAATAAAATTACTACGCGATCTACTTGCAGCGGACTTAAACGTGCCACTTTTTGAGTATGTTAACTGTCCAAATACATCCGAGGTTGTTTTCGATAAAATGGCCGAGGAGTTCCGAATGTTGAGTGTGATGATGCAATGCAATCACATGACCATGATGACGTCGATGGATTCTACTTATAGTATCGGATTCACATTGTTCATTTAGTTGAATCCAATTGCAGTAAGGCTGAAAATACCTTTTGATAAGTAAAAGCAATTGATTTATTCCAAATTTGTTATTAGTTACTTACTAATTATTCGAAATAGAAAAAAATAACAGCAGAATAAACACCACATTTGTGAGTTCAAATGTAGGTCACATGGGTATTTTCTGAAAATCTTGGTGTCACGTGATTAAATTTGAACACAACTATGACCTAGTTAAGGAATGCTTGTAAAAGGATTTATTAAATTGCTAAATCAACTATCTTTAAAGCGTTTTTTGGTGGCGAAAATTTGTTTGTGAACTACATTTTACTCCATTTACCTGAGGATACAGTTATTTTGTACATGTACAATGCATACAAGTGAAATATATACCCTTGTGTGAAATAGCGCATGAACTGTGTGAAGCGCAATCGAATATTGAACAATACTTTTTGCGCTATACAAATGTATTTGTATTTGTATTTTTATTTGTATTTGTATAAATAACAGCGTGACATAAAAATGTCACGAATTCTGGTAGGGTTTGGATACGGCGTTCTCTTCAGCGAACACATCCAAAAAGGTAATATATAACGTGTTCGCTGAAGTTCTTTAGCTAATTTTGGGCACGTACGTCCGTAGTGTCGGTCTTTCCTTTTACGATAGTGTTTGGTCTTAAATGATATATTAAAGTCATTATATGACCAAATAATAACAAAAAGAACAATTTCGTGACCAGACTTTGTTAGAAATTGTTGTTTTGTTATTATTTGGTCATATAAGGACTTTAATATATCATTTAAGACCAAACACTGAGTCAAATTCCTGTGACGAGGACGTAATATGCACATGGTAAGCGCGTGGTGCAATATTCCTGGGCGTAGTAAGAACGTCGTCAGACGCAGTAAACGCCTGGAGGAACGCCGTAAGAATAGTATGAACTCGAGTAAAGCCATTTTTAAAAATTTGATTGCGTCTTCGCTGCGTTTGTCGAAATTGCCAGGACGAAGTGCGGTCTTCATGGCCTTCGTCTAGTGTAATGGGGGTATAACAATACGTACCCATGATATTTTACAAAGCTCTAATGATTACCATGACTATTTTTGATGTTTGTCTACAAAGGCCCTGACAGGGGTACTATCTGGTACATAATCAAGGCATCAACACATATATAACACTTATCGTGAATTTCATGGCCGTTTTTATTACTTATTCTATTATTAAAATACTACAAATATGTCATTTTCAAGGGTATAGAACAGGTTAATTTTATTGAATGTATTATAAGCTGGAGAATCCTCACACGAATATCTTTGAAATGTGTTATGTACTATATGTGTAAGAAGTTAATTCAGATGTCTATGTTGGCACTGTATGTATATATAGGTATATGAACACCTTCTCCGTCTATGATGTGGACTTTCACCTTCAAAGTTCATGTTGTCTCTAATTATGTCCTTCACTACCTGTAAAAGCTATCGCCAAATTTAACAAACTCTAAAAATCTAATAAACTCCTCACATGCTCCACTTGCTATGACATTTGTAAATTCGTGTATTTTGTTTTTCTCACGGGCCATGTGGCTTATTGAACCTGTATTGAAATTAAACTATCCATCTCATCTATCTATCTATACGAACCACACAAATGATTATCTTCATATGTATTAAAAAGGTAAAAGCAAGTCCGTGTACATTCCACGACAGTACGTATGGGCAGCTCGCCTTTGGTTTGCCCCTAGTCGCGTACCGGACGTCCGTCAACGTACAGCGTGTCCTACGAGCTCTTCCCCTGTTCTCTGACCGCCTTCATTCTGGATACAAGATTCCGCCGCTTGGCGATCACTTCCGGCGGGTACTGCTCTTACATATGGAAAGCGGTGCCCGGAGTTCCTTCCAATGTTTCCGCACAAATCAACGGTCTTGCAAGTAGGTAAACTTTGCCACAGCCGTCCTCAATTTACCGGGCATGAGATACCCATTAGACCTATGGCCGCGCTCGAAGCTTTTACTGTCAGCGGGATCCTTGGCAATCTTCAGTGCATCTTGAATAGATTGACATAGTTTTCGCTCGGTAGCTCTCCGGTCGCGTTTCCTCCAGCGGTGCCCTCTGTGACGTTTGTGAACAACAGGTTATTCCTCATGGATTGTGACTTAAGATAAGCCACATCGTCCCGGAGGTTCTCATGCTCCCTCTCCAAAATGGGTGACATTGTCCGCCAGAAAAAACAACATTGCGATGTCAGTGCCCTCCACCTCATCCTCGACCTTTGACAATATCTCGCAATCCAAATATATTTCAGTTCTTTCTGAAAGCGTGATAATTTCTTGTCAAGCTTTTTGACAGCCCCAACTTTGACTTATTTTAGTAAATCTATTCCGACCGCGGCAGGACTCGAAGCTGCAATCTTCTGATTCGAAGTCAGACGCCGAGACGGTTCATAATATCTTTAAATTTATCACTTACTGAAATGTTCAACTCCTCCGACGGGCCTCTTTGTTTGAAACTTTGTTGTTGTTGTTTTATTGATTACTGATTATTGTAAGAAATGACCAGAGAACCCAGTATAATTATAAAATACACGACAATCAAGCAATATCGGGATGTTTTACTGACTGTTTACATCATACTTAGTATAAATTCCGGATTCCTGTTAAAAATTAAGCAAATCCGGTTTCGGTTTTAACGAATTACTAAGTCGTGTTAACGAGATATGTAAGTAGTTTTTAAAAACGAGATATTAGATCGTTTCACGAGATACGTAGGTCGTTTAAGCGAGATTAAAAATAACACGTATGTCGTCTCTATGCCACCGTTGGTTTGGAACCTTCAAGCAAAATATTCTCCTACACAGTGATCTTCCTTGTACAGCAAGGGAAGTAGCCGCTGTTTGGAGTGCGATATTTTCTATTTGAATTGCTTCCCTTTCCCATTTTTGTATATACTGGGTACGTGACGAAACAGGAATTCTCATTTTTCAGTCAAGTTGAAATTAAATCGAATAGGCCTTTTCACAGGGATTCCGTTAAACTTTGAACATTTTCGGTATTTCTAGTCACGTGGCGAATAATAAGTGTTCGCCAATTAAATGCTGGGAGAATTCCTGCTAATAAACAGACATGTAGGTTATGAAAATAATGAATTGTGAAAAGAAGTCATCGATGTGTGCTGGGACCAATAATACTCCCAGATGTGTGGGGTTTATTGTGTTCGAAACCAGTTTATCAACGGTGTAAATTATTCCAAATTTTTCTGGGCAGTCACTTTAAGTGTGTCTGTTTCATAAGTTGTATTTGCTATAAACATGAGTATGCGTTTTATGCAATAAACTGAGTTGGGTTGAGTGTTGAATGAACACAATTTGGATTTTTTGTAAGGATGAAAAAAACAAGTCAACAAGTTGCAGTTTGTCCAAGCCTCAAGCTGAGATTTTGCGAAAAAGGATATTATCTGATTAGAGCCATGATAACTAATACTTAGATTTGACCTGATGACAAATCCACTTAAATGGACTTCATGTAGTATTTTGACGATTTTTGTAGTATTTTCGTACTCGACGAACTCGAGACTGTGATACATAAACTTGTCAAATTTATAAAAAAAATAAGTAACCGGTCATGAATGCAACTTCTTTATTGAACATTCATCAAAAGTTTCAAATGTACTAACAAAATTTACGCAAAAGTGCATTGTTTAGTCTTTATATTCTTTAAAATCCAGGGTCTTAGGGCATAGAAAACAAAATATTTTGCAAATTTGCTAACTTATCTCACTGTTGTCCTTAACTGTGCACAGAGCATAAGTTCATGAAATTCACTAGAAATTTATACTCCTGTTTTACTATGTACCGAACTAAACGTCCTTGACCTATAAAATGACAACACCTCCGTGTGACGTCACTACTGTGTTGACAGTCGGCCATTTTGTGCAAGAATATTCTGTTTCGTTGTAGATTTTCTCCAATTACGTGTTATATCAGAGGTAAAGTTTTCTTTTTGTATATAATATTTTATCTTAACCAAGTAAAAAAGCAAGGAGTGGATATGATTACACCTTGCACACTTTTTGCTTGGCAAAAACTTGCTGACATGTCCTCATCTGAAAAAAATAATCACCAGATCTTTTTTACTTGAACAAGTTGAAGTTTGAACAGTTGAATTTGAATTTGTTGAAACAGTTTAGATCTTGACACAAAGTTGTGTTATTTTTGTGTATAAATTAAAGTCATTGTCGTCAGATGTGCTTATAACTGCATAAATTATTGGGCTTCCAGAACAAATTTCCGTTGGTTTTCAGACTAACTTAAACACTGTTCAAGGAACTGTAAAACCACTTAATTAATTTTAGAATAGCTTTACCCTTACTACTTTTAACCACCCAGCACTAGCCTGACCCAACGTAAAGAAGACATATAGATACTTTTTATGCAAAATATAATTGCCGCAGACTTGTGGTCCTCTGGGCTTTTCTATGTCACACCAGTAAATAAATATATATAATATTACTGCAGTGGCAAAGTGCTTTTATCTGGTGATCCGGTGTGTTCCTTTCAAAATTTGCTGTGCAGCGTTAGTATCCCACCCTGTACTTTTTCATCATTACCTTAGTAGATTGTATTATCTTTGTGGCTGGTGTTTTCGACAGTGTAACTTCATTTGCCAGAAATAAACTTTATTTCAAGAAAAGAAAATGAAAACCCCCAAACACTTTACTTTTATAATTATGATAAGATATGATAGAAGATTTATTTTGAGTCAGCAAGATAGCAACAAATACAACATACGCTTGTGTGAGCTTTTTAACGGACTACAAGTGTAACATAGTGTGAGGCTTTAATTAGTGCTGTTATACCGAGTATTTCATAACTTATAACAAGATTAATGTTAAGGAATGTCTTAAGGAATAAGATTAATGTGAAATCATTAATATTTGTTGGACATCCATTTTCGTGGGTTTGGTTATCCACAAATTCAAGACCTCAATGAATAATTGGACCTTTTATTCTCAAAATATATGACCTACAAAAAAAAGGTGTACATGTATTCACATGAAATATACATGGTCACAGTATAAAGTGTTGGCACCTAAATCGTTGTTTAAATTACTATTATTATGTTATTTATTATATATTTAACTTCAATGATAAAACATCAAAGACAATAACTTGCATTCAATGTTTTTTGTATGACATTGCAGGAACATTAAAATGAGCTGATTAATATCCCGCTGTGCAGAATCATGCAAAACGTGCTGAATATTAACCTTGTTTGTACTGTAGGAGCGTCACACTTGACTTTGTTTCTTTGGTCAAATATTTAATTGATTATTTCTGAGCTGCACCCTTACAGTGTTTTCACAGTTTACAAAAATACTTAATAAATATTCAATGGGTTCACTTTTTATATCCTTGATGTGGGTGCATCTTTATTTATTATCTTTAATTTACTGATCAAGCAATAATCCACATAGGTATCTGCGCTAATTGCATACTGTCTCATTGAAGTAGCTATTATAAATGCGTGACATAGATGGCAGATAGCACAAATTTGCAGTTGATTTAGGATTGCAGTTGCGATATTTGTATTAAAAAATGAAAATCAACAAATTTAAGTACCCAGAGAATCGTCATTTTTCGAAAGACCACGAAATTTCATGCCCATGAATATAAATGATTTCACAATTATCACTTATCTGAACATACTCTTTCAACTAGTTTAAAATTCTCTAAAACAATTATGACACATCAGCTAGACTTTATATGGCTGGAAATAACCATTGATCAGGCAGGTAATTATGAGATATTGAACTTTCTGTGTTTACATGCATTTACAGTAGGTAAAATTTGTGTTTATTCAGGCTTTAAGATATACATTATGCAGTGAGACATTCAGCTATCATTTCTTTGCATTCAAGGTGTATTACTTGACATGAATAAGGGCTGTGGTCTTTTGAAGAAAGATGAAAATGCTCATAACAGCATTAATTATTTGAAACACATTTTTGGAGAACCCTATATAATAATTTTGACCAATGACCATGGTTATGTTAAAAAGGAGTATGTTTTGCAGATCCATGGATGTTGATGTCATTTGTTTCTAAATACACATAAAGCTTTTTAGGGCTTTTCGATTTTATTGGCAAAAAGGATTAACAAAACTTGTTTGTATGACATCAAGTTTATTTAAATGAAGTGTTTTATACCTTTCTGGTGTCCATTTGTTATATTTACCAAAACTAAGTCATCAGTACGCTGATTTCATCTCCTGAAAAATATGCAAGAAATGTTATTTACAGTGAATTTTCGAAAACACAATGACATATATACTTCAGGGTCTGACAATTGACATGGAAAAAATCATTTACATTTTAAAATTAAAGTTTAAAAAAATTGTTAATTTATTTATGGGAAGTGAAATTCCAGTCTGGTTACGGTAGTAAAATTTGGTAAATGATTGGCCAGACTTGCTTGTAAGTTCAGATCTTAATTCATTGACTGGCTTGTTCAATGCAGAGACAAGTGTCAAATGCCCTTTAGAAAGTCGAACACAGAATTATCAAACTCAAAATAGACAGGCTTTTAAGCTTTGAACTTCTTTTTTTGAGTATGTAACATGAGTCATGGGACTGCCAATAACCATTGTAAGTAAGGGAAAAATGCCAGAAAAATAAGATAGTCCTGATTTTGGCAAATGTCCAAAGTCTACTTTGTACACATTAATTTTCATTCATCTAAAATGCTATTTAAATCATTGACGGCCTTGAATAGTAGCCAGCTCAGTGTTAAGAACTACAATGTATAGCCAGCCTACATGATACTAAAGATACCTTGGATTATTATTAATATAATGTTTTCACGTAAATGAATTATTAATGTGGTTGATAGAAATAATGAAAACATCTTAAAAATGTGCAGCTAAAGCAAAATTGAGGTTTTGCTTTTTTCATTGAGTAAAAAATATATCGTTTACTGATAAGAAATTGAAGGTTATTCATATTTTACTTCTGTAATTGAAATCCATAGATTTTAAGCAGATAGTTTGATCATTCATGATGCGTTTTTTTAAATCTTGCACACACATTTTAATTCATTAGAAAATCTGTACTTCACTTTTTTGGCCTTGATTCTTTTGCAGAAAACATCAATTCATGTCCTTGTTGTGTATTATGTCTTTTGTGACACTGTGTGTCTCTTTGGACATTGTGTGTCACTGGTTGTGTATTATGTCTTTTGTGACATTGTGTGTCTATTGTGACATTGTGTGCCACTTGTTGTGTATTATGTCTTTTGTGACATTGTGTGTCTCTTAGGACATTGTGTGTCACTTGTTGTGTATTATGTTTCTTGTGACAATGTGACATCTTTTGTTGTGTCTTATGTCTTTTGTGACATTGTGTGTTTCTTGCTGTGTTGTGTTTCTTGTAATGTTGTGTTTTGTGTTGTGTGTCTCATGTTGCAAGGTTGTGTGTTTTGTGTTGAGAGGTTGTGAGTGTCTCTTGTTAGTTTGTGAATGTCTCTTGTGAGGTTGTGTCTCGTGTTGTGAGGTTGTGTGAGTCTCTTGTGAGGTTGTGTGAGTCTCTTGTGAGGTTGTGTCTCTTGTGAGGTTGTGTGAGTCTCTTGTGAGGTTGTGAGTGTCTCTTGTGAGGTTGTGTCTCTTGTGAGGTTGTGTGAGTCTCTTGTGAGGTTGTGTGAGTCTCTTGTGAGGTTGTGTGTGTCTCTTGTGAGGTTGTGTATCTTTTGTTGAATTGTGTGTCTCTTGTGAGGTTCTGTTTTGTGTGTGAATCTTGTGAGGTTGTGTATGTCTCTTGTGAGGTTCTGTGTTGTGTGTCTCGTGTTGTGAGTTTGTGTTAGTCTCTTGTGAGGTTGTGTGAATCTTGTGAGGTTGTGTGTATCTCTTGTGAGGTTGTGTGAGTCTCTTGTGAGGTTGTGTGAATCTTGTGAGGTTGTGTGTATCTCTTGTGAGGTTGTGTGAGTCTCTTGTGAGGTTGTGTGAGTCTATTGTGAGGTTGTGTGAGTCTATTGTGAGGTTGTGTTCATCTATTGTGAGGTTGAATGAGTCCCTTGTGAGTTTGTGTGCGTCTATTGTGAGGTTGTGTGAGTCTATTGTGAGGTTTTGTGAGTCTATTGTGAGGTTGTGTGAATCTCTTGTGAGGTTGTGTGTGTCTCTTGTGAGGTTGTGTGTGTCTCTTGTGAGGTTGTGTGTGCCTCTTGTGAGGTTGTGTGTTGTGTGTGTCTATTGTGAGGTTGTGTGAGTCTCTTGTGAGGTTGTGTGAGTCTCTTGTGAGGTTGTGTGAGTGTCTTGTGAGGTTGTGTGAGTCTTTTGTGAGGTTGTGTGAGTGTCTTGTGAGGTTGTGTGAGTCTCTTGTGAGGTTGTGTGAGTCTATTGGGAGGTTGTGTGAGTCTCTTGTGAGGTTGTGTGAGTCTATTGTGAGGTTGTGTGAATCTCTTGTGAGGTTGTGTGAGTCTATTGTGAGGCTGTGTGTGTCTATTGTGAGGTTGTGTGTGTCTCTTGTGAGGTTCTGTGTCTCTAGTTGTATTGTGTGTCTCTTGTGAGGTTGTGTGAGTCTCTTGTGAGGTTGTGTGTCTCATATTGTATTGAGTGTCTCTTGTGAGGTTTCGTGTTGTGTGTGTCTCTTGTGAGGTTGTGTGTGTCTATTGTGAGGTTGTGTGTGTCTATTGTGAGGTTGTGTGTGTCTTTTGTGAGGTTGTGTGTCTCTTGTTGTATTGTGTGTCTCTGTTAGCCCTTCAACTATGTGCCTCTAAACAAGGTCTTGGTTAATATTTTGGTTAGTGGGCTTGTTTCTGTTGTTCTTTTACATTTTATTACTGAGCATTCATTTTTTGTTTGCTTTCAGAGTGATTTGGAAACACCAATTCTATGACTATATTAGGAAGTGTCCCTGTGTATAATTAGTGGTGAATATGGTAATTATATATGATTGAAGACTGATTCTGGAGAGAACTTGCTCATCATGTGGTGTCCTCAAGTTGGACTAATCATTAGACTTAGTAGTATTGCATGGTGACACTCTACTGATAGACCACAGTTGTGAGGGTCAGGGCTGACAGACCACAGTTGTGAGGGACAGGGCGCAGAGACCACATTTGTTAGGACCAAGGCTGGTAGACCACAAGTGTGAGGGCCAGGGCTGGTAGAGCACAGTTCTGAGAGCCAGGGCTGGTAGACCACAGTTCTGAGAGCCAGGGCTCGTAGACCACAGTTGTGAGGGCCAGGGCTGGTAGACCACAGTTGTGAGTGCCAAGGCTGGAAGACCACAGCTGTGAGAGGCAGGCAAGGCTGGTAGTCTCCAGTTGAAGACTTGTTAACACATTGTAGCAGATTGACACCATATTACTCACTGCTGTCTACAGTAACAGAGATATGCATCAGTAATTAAAGGAATTCTATGTACAAGGTACACCAAAACATAGTTTTACAAAAAGTTTCCAAGCAAAATTACATAATTCATATCAAATATTGTTTAAATGACAGGGAATGGTCAAACTAAAATGTTTTCCCCATATTTTCTGGAGGAACATGATTTAAAGTAAAAATAAAGACAGCAGTTGTGTTTTACAGTTTTGCCTCTATTTTTATTAGTTGTGATCTCTGTCACTGGAATGGCCATGTCATTTACAGTTGTTGTGGTGATCTCCATCACTGGAATGGTCATGTCACTGGAATGGTCATGTCACTGGAATGGTCACATCATTCAATGTTGTTGTGGTGATCTCCGTCACTGGAATGGTCATGTCACTGGAATGGTCATGTCATTAACTGTTGTTGTGGTGATCTCTGTCACTGGAATGGTCATTTCACTGGAATGGTCATGTCACTGGAATGGTCATGTCATTTACTGTTGTTATGGTGATCTCCATCACTGGAATGGTCATGTCACTGGAATGGTCTTGTCACTGGAATTGTCATGTCATTTACTGTTGTTGTGGTGTTCTCTGTCACTGGAATGGTCATGTCATTCACTGTTGTTGTGATGATCTCCTTCACTGGAATGGTCATGTCATTCACTGTTGTTGTGGTGATCTCCGTCGCTGGAAAAGTCATGTCACTGGAATGGTCATGTCATTTACTGTTGTTGTGGTGATATCCGTCACTGGAATGGTCATGTCATTCACTGTTGTTGTGGTGATCTCTGTCACTGTAATGATCATGTCACTGAAATGGTCATGTCACTGGAACAGTCATGTCACTGGAATGGTCATGTCATTCACTGTTGTTGTGGTGATCTCCGTCACTGGAATGGCCATGTCACTGGAATGGTCATGTCATTCACTGTTGTTGTGGTGATCTCCTTCACTGGAATGGTCATGTCATTTACTGTTGTTGTGGTGATCTCCGTCACTGGAATGGTCATGTCATTCACTGTTGTTGTGGTGATCTCTGTCACTGGAATGGTCATGTCACTGTAATGGTCATGTCACTGGAATAGTCATGTCACTGGAATGGTCATGTCATTTACTGTTGTTGTGGTGATCTCCGTCACTGGAATGGTCATGTCACTGGAATGGTCATGTCATTCACTGTTGTTATGGTGATCTCCGTCACTGGAATGGTCATGTCATTCACTTTTTAAACATAAAGCAGTAACTAACTTTTACTTTCATAACATTTTTGAAAATTGTTGTTTCCAAAATTCATTAAGAATTGATAAGTGGAACACTAGGCCAGGAAGTAGGTACAGGTCAATCTATATACTTTTTATGTAGTTCTGGAGAACACAATTGTGAAATTTAGACCTGACAGTTGTTTGCTGAGTGCAAAATTATGTTGCAACATCCATAATTATTTTTTTGGTCAGAAGCTGGTAGTTTGAAATGAAAAGAGGAAGTTGTTAAGAATGGGAAATCCATGATGACTGGAGGAAATTCTCAAGTTTACTGTTCACATGATAAACAAGCTGGTTCAAGGTAGTTAATGATAATTGATCACAAGGCTGACTCATTTTGCATAATTTAAAAATATAGGGACACTTTCTTTCTATATTGGACATAAAATCTTTTCTTGTGTGCTTAAAGCTTTTGAAATACATATATTTATATACAACATATATAGTTTATAAGTGAACATTTCTGGATTGACATATGTGGTGAATGTATATTTTCCTTAAAGGATGAAATAAGACCAAGAAAAAAAAATATATGTATAAGAAAGAGGTAAAACCATAAAACTTCGGGTAAGTAGCAAGGTAGAGCGTAGATAGAACTGAAAAGCTTAGCAAGGTAGAGTTTAGATAGAGCTGTAAAACTTGATAAAGTACCGAGGTAGAGTGTAGGTAGATATGTGAAACTTAGGGTAAATAGCGTAGTAGAGTGTAGGTAAAGCTGTCAAACTTGAAAAAGTACCGAGGTAGAGTGTAGGCAGATATGTGAAACTTAGGGTAAATAGCGTAGTAGAGTGTAGGTAAAGCTGTCAAACTTGATAAAGTACCGAGGTAGAGTGTAGATAGATATGTGAAACTTAGGGTAAATAGCGTAGTAGAGTGTAGGTAAAGCTGTCAAACTTGATAAAGTACCGAGGTAGAGTGTAGATAGATATGTGAAACTTAGGGTAAATAGCGTAGTAGAGTGTAGGTAAAGCTGTCAAACTTGGAGTAAGTACCGAGGTAGGGTGTAGGTAGAGCCTTAAAACTTGGGGTAGGTAGCGAGGAGGAGCTGTTAAACTTGGGGAAAGTAGCCAAGTAGAGTGTTGGTAGAGCCAAAAATTTAGGGTACTTAGATAGGTAAGTAGCAAGGTAGAGCGTAGTTGGAGCCAACCTAGGGTAAGAAGTGAGGTAGGGGGTTGGTAGAGCTGTAAGGCTTAAGGTCAGAAGCGTGAAAGAGCATAGGTAGAGCTATAAAACATGGGTCAAATGTAGGTAGAACCGTTAAACTAAGGGTTAAAAGCAAGGTAGAGTGGTAAAGTTGCAAGGTAAAGCTGTAAATCTCAGGGTATGTAGTGAGGTAGAGCAGTTAGACATAGGGTAAGTAAGCAAAACCTACAGCCAGAGCACCACCTAATTTATTTAAACTTCGGAAGAAATACTGATAGATTTATAACACTGAAGAAAAAACCAAAAATGATTGGTTTAAACAATTTTATTTTCTCCATTTAATACTATTAGGTTGGAAGGTTTAAGAAACAATCAATGTACAAGATCACAATATATTCAGTGTTTTTTTACGCCCAATTCCCCTTTTTTAAAAGTGTATATTTTTCCCTTGTCCAGATAAAAAAAGGTAAAAAAATCCCCTCAACAATTTTTTTTTTTTTGGAGGAGCATTGACCTCTTAAAATTTATCACATTCATGAATATGATGATAGGTTTGTTAAATAGAAAAAGTTTTATTCCTCTTTTTGCCAAAATAATGCTATTAAACAGCCTCGCCACCATTCCTTTTAAAGTACAAAAAAACACACACTGATATCATAATCTAAGAGGATTGACAGTTATGGATATAAATCTGTTTTTCTGTGTGTTTAAACTCCATGTGTAAAAGCTATTTTACAACTGATTTATAAAAGGGCAAAGAAATGTTGATAATGATTACATGATTTCCTGCAGAGCTTGTGGACTACAGACTGTAGATGAGGCTGTGATGGGGGGAGGGCCAACATTGCTTCCTGTCCTCGTGACAACTGTAGACGTGTAGATCTACGAGACAAGACCTTCCTCTCTGTGAGCTCAACTTCCACCCCTAACATGCATGACAATACGGTATGTAGAACCAATTCTGTATCTTGACTCATCTCTTTAAAAGTTTTCTATGAGATTGCTAGTCATAATTTACATTTCAACCCACATAACAAATGTAAATAATATTAAACTGTATAAAAGCATTTAATGAATGTTGAACAATTCCTAATGAGATGTGAAAACCAATATGACATATGTACATGTACCTTGTATTGGTTTAAAAGAAAAAGAAAATATGTCATAATACCAAATATTATTTAGTAACTGATGAATTTTTGCTTTGAAATGATGAAATAAAAGTTACAAATACAGTGATCAATAACAACCATAATTGACAGCTCTTTGCACATAAACGTACAGCAGTATCAACTGTCATTTATGGCTCTCAGCATGAAAACATACAGTGTAATCCACTGTCATTGTCGACCCTCTGCATGTACACATACAGTGGAATACACTGTCATTGACGGCTCTAAGCATGTACACATACAGTGGAAACAACTGTCAGTGACAGCTCTCTGCATGTACACATACAGTGGAATACACTGTCATTGACGGCTCTAAGCATGTACACATACAGTGGAAACAACTGTCAGTGACGGCTCTCTGCATGCACACATACAGTGGAATAAACTGTCATTGATGGCTCTCTGCATGTACACATACTGTGGAATCAACAGTGATAGATGGATCTCTGCATGTACACATACAGTGGAAACAACTGTCATTGACGGCTCTCTGCATGTACACATACAGTGTAATCCACTGTCATTGTCGACCCTCTGCATGTACACATACAGTGGAATACACTGTCATTTACGGCTCTCTGCATGTACACATACAGTGGAAACAACTGTCAGTGACGGCTCTCTGCATGCACACATACAGTGGAATCAACTGTCATTGATGGCTCTCTGCATGTACACATACAGTGGAATCAACAGTGATAGATCGATCTCTGCATGTACACATACAGTGGAATCAACTGTCAATGAGGGATCCCTGCTTGTACATGCACAGTGGCATGAACTGTCATAGACGGCTCTCTGCATGTACACATACAGTGGAATCAACTGTCATTGACGGCTCTCTGCATTTACACATACAGTGGAATCAACTGTCAATGACATATCTTTGCATGTACATGTACAGTGGAATCAACTCTCAAAGAAGGCACTCTGCATGTACACATACAGTGAAATAACTGTCAATAATGGATCCCTGCATGTACACATACAGTGGAATCAACTGTCAATGACGGTCCCTGCATGTACACATACAGTGGAATCAACTGTCATAGACAGCTCTCTGCATACATGTACACATACAGTGGAATCAACTGTCATTGACGGTTCTCTGCATGTACACATACAGTGGTCCATGACGGATCCCTGCATGCACACATACAGTGGAATCAACTGTCATTGACGGCTCTCTGCATGTACACAAACAGTGGAATCAACTGTCATCGATGGATTCCTGCATGCACACACACAGTGGAATCAACTGTCATTGACGGCTCTCTGCATGCACACTTACAGTGGAATCAACTGTCATTGACGGCTCTCTGCATGTACACATACAGTGGAATCAACTGTAATTGACGGCTCTCTGCATGTACACTTACAGTGGAATCAACTGTCATTGACGGATCCCTGCATACACACATACAGTGGAATCAACTGTCATTGACGGCTCTCTGCATGTACACATACTGTGGAATCAACTGTCATTGTTGACCCTCGACATGTTCACAAACAGTGGAATCCACTGTCACTGTTGACCCTCTGCATGTACACAAACAGTGGAATCAACTGTAATTGACGGCTCTCTGCATGCACACTTACAGTGGAATCAACTGTCATTGACGGCTCTCTGCATGTACACATACAGTGGAATCAACTGTCATTGACGGCTCTCTGCATGTACACATACAGTGGAATCAACTGTCATTGACGGCTCTCTGCATGTACACTTACAGTGGAATCAACTGTCATTGACGGCTCTCTGCATGTACACTTACAGTGGAATCAACTGTCATTGACGGATCCCTGCATGCACACATACAGTGGAATCAACTGTCATTGACGGCTCTCTGCATGAACACATACTGTGAAATCAACTGTCATTGTTAACCCTCTACATGTTCACAAAAAGTGGAATCCACTGTCACTGTTGACCCTCTGCATGTACACAAACAGTGGAATCAACTGTCATTGACGGCTCTCTGCATGTACACTTACAGTGGAATCAACTGTCATTGACGGCTCTCTGCATGTACACTTACAGTGGAATCAACTGTCATTGACGGATCCCTGCATGCACACATACAGTGGAATCAACTGTCATTGACGGCTCTCTGCATGAACACATACTGTGAAATCAACTGTCATTGTTAACCCTCTACATGTTCACAAAAAGTGGAATCCACTGTCACTGTTGACCCTCTGCATGTACACAAACAGTGGAATCAACTGTCAATGACGGATCCCTGCATGTACACATACAGTGGAATCAACTGTCAATGACGGGTTCCTGCATGTACACATACAGTGGAATCAACTGTCAATGATGGATCCCTGCATGTACATGTACAGTGGAATCAACTGTCATTGATGGATCCCTGCATGTACATGTAAAGTGGAATCAACTGTCAATGACGGATCCCTGTATGTACACTTACAGTGGAATCACCTTCAGGTGATCATTTATCATATCGTTCACTGTTCAACCAAAACAGAGAGGAGATCACCCATTCATTTTTCCTCTTTTGAAGTCATTAAATTTCTATTTGGTGGTCCAAATTTGCAATGCTCTTTATACTATGTCAGGTGATTTGGTCAGATTTCATGTAGTTTTAATGAGAAACAAAAAGCCAACCAGACAAAATGTAGGTTTTAAATTTCATTTTTAGTTATTTGATGCTGCTCAAAAGCATGTTTGCTATGTGACATAATGAGCTGTGATTTACCATTTTCATTGGTTTTCTAAAAATAGGAACCAGAAATGTATATTTATTAAGGATGACAACGAGAACCTGAGTACTTGATAGATCGTCCGAGTCTCCAATGCTAATACTTATACTACTCAAGGATGAAAAACAAATGGAAATGGCCAATATTAAGATGACCCACATACAGGGTACTCGAACATGTTACTTTTTAAAACCATTGTAATTTTAATGGAGTATATGGAAGATAATTTGAGTACTCGAGTATCTATTTTACTACTCGTTGCCATCCATAATACTTATATATATATTGTTCAGACATGCAGGCTAGCTTTGCTAGCTTTGACTGCAAGTCAATACTAAATCCTTCTAGTAATGATTTTTAAAGCATCCTATTAACACCTTGTTTCTAATAAACATTGACTGCTCCATGTGAACAGTGTTGTACCATCACCCTTGCAGACTGGGGTAGAGCAGGAACCAATGAGCCTTGAGCACATCCGCCGCTCAGATGTCTTTCCTAAGAAAGTGCTCGTGTCCGAGGATGATGCCCTTCGTGTGCCGTTTCCCGTGCTGAGTGGTGAGGCTGCAGAGTATCTGGGTCGCACAGCTGACGGCATTATCGTCCTCTCAAACTACCGCATCCTAATCCGGTACCAGGACTCTTTCATCAACCTGCCCCTTGGTCTCATTGAAGGTGTTGACATGCGTGACATCTTCTACCTGCACATCTACAGCAAGGACGGCTCTGTTGTCAGGTACATCAAACATTTCTTTCCGGGCCTATGGTAAAGTCACCATATTTATAGCAAATTAAGTATTGATTAAAGGATAAAATAAGTGCTCTTCATATGAATATCAGGATCATTGAAATGACATCAAATTGGCAAGGCGTCAATTTACAGTGCAGAAATAAGCAAATAGGTATTTTTAAAAAAAAGAGAGTAATTTTAAATGATTTTTGTTTTAAATTGGGGGTTTGTTTTTTCTGTGGTGTCTGATATTGAACCAAAAATACCAATAGATTGGATGTAAAATTGTCTGAGACTATTGCTTAAGAGATATTGTATGATGTTGTTATGTTAAACCGTCTGCAGGCATTCCTTATTTTCATTGATTTCCATTTAGATATATAAGTGTAGAGACATTTATGGATGTGAGGAAATCATGTGAGTTCAAGATGTGGCCAGACGTTCTCATGTAGAACACCACATGTTGCCACATACCACAAAGGTCATAGTTACGTCTGATTTTAACTGTCCTGGCAATTTCTGTTTTATTTGATGAACTACGTTTAAAGCATTATGTTTGTAGCGTATTATAAATTTGACTGTTTGATAATTATAGAACTGTTGCAAAATTTCCTGTTTCCTCATTTTGTTTCGGAAACTAGAACCTATATATGTACGATACAGATATCTTTCAATACCAATATTGCGTTAATCATTTCATAAGGGATATGCTTTTTACTTCCTCCAAATCTGCCCACTGTATTTCTTTGCACAAAACCAGGCTTTGGCAGTTGTCAGTGTATGGGGTATAAGTATTCTTACATTAGGATTTATCTGTTTTGTATAATATACAATCTGAGTCTCCTTCACTGTATGTGGCTTTATACATGGGCTTGTTATAAACATATGAATCAATCTTATGCCAATTGAAATGGATTTAAAACAAAATCTTGCTCTTTATTACTTTTTTACTACAGTCCATTCAAGGTAATTTGATGGTTTTAGCTTTTTATTTTTGTTTTATCTACTTGATCCACAGATTTTTTTGCTGTTTTGAAATAAAAAAGATAAAAATCCAACTTAACAAAAGTCGTCATCCCTTAGTTCTCGACACTTGCTGCAAATCATTATGATAGAAATACTTGTCCTCTGCTTTTTGGTTAATTTCAATTACTTGAGCAATACAATTGATTGTTAATATACAGAATGATAATCATTTTTCCATTGATGTTAAAATATATTAAAAACTTCCATTTTTAACCTGATCGAATCATAAAGTTCTTGCCCATATAAAAATTGTGCATTTTTAGTTCATCTGATTTTGGGAAGAAATAAAGTCATGGTACTGTTATAGCATTGATGTTATACGAGTGCAAAACCTTAAACCTTCACCAGTACTTAGCAACTGTTTTAGAGACCCAAATGCACATGTTTCTGGAGATAATATGAGGAAGACCCATAACTCTGAATTTGATTAACTTTTGAATGAAAAACATCATAGAAAAACCATAACTCAAGAACTGTTCAAAATATTCAAATAAAGTTTGAACACAATCATACTTCTCAACTGCCTGCCTTTTGCCGACCACATCATTTATTCCCCTGCCTGGCCATTACATTGTTCGATGATACAGTGGTCGAAATAAACACAAGCCTGCAAGCTTAAGCTTCAATAATTTCGTGATTTGGGGCGTTAACACTTAAAGTTCCCTATTTGTAAAACTTCATGCGCTTAAATATCCCCAAATAAATAGGCAATGTATCTTTCCAATTTTTAGTGAAGGAGCCCAGGGGCACCATGAAATTAAACACTACATGTACAGAGCCCCATGGAATGAAACACTATACATGTACAGAGCTCCATGGAATGAAACACTATACATGTACAGAGCTCCATGGAATGAAACACTATACATGTACAGAGCTCCATGGAATGAAACACTATACATGTACAGAGCTCCATGGAATGAAAAACTATACATGTACAGAGCTCCATGGAATGAAAAACTATACATGTACATGTAATGAAACACCTATTCTAGTGTAGAAAGTTCCTTAATAGGGGTGTATTTTATTCCAGGTGCTCATTTTCCACAAATGACATGTGTCAGGATTGGTTTCGACGTGTGCAGATCAAGATAGAGCCGGTGAAGAAGCTAGAGGATGTGTTTGCATTCTGTTTCTATGCGTGGTGTGCGGACCACCTGGCCACACCAGCCTCGTGCTCCAGTACAGGAGAGTGCTTCCAGCTATGTCCTACAGGTGAACATTGCAATACATATAATATAGGGCTCTACACGCAATTGGTAGAAAACAGTAAATATGTATGGTCGAATTGATGTGTTATGCATGTTGAAAGTAATTATCACACTATGATTATTTCTGCAATATAGATATAGAATCAAGAATGTATGATTTTGCTTTTTAAAGGCACACTCAGTTATATTGAATTTATTTGAGTTTGAATACAAATGCTTTTTAAAATAAGGTAAGTGCATCATTATTGAATGAAAAAAAGAAGCTATGTGCTTTTAATACCACATTTTGTTATTAATTAAGGAATGAATTGCGTGATTGGTGTCATTATCGGGATATTAGTGCAGTTGGGCTGGTTAAAGTGTGTGGCGTCTGAAGGAATAAATACTAATAACCAGCCCAACTGTGTTCATAACCCTGATTTACACCAATAGTTCATTATTTCATTCCAGAATTGTTAATAAAATACTTCATTTCATTCAAAAAAGACTTTTAGTAATTCTTTCTCACCCATGCTGTAAATATACTGACCCCACCGTAACAGTTTATCATATTGCGTCACAATAATAGGTGTGAAAAATCTAATCACTTAAAATCTTTATTAAACGTAAAATTAAAACCCTTATGACATTAATACATTTAACATATCAATAATTAACACTTTTCAACATGTTCATTTAAGTTTTCATGGCCTGCTCACACAATACAAACACGCCAATAACAGGATGAACAAAATATCAATGTACATGTATATTGATAAGCGGTGATTCGCGATCTGAACATATATCCAAAGATGTTGCGTTCATCAGAAAATATTAGCAATTACCAAAAGGCAGTTCATTTAAGAAATGAAAGTTGAGGTGTAAATATTGTAATATAACCCAGGTGTACTAGTATGGAGTGTCAGTGATATTTATGTGGCCTTGTAGCGTTATATTACTTCCTGCTCTAATCGTCAGTGTCACAGTGTCTTATCACTTCAACTGGGAAGAGTGTGCAGACTTTGATTTTTTTTAATGCAGTATGATAACATTCATTGTTTAGTGAAATACTTCTGACAATTTGCATAGTTTTTAATTGAAGTAGAGGTCATTGCCCCCTGAAAAATTTACTCGGGTGAATCTCAGGTCATATGTAGACAGCTAGCTCATTTCATCATTGTTATTTTAAAGTGTAATGATTTAACTTTAGTCATCATTAATATGCTTCAGGAGAGATCAACCAAAAAAGATATGTTTCGATATCTTAAAATCTCCACACCATCTTTTTATATTTGCTAACATATTTTAGGAGCATGAAACAAACGTTTAAGCCAAAGTAAACACATTATTGCTTATCACAAGTGTTGAAATGTGTGTGTTGCATGTCAGGTGAGGGGAGTCCATACAGTTTCACGGGCGAGATGGAGAGGATGGGCTTCAAGCTGGACACTGCCTGGAGGTACACAGATATCAACAACAACTTCAGGTACTCATCGTACACTTTACATGTATTCTTACTGTTTCATGTGATGCCCATGAAATACGCTTTTTGAAAAGGTGTGTTGCAATAGTTGGTTATAAACAGACATATCTAGATAAAAAAGCTACAAAATGATACAGAAGAAGGTTAACAGGCTAAAATATGTGATATGTGTTTTGCAGTCTGTGTTCCTCATACCCTACGGAACACATTGTACCTCATGGCGTAAAGGATGATAATCTGAAGGCTGTTGCCGGGTTCCGGGCCCTGCGCCGCTTCCCAACTGTTGTCTGGAGGTGAGGGAACTTTAATACCATTGTCTTTCTCTGATTTTTTTTTTTAAAATCTTGTTAAAAGAGAATAGTTATGTCCTATTTCAGAGATTAGATATAATATTTAAAGAAAAAAAGTTGTAATAGAATTAAAGGCTAAATGCGGTGACACAGTTTTCTACTTCAAGAAATTTCACGCTTTATATGTGTTCCTCAGGAATCAACGTAATGGTGCAGTGTTGGTGCGTGCGGGACAACCGGAGATGGGGATATTTGGCTGGCGAAATACAGATGATGAAAATCTGTTGAATGCCATCCCAGCTGCCTGTACCCAGAACCCTGGTAACAAGAATAGGGCGAGTCGCTCGCCCAGCAGGGAGGATGGGAGTGGCTCAGACATCAGTGGCTCTGATGGTGGGTAACTCACATTGGGTCAAAACACAAGGGGTCCCAAGTCATCTCATGATTTCTAGTTTTGATCAAATCCCCATAAATGTTCTGATCTGAACTATATCTTTACCTTTACATTTTTTTTTCTTATACTGCATCCTTCTAAGACACTATATGTAATGATAGTCAGAATTAAATGTTTTTTTTTCAGTTTTTCTTGTTGCAAGTATTGTATTTAAATGACTTTGTATGATAGGTCATATTTGACCTTTTCTCACTTTTAGATCAATACGTAGGCACATTGATTCAGTATGTATTTGATTTTGCAGACTCGTCGATTGCAGAAGGCGGGGAGGAGGAGAGTGAGCCGCGGAAAATGCTGATTATTGACTGCCGCTCATACAGTGCGGCCATGGCAAACCGGGCGAAGGGTGGCGGCATGGAGTGCCCAGGTAGGCAACTGTGTCCTTGTTTTGCAGATTTGAATAATTAGCAAAACTTCCTAGGTTATTTTACACAAAGCTTTCAAATATGAGAAGTTATAAGATATGAAACAAGAAAATGCTCATAATGATTTTTTCACTGATTTCAAAACAGAACAATAGACTATAATTTAAAGAGTTGTATGTTTTGTTTGTCTGTAGAGTACTACCAGAACTGTGAGATTCAGTTCATGGCACTGGCAAACATCCATGCGGTAAGGAAGAGCTTCCTGGCCCTCCGCAGTCTCTGTAACTCCGTTCTCGACCAGGCCAGGTAACACCTTACCACACATTAACTTCCTTGATACTATTGCACTTAGATCATTAAGAATAAATCATAGCTAGGAATACAAGCACACATAGCATAGATCATTTAGAATAACTCATAGCAACCTAGCATAGATCATTAAGAATAACTCATAGGGACCTAGTATAGATCATTAAGAATAACTCTTAGCTAGGAATACAAGCACACATAGCATAGATCATTTAGAATAACTCATAGCAACCTAGCATAGATCATTAAGAATAACTCATAGGGACCTAGCATAGATCATTAAGAATAACTCATAGGGACCTAGCATAGATCATTAAGAATAACTCATAGGGACCTAGCATAGATCATTAAGAATAACTCATAGCAACCTAGCATAGATCATTAAGAATAACTCATAGGGACCTAGTATAGATCATTAAGAATAACTCATAGCAACCTAGCATAGATCATTAAGAATAACTCATAGGGACCTAGCATAGATCATTAAGAATAACTCACAGCTAGGAATACAAGCACACATAGCATAGATCATTAAGAATAACTCATAGGGACCTAGCATAGATCATTAAGAATAACTCATAGGGACCTAGCATAGATCATTAAGAATAAATCATAGCTAGGAATACAAGCACACATAGCATAGATCATTTAGAATAACTCATAGCAACCTAGCATAGATCATTAAGAATAACTCATAGGGACCTAGCATAGATCATTAAGAATAACTCATAGGGACCTAGCATAGATCATTAAGAATAAATCATAGCTAGGAATACAAGCACACATAGCATAGATCATTTAGAATAACTCATAGCAACCTAGCATAGATCATTAAGAATAACTCATAGGGACCTAGCATAGATCATTAAGAATAAATCATAGCTAGGAATACAAGCACACATAGCATAGATCATTTAGAATAACTCATAGCAACTTAGCATAGATCATTAAGAATAACTCATAGGGACCTAGCATAGATCATTAAGAATAACTCATAGGGACCTAGCATAGATCATTAAGAATAACTCATAGGGACCTAGCATAGATCATTAAGAATAACTCATAGGGACCTAGCATAGATCATTAAGAATAACTCATAGGGACCTAGCATTGATCATTAAGAATAACTCGCATCAATGCTTGTCCTGTATTTGATGTTTGTTTACTGTTTGCAGCTGGTTGTCTTGTATAGGTGTGTGATGTGTGTTTACTGTTTGCAGTTGGTTGTCCTGTATAAGGCTGTGATGTGTGTTTACTGTTTGCAGTTGGTTGTCCTGTATAAGGCTGTGATGTTTGTTTACTGTTTGCAGTTGGTTGTCCTGTATAAGGCTGTGATGTTTGTTTACTGTTTGCAGTTGGTTGTCCTGTATAAGGCTGTGATGTTTGTTTACTGTTTGCAGCTGGGCATCCTGTATGAGTCTGTGATGTTTGTTTACTCTGCCAGCTGATTGTCCTGTATAAGTGTGTGATGTTTGTAGCTGATTGTCCTGTATAAGTGTGTGATGTTTGTTTACTGTTTGTAGCTGATTGTCCTGTATAAGTGTGTGATGTTTGTTTACTGTTTGTAGCTGATTGTCCTGTATAAGTGTGTGATGTTTGTAGCTGATTGTCCTGTTTAAGTGTGTGATGTTTGTTTACTGTTTGTAGCTGATTGTCCTGTATAAGGGTGTGATGTTTGTTTACTGTTTGTAGCTGATTGTCCTGTATAACTGTGTGATGCTTGTTTACTGTTTGAAGCTGATTGTCCTGTATAAGTGTGTGATGCTTGTTTACTGTTTGCAGCTGGTTGTCCTGTATAAGTGTATGATGTTTGTTTATTGTTTGCAGCTGGTTATCAGGGTTGGAGAACACTAAGTGGATGCAGCACATGTCGGGGCTGTTGAAGACGGCAGTTCTCGTGGTAAGTGCCAACGAAAAGGAGGGGCGCCCGGTGCTTGTCCACTGCTCTGATGGCTGGGATCGCACCCCACAGGTCATCTCCCTCGCAGAGATCATGCTTGACCCTTACTACAGGACAGTTGAGGTTGGCCAAAAAAACATTCATGTTCACATCCTGCCAATATTTTGAATCTCTAAATAGACATCTATGTATTACTTGTAACACTGTCTTAGTGACCATTGTTTGGTTTAATTTCGTTTAAGATACAGCTGTTTAACATAATGCATTTCTTTAAATGTTTTCTTGAAAACATGTATGTGTCAGTGATGTTGATGCTTGTTTCTGGGTGTAACAGGGGTTCCAGGTTCTCATAGAGCGTGAGTGGCTACAGTTTGGCCACAAGTTTGCCGATCGGTGTGGGAACGGTGTACACACTGATGACCTGAATGAGCGCTGCCCGGTGTTCCTGCAGTGGCTTGAGTGTGTTTACCAGCTCCTTGTACAGTTCCCGTGCCAGTTTCAGTTCACCGAGGCTTTCCTGGTATGAGTTTTTTTTTTGTGGAGACAGAATTAGTCTTAAAAAGGAGAAAAGTAGCTTGCCCTAGGCTTGGTCTATAAAAGCGTGGATAAAAAAATACTTTGCAAAATGGTTCTTTAGTAAAAAATAATTAGGATTAAACAATATGACAAACAAAATGATGGATATTTTTATGGTTTAATTATTAGTTTATAAGATATTTAGAGGTGTTGTTTTCAAAGCAATTATGAGAGCATCACTACGGAGAAGGCTTTGTTGGGACATACGTGGGTAGCATGATGTGTTATGTCTGTATGTCTAGGTGAAGCTGGTACAGCACACATACTCATGCCTGTTTGGTACATTCCTGTGTAACACCCTGCGGGAGAGACAGGCCAACAAGCTTAGTGAGAACACAGCCTCAATCTGGGCCCTGCTCAGCCTGAATAATTTCCACAACCAGCTGTACACCCCCACACATGAGCATGAGGTATGCAATGTTATTATCTGTATAACTTAATGATTCTGACTATCAGCATGGCAAACATATATGATCACATATTTATTTGGTTATAATGAGGACAGTCATTGTAGTCTTGGCATTAACTGCTCTACATAGTCTTTAAGGAATGAGGCGGCATTATAATGATTTGATAAATTCAGTTTTATATTTCAAGATTTTGCGATACTGCTTGTCTATTGCTTCATTTTGATTCCTAAGTGTGTGAGTGTTTTGCAGGTGTTGTATCCGGCCATCCATATGCAGAACTTGAGGCTGTGGACATCTGTGTACCTATCCAACAATTTGCAGTCTGCTGGGCCTGAGGACAGCGGCACCCAGACTGGGCAGCTGGACGACGCCACCACTGACCCTCCACCCTCACTGCAGAAAACAAGGTCCTGTGAGAACTTACTGACGGGAAGCACGGAAGAGCTCAACACGAGCCTCAGTCGTAGGAGAAGTGACCCAAACCTGGCAGCCATGGATCACTGTGATCAGAAGCTGTTGAAAGATGCAATAGGCGGCGACACAAGTTGCTCCAGTGAGTCCATGAAGAGTTCCGACAATGATCGATCACTGGCGGAAACATGTGACCTGCCTCTCAATGGTGTGCATCATGGGAACTTTCATGATGCAAATGAAGAAACACCGAAAAATGGTGATGTTGAAGAAAATAATAAAGAAAATGATGGAATAAATGGTTTCTGTGATACTAGTTATAATAAATTAGAAAATGGATATTCCAAAGAGTTGCATAATGGTGCAGTTAAAAATGAAACTAGAGACAATGACTCTAGTGTTTCTAACTATGTAGGTAAATTGAATGGAATAGGATTTACTGAGCATGCAAAGTCAATAGTTAATGGTATTGATAGTGAACACATGGAAATAAACATAGCAAATGGTAATGGCATTCATGAAATGAATGGACATTCAAATGGAAGCGTGGACAGCGGGCCTCACAGTCCTGACAGTGTGAATGACAGCAGTGAAAACTCCATAGAGACAATATCTGAATGTGAGGATGCTGACCCCGTAACCAATGGTGCAAACAGTATAGTATATGAACACACAGTGCTCAGACCAGTATCTGAGAATTCTGTTTCCACAAGCTATAGCAATGGTGATAATCCTGATATAGACAAGAGAACCATTGTTAAGAAGTTACAACAAAGAAGGCTGCAATGTGATGGGGTTTCAGTGTCACTGGAGAGTTCTACAGACACGGTTACGGAGGAGGTGCAGACAGGGGACAGCAGCCACACCCTGACCCCCTCCTCCAGCACGGGCCAGGCACACTCCCCAAAAGCAGCCCTGGCCATCTCCCCCAGTGCAACCCCACACACCGTCGCCTCACTCCAGTCTCTGTGTGATCATGTGGCAACAAACACCCTCAAATCATTAGAAAACACTACCAGTATTAGCACTAGTACTAGTGATTTGACGGATTCCAGAGTGCATGAGAAACTAATCTCCAACTGTTCCCAGAGAGAGATCCTGCTCAACAAGGTGGAGGTGAACAAGACTAGTCTCAACTTGCGCTGTTACCTATCTCAGACTACAGCATTAAGCAAGAGTTCCAACGGGGTACTGTTCCGGCGTGGGCTGGATGGGGGCATGGTGTCACCCTTAGGGCCGGCCCCGGTTAGCCCCCAGTCCCTTGTCTCCACCTGCCCTCCAACTCCCGGCACTAGTGACACACGGGTAAGTGACATATTAACAGAACACAGGATGATGGTTTAATGAATTATTTAAAAAAAATACCACCCAAATTGATGCGAGTGGCATGCTAGTAATTATCTTCATTTCAATGAGATATATTTTATAATGTGACTTTGTGAAAATGAGCGCATTGGTGTTTGCGTTAATGACAAAATGAAATGACTACAAAACAAAGTTATTGTTTAGTTGAAAAATGGATTAGTATAAACTTTTAAATGGTTGCCTTCTTCTGAGGCTTGATACTTCACAAAAAAATATCCGCATTTTCTCCACAGGACTTATTGTGCTGACAATGTCACAATTTTATAGGTGTACGATTTGAGAATTACAAAAAAATGTTGGTTGAATATACTGACAATATATATAAATAGATATATATATATATACAAGACACTGCTGATTTCAGTCATTGGATGCCCACATGCCACGGCATGGTCTCAGTCGGCACCTAGATGTTGATGGGCTCACCAAGTTTGTGGACCCTGTTCAGAAACAGATCTCCAGTATCAAGGACAAGTACGAGCAGCAGATAGCGTGTCTGCAGAACGAGCTGGGCATGCTGCGAACCATGATGGCCCAGCATGCATCAGCCTGCAATGGTGGCATCTGCAATCTAGAATTTCAAGTAGAAAATGTAAGTAGTACAGTGAAACTGCGTTCCCTCAAACAAGCGGTCGTTCAAGAACTGGCGTTCCCTCGAGGTCGGAGCTTGGTCCCGAACTTTTTTCCTTCTTTTTTCATATAAAATATACCCACACTGCATCGAAACCTAATTATGTCGAGCAGTCGAGCAATATCCTCGGTCCCAAGTACACAAATCTTGCACAAAACCTTATGGCTCCCTCGAGGACATAATTTCACACTTTTTCCCGAACGCGTGTTCCAAAATAAACAAACAATTGCTAGGTGTTAAAATTTTCGCAAGTAGTAAAAATTGCAATGACAGTTGAAAGGCAATTTGATAAGGTGTGAAAAACCGTTTTTCACTGTTAACGCATGACCGATATAAGTTGATATGGGCATTTGAGATGATAATTATGAGAATTGAAAATCTGGTCGTTCGAAACATCGGTTCCCTCGAGGTTTTGGCTCGGTCCCTGGCGACCTCGAGCGATCGCAGTTTCACTGTATATGCAAATATACAGTATAGCATCTCCCTTTGTCTGCTCTTTACCACTGAGGTATTGTTTTGTTTTGTAAAATATGTCAGTCTGTCTGCAAATGTTTGAATGACTGTCACTGTACAGTTATGGGCCTTTATATACTTCGAAACTAAATTTTTCTCACTTTCTCAACACAAATAGTTTAAAAAGTGCACTACACTCTTTCAACTAAATTTATGAACAAATGCTGATTAATTTGATATCTAATGATAAGCATGTGCAATTAGCTGCCCAATAAAATTGATTACAGCCTAGAGAATTCATAGGCTGCAACACCCCACAACATCTTTTTCCTTGAGTGTTGAATCAGCGACTCTTGAATATTGCACAAACCCCCAAAATATTCTAAATAACAGGGGGATATTTAAGATTATTGAAGTTATGACCGAGATTCTTTTTAAATTATCTTAATAGGGCTCAGAGTGATAGTAATTGTAAATATGTATGCAGGACTTGCCGGGTAGTGGTGAGCTGGCTTCCATTCAGAGTAACTACAGCAATGCTGCATCAGATGCGAGCTGGGACCAGATGGACGACCCAGAGGTGAACATGACACGCTGGGTACCGGACCACTCTGTCACCCACTGTGCCGGCTGTGACACTCAGTTCACCTGGAGAATACGCAGGCATCACTGCAGGTAACAGATCTACAACACTCATCCAAGGGCTCACAATCTTTATACAATTACATATTGAAAAAAGCTCACTTGTAACTACCTTCTAGTACTTCAAATAATCACCCATGTATGGGGATGGAAGTTAGCTGCACATTGCATGGCTCATAATTAAAAATATTTGAAAATTTGAGTTCATATGAACAAGATGCATATTTGCTGAAATTTTGTATTGTAGGAACTGTGGTAAGATATTTTGTGACAGTTGTTCTGCGGAGAAGGCGCCGCTGCCCCATCAGATGATCGTGACAGAGGAACGTGTGTGTCAGCACTGCTACAAGAAGATCAGCTCCCAGCTTACCAAGTCCATTGTCGCCGTTGACGAGCTTACCTCCCTTGGAGCAGCAGCCTCCAACTGACAATCAAGTCCTAAAGTGGATAGTTCTAGCCCGCTGCACTATGTGCCCAGTGAACGTGTTGCTTGGCATATATGTACTTGTTTGTTAAATTTGTATCACAAATGAATTAAGTGTGATTGAGTTAACAGTTTCCATGCAAATCTTTGTATCCATCTTGATTATAAAATTAAAAGCCAATTCTAATTACAAAATTTTACATTACTTGTAAAGGAATCAGAGCTTACCAGTAATTGTTCAACAAATCATATGATTAAGAGAACTGTTTGATGTTGAGTGTTCAAAACTTGATTGTGTTATATCTGTTAATTAAAAAAGATGATTTAAGAAACATGAATATTTCATCTGGTGTTATTAGATGGTATTTCAGAAATCCAGTTATCAGAAAGTAACACTGAGTTTACTGTTATACTCTTGTGCACTAGTTTCTTTAATTTCCATTTATTATTCTACAACTGTTAATTACATGTAGCCAGTATGTGAAATCAATCTTGGATTAACTGCCATCTCATGTAAACAAAGTCAGTAGAATGTAGATTTAGGCGAGGACCTAGCATGTGCTCAATGGGCCGTGCAGTAGCTAGAGGTGGCGGAGGGAAGACATCTTCTGTTGTTAATTGTTTATTTTTTCGTTACTACATGCTATTTTTTATGATCTGTTATATTTATAAATTATTCTTAACTTGGCATAAAGGGCTTAACATAAAGCAGGACATTATGTAAGGGTAGGCAGACAGTTGTTCAGTCCATGGACAATAAAGCTGTTGCTGCAGTAGATTCACATTTGTTACACTTAAACTGTTCCAACACATAGAAAGATGTAGGTTTTCTCAGCTTGTATACAACAATTATTTAAGTGAAATTGACTAAATGGATACCGTACATTTCTCACTAACCCTAGCCTTACAGGAAAAGTTAAAGAAAGTTAAAGATTATCTTCTCAAAGGATAGCTCGATTTCTCCAGACTGGATTTCATTGTTGGGGGGAAGTTTATGTCAAGGTTTTGGGCTCTTGAAATACAGCTAAAATAATCCAGATTGTTATGTAAACATGAGGCAATGTTAAGTCAGTGAAATATTCCTTGGAAAATTCAACTTTTCAGTATTGTTATGACCATTAACCCAAGATATAACCATTGAAAAATCTGTTTCAAAACTAAACATTTACCTTCAGCAACTAACAGAGATAAACACTCTCAGCAACTACTTGAGAAGAAGACTTTCAGCAACTAACCTAGATAAACACTGACCTCTGTATGATAGTAAATCTGCTGTTTAGTGTATGTATTGTGAATTCCATATTGGTATGATTGTAAAGCTTTTGAATGGACAATTACAAAATATAATTCTTCCAAACATGTAGTTTTGTTATTTGTCCAATCTTGAGTAATGTGCCGACGCCTGCACAGGATTGCTTTGATGCAAAGTAGTTTGAACAGTTGAAAACCCAAAACTTGAAAAATAAAGTTTTATGTTTTTAGCTCGCTTAGCTCTTGTGATCGCTATGTGTCTATCGTCAACATTTTGCTTCTTAAAACCGCTAGGCTGATTTGGCTTAAAGTTGACCTGAACAATCCTAACATTGGGCTGTTTCAAAATGGTTCCAGTTCATTGCTCTTAATGGCCTTGGGGCTAAAATAACTTTGAAACCTCTAGTACCGCTATGGCTAGGGCAAATATATTGGAGATCTAACATTGACAGTGGCCTTCTACCAATTTTCCCACGAGTATTGTTGACTTGTATAGGATAATCTTTAAAAATCCTATCAACCTGGAGCTATGGTATTTTGTATAAAGCACCAAATAAGTTTCTACAATTTTTGTTCAAATGGTGATCAAGGGGTTAAAATTGGCCCTTGTTTTATAATGACATCTTTGAAAGACTGAAAATTGATACTATACCATTTTTTAGTGGTCTTCTATCATTGTGGTCACTTGTTTTATCGAGACTTGTATAGAAAAGTTTGAAAATGCATCATTAACTGCAATGAAAAAGGGAAGATATTTGGCATATGGCATTGTCTATAAGTCCCCGTTTGTTCAAATGGCAACCCCGGGGTCGGACCCACCATAGGTGCCACTCCTTAGATATTTGGTTTAAAGCACTGTTAAATCCAGTATTCCTCTAGTTCACTCTTGGTCAAATGATGACCCTAAAGTAAAACTGGCCCCGCCTTCAGGGCACTATTGTTCTTTCACCTGTGAAAAATAGCAGACACATGGGGTTTAATGTGTCTAGCAGTCGTTGGCGTCACACTTTTTCTTATCAATATATTTTAAAAAGTTATGTACATATTAGTCATGGCCAGTTAATTACCCCTATTGATTTGGGGTCATTAGGTCCAAGGTCAATTAACCCTTACTACTTGGTTCTTTATAGTTTTCAAACTTGGTATGCACATTGGTCATGGTCAGTATATTTTGATATTTATTTAGGGGTAAAAAGGTCAAAGACCGTTACTGGAAAAATTATTGGCATTTCCAAACATTAACAACTGTATAGTCTTCAAACTTGGTCATAGTCAGTAGAATTGGTCCATAGGTTATGGTGGCCTCTTCTTATGGAAGCTCTAGACATTTGTGAATTCTAGTTTTATAAAGAAAGTATAGGGAAACTTTTATCATGTACAGCAATGGCTTGATTTTAAAATATTTTGTATGTAACATCTGAAGGTGGTCTATGAAGCTTGTTCAAATGGTTCAAAATTAGCCTCAGAATAATCAGTATTCTATGCAAAAGTAGTACAATTGTCTTACAAAGGATATCATCAAAAATATAACTTAATCTTTGAAACCAGCACCAGGTATCCAAAAATACCTATTGTGAGGGTAATTTAAAGCTGCACTCTCACAGATTTACCTTTTTACAACTTTTTTTTATTTTTTGTCTTGGAAAGAGCAAACTTTTGTGTAAATATCTGCAAACCAACGATAAAAGATAGTTGACAAAAGATTAGATTGCAGATTTTCATATTTCCGATCGAAAATTAATGTTTTATGGCTTAAACCGTAACGGTTTAAGAAAACTGCACAAGACATCAATTTTGGAGTGCAAATATGAAAATCTGCAATCTGATCGTTTGTCATCAGTATTTTATCACTGGTTTTCAGATATTTACGCAAATATTGCTCGTTCCAAGACAAAAAATAAAAGTTGTCAAAACGTTCAATATGTGAGAGTGCAGCTTTAAGGGTTGTTCACTTAAATATTAATCTCCTAGCCTTTTTTACTCAAAAGGTTTGCATTAACTTGTAGGTTGTTAATAAAACCTTTTACACGTGTTACCATAAACAATAAACACATGTATATTCAGGCCCATAGCTAGGCCCTTTATAGTAGCTTTGTAAAGGATTGGTTGGATTGAAGGGATGGGGCATGTAGCTTGGTAAAGGATTGGTTGGATGGTAGGGATGGGGCATGGAGCTTAGTAAATGATTGGTTGGATGGTAGGGATGGGGCAGGTAGCTTCGTAAATGATTGGTTGGATGGTAGGGATGGAGCATGTAGCTTAGTAAATGATTGGTTGGATGGTAGGGATGAGGCATGTAGCTTGGTAAAGGATTGGTTGGATGGTAGGGATGGGGCATGTAGCTTGGTAAAGGATTGGTTGGATGGTAGGGATGGGGCATGTAGCTTGGTAAAGGATTGGTTGGATGGTAGGGATGAGGCATGTAGCTTGGTAAAGGATTGGTTGGATGGTAGGGATGGGGCATGTAGCTTGGTAAAGGATTGGTTGGATGGTAGGGATGGGGCATGTAGCTTGGTAAAGGATTGGTTGGATGGTAGGGATGGGGCATGTAGCTTGGTAAAGGATTGGTTGGATGGTAGGGATGGGGCATGTAGCTTGGTAAAGGATTGGTTGGATGGTAGGGATGGGGCATGTAGCTTGGTAAAGGATTGGTTGGATGGTAGGGATGGGGCATGTAGCTTTGAAAAGGATTGGTTGGATGGTAGGGATAGGGCATGTAGCTTGGTAAAGGATTGGTTGGATGGTAGGGATGAGGCATGTAGCTTGGTAAAGGATTGGTTGGATGGTAGGGATGGGGCATGTAGCTTAGTAAAGGATTGGTTGGATGGTAGAGATAGGGCATGTAGCTTGGTAAAGGATTGGTTGGATGGTAGGGATGGGGCATGTAGCTTGGTAAAGGATTGGTTGGATGGTAGGGATGGGGCATGTAGCTTGGTAAAGGAGTGGTTGTATGGTAGGGATGGGGCATGTAGTTTGGTAAAGGAGTGGTTGGATGGTAGGGATGGGGCATGTAGCTTGGTAAAGGATTGGCTGGATGGTAGGGATGGGGCAAGTAGCTTAGTAAAGGATTGGTTGGATGATCGGGATGGGGCATGTAGCTTTGTAAAGGATTGGTTGGATGGTAGGGATGTGGCATGTAGCTTATTAAAGGATTGGATGGATGGTAGGGATGAGGCATGTAGCTTAGTAAAGGATTAATTGGATGGTACGGATGGGGCATGTAGCTTAGTAAAGGATTGGATGGATGGTAGGGATAGGGCATGTAGCTTGGTAAGGGATTGGTTGGATGGTAGGTATTGGTTTGATGGAAGGTATTGGATGAATGGTAGGGATGGGGCATGTAGCTTGGTAAGGGATTGGTTGGATGGTAGGTATTGGATGAATAGTAGGGATGGGGCATGTAGCTTAGTAAAGGATTGGATGGATGGTAGGGATGGGGCATGTAGCTTAGTAAAGGATTGGTTGGATGGTAGGGATAGGGCATGTAGCTTAGTAAAAGATTGGATGGATGGTAGGGATGGGGCATGTAGCTTGGTAAGGGATTGGTTGGATGGTAGGTATTGGTTTGATGGAAGGTATTGGATGGATGGTAGGGATGGGGCATGTAGCTTGGTAAGGGATTGGTTGGATGGTAGGTATTGGATGAATAGTAGGGATGGGGCATGTAGCTTAGTAAAGGATTGGTTGGATGGTAGGGATGGGGCATTTAGCATGGTAAGGGATTGGCTGGATGGTAGGGATGGGGCATGTAGCTTAGTAAAGGATTGGTTGGATGGTAGGGATGGGACATGTAGCTAAGTAAAGGATTGTTTGGATGGTAGGGATGAGTCATGTAGCTTAGTAAAGGATTAATTGGATGGTAAGGATGGGGCATGTAGCTTAGTAAAGGATTCGCTGGATGGTAGGGATGGGGCATGTTGCTTTGTAAAGTATTGGTTGGATGGTAGGGATGGGGCATGTAGCTTTGAAAAAAAGGATTGATTGGATGGTAGGGATGGGGCATGTAGCTTGGTAAAGGATTGGTTGGATGGTAGGGATGGGGCTTGTAGCTTTGAAAAGGATGGGTTGGATGGTAGGGATGGGGCATGTAGCTTTGAAAAGGATTGGTTGGATGGGGCATGTAGCTTGGTAAAGGATTGGTTGGACGGTAGGGATGGGGCATGTAGCTTGGTAAAGGATTGGTTGGATGGTAGGGATGAGGCATGTAGCTCTGTAAAGGATTGGTTGGATGGTAGGGATGGGGCATGTAGCTTGGTAAAGGATTGGTTGGATGGTAGGGATGAGGCATGTAGCTTGGTAAAGGATTGGTTGGATGGTAGGGATGGGGCATGTAGCTTGGTAAAGGATTGGTTGGATGGTAGGGATGGGGCATGTAGCTTGGTAAAGGATTGGTTGGATGGTAGGGATGAGGCATGTAGCTTGGTAAAGGATTGGTTGGATGGTAGGGATGAGGCATGTAGCTTGGTAAAGGATTGGTTGGATGGTAGGGATGGGGCATGTAGCTTGGTAAAGGATTGGTTGGATGGTAGGGATGGGGCATGTAGCTTGGTAAAGGATTGGTTGGATGGTAGGGATGGGGCATGTAGCTTGGTAAAGGATTGGTTGGATGGTAGGGATGAGGCATGTAGCTTGGTAAAGGATTGGTTGGATGGTAGGGATGGGGCATGTAGCTTTGAAAAGGATTGGTTGGATGGGGCATGTAGCTTGATAAAGGATCGGTTGGATGGTAGGGATGGGGCATGTAGCATGGTAAAGGTTTGGTTGGATGGTAGGGATGGGGCATGTAGCTTGGTAAAGGATTGGTTGGATGGTAGGGATGGGGCATGTAGCTTGGTGAAGGATTGGTTGCTCGATAACACAAATTGTTTTAAGATGTAGGTCAAGATTCTCTTTCCATAATAGCAACTACTATAGAATGCTTATATGTAAAATCAACATGGCTGCTTGTTTGGCGTTGGGCAAGTTCGAGGTTAAGATTACAATATTGAATCATTTTGAAACCGTACGGAACAAATAATTATGGTTGGCTAGAAACTTCTCCTTCCCCTAAGACACTCTGGAAACTGATGACAATACAACATAATTGTTGTTTTTTATATCTTATTTCTGTTTCAAAAGTATATATTTATATATAATATATATATATATCAAACAATTTTTAATGGGTCTGAGTCAACCTCAGACAAGAGGATTTTTGTCTTTGAATTGAGGAGATCATGAAGCCTGGTTTTGAGGAGGCTAAAATATCCGCGCTCAGTGTTGCTGTGGTCACAGAGGATAACGGAAGTGCCGTTGTGGACAGCGTGGAGGACATCATGGTGCGACATCTCCCCAGTCACATACATGTCAGCTGACACACCCCGCAGGACACCCGCCCCCGACCCAGCGCACACTGCCACACTCAACACCTCACCTGCACCTGACAAACAGAAAGTCAATCTAGTTATGTACTGTATGATAAATGCACAGATGTGCAAGATATAAGGTAAATAAATGTTAGGCCTATCTTTCTCACTTAAGAGCCACAATTGTAACCGTACATTTGTTTTTATTATGCTCCATGAAGGGAGAAGCATACAGTCACCACTTTGACTGTCGCTTTCACCCTTGTATATAGAATAACTCAAAACTTCTCATGGGATTGAAATAAAACTTGGTATATATTATAGATAGATGACAATGAGAAGAAGTGCAGTGCACAAGAACCACAATCCTATCATACATTTTTATTAAGTTATATCCCCTTAACCATTTTTACATAATCAGTGCTTGTCCAGGCTATATCTTGGAAAGTGGATTGAAATGAAACTTGAAATATAGATAGAGGGCAATGAGAGGAAGTGCAGAGTACAAGAACCATAATCCTGCCCCACTTGTTTGAGTTATCTCTCCTTAACCTGATCTTTTTTAATAATGGGTGCTTGTCGGTGCCATGTCTTCAAAGGTTCTAAAAGGATTAAAATGAAACTTGAAATATAGATAGATGGCAATAAGAGAAAGTGCAGTACCCAAGAATTATAATCATACCAAGAATATTTATTTAGCTCTCTTCCCTTAACCTAATATTTTTTCAATAATGAGTGCGTGTTCAGACCATATATTGGAATGTTTCAAAGGGATTTAAATGAATCTTGGTACATATACGATGGATGGCAATGACATTATAAAAAGTTTTAAGATCCATATCCACACAATGGTGCAAAGTTTCCCTTCTACTGATATCTGTAAATTTCAATAAATGCATTTCTATTTCATTGCTTTAAATTTCCTTTAAAATTTAATTCTCAAACCCGTCCATATCTTTGTATGTTATGATTTTTTCCAACATGTGATTCTACAGCCACTCACCATCTACCAGCGCATAGTATTACACTTTCTTCCTATTTATTAAAAATGAGCTTTTGGGGAGCATCCATCGCTTCATTTACATGCAGTGACTGATGTAACTGTTCATCAATTGAAATTCACACAAGCCTATACCAGGTATATTAGAGCGTAGAAAAACAGTTCTAGGCATAATAGAAAACCCGAACTCTAACTTTTTATCACTTAAAAATCAGTCTTGTTTATACTTTTAGTATTGACATAAACATATATTTGATCTAATTGTGTGTATTTTACCTGGAGCACGGGCAAGGCGGACATGGTTGAGACCCAGGTGGCTCTTCACAAGATTCACAGCAGCTTCCACACTGACGCTCTGGGATAGCCGACCTCTCCGACCCATACCATAACCAACCCTTGGCACCTGCCACATTAAAACATGTTCGGAAAGCCTTCAATGTTGTTGTTATTATATATGTACTTTCAATGTAAAATCTATCAACCCTTTCAATACAAAACCCTATTATGGAAGGCATTGACCCTATGGCCAAATTATTCTGATCATTGATTTAATAAAGCACATACTTAACAAATGCAGCAAGTAGTGGACAGTACCTTGGCCAGTTCTGTAATTTGGAGGTTTGAGATATCTGCTTTGAGAGACTGCAGACAGCTGATTAGTCCCGGAAGGCTTCGTGCAGCACAGTGAAGGGTCACCCAAGTCCTCTCATCCTCTCTGATAATTAATAATAATTAATATTAATAAGTAATTGATAATAAGAAAAGGAACTGCTTTAATTCTGGGCTACCCTTGGCAAGGGTGGGATTTACATGATTTTAGCTTCTACAAAAATGACGTCATGCAATCTGATCTTATATCAATAAATAACATACATGTACCGGTAAATTATGACGTTAAAACCAAAATGTTTTACACTCATCAGATTTAATTCTCTATGAATCAACACTTGAGGCTTGCCTCTGCCTCATACAGCTATTCCATCTCATCCTGGCCTCATACAGTTACATCACCTAATCATGTCCTCATTCAGTTTCACCACCGAATCCTGGCCTCATTCAAGTTCACCACCTAATCACAACCTCATACAGTTACACCACCTAATCATGACCTCATACTGTAACACCACCTAATCACGACCTCATACAGTAACACCCCCTAATCACGACCTCATACAGTTACACCACCTAATCACGACCTCATACAGTTACACCACCTAATCATGACCTCATACAGTTACACCACCTAATCATGTCCTCATACAATTACACAACCTAATCATGTCTTCATACAGTTACACCACCTAATCACGACCTCATAAAGTTACACCACCTAATCACGACCTCATACAGTTACACCACCTAATCACACCCTCATACAGTTACACCACCTAATGATAACCCCATTCAGTTTCACCACCGAATCCTGGCCTCATTCAGGTTCACCACCTAATCACTACCTCATACAGTTACACCACCTAATCATGACCTCATACAGCTACACCACCTAATCACGACCTCATACACTTACACCACCTAATGATTACCTCATACAGTTACACCACCTTATCATGGCCTCATACAGTTACACCACCTAATCACACCCTCATACAGTTACACCACCTAATGATAACCTCATACAGTTACACCACCTTATCATGGCCTCATACAGCTACACCACCTAGTCATGACCTCATACAGTTACACCACCTAATCATGGCCTCATACAGTTACACCACCTAATGATAACCTCATACAGTTACACCACCTTATCATGACCTCATACAGCTACACCACCTAGTCATGACCTCTTACAGCTACACCACCTAATCATGGCCTTATACAGTTACACCACCTTATCACACCCTCATACAGTTACACCACCTAATCAGGCCCTCATACAGCTACACCACCTAATCATGTCCTCATTCAGTTTCACCACCGAATCCTGGCCTCATTCAAGTTCACCACCTTATCACGACCTCATACAGTTACACCACCTAATCATGACCTCATACAGTTACACCACCTAATCACGACCTCATACAGTTACACCACCTTATCACGACCTCATACAGTTACACCACCTAATCACGACCTCATACAGTTACACCACCTAATCATGGCCTCATACAGTTACACCACCTAATCACGACCTCATACAGTTACACCACCTAATCACGACCTCATACAGTTACACCACCTAATCATGGCCTCATACAGTTACACCACCTAATCATGACCTCATACAGCTATACCACCTAGTCCTGACCTCTTACAGCTACACCACCTAATCATGGCCTTATACAGTTACACCACCTAATCACACCCTCATACAGTTACACCACCTAATCTTGACCTCATACAGCTACACCACCTAATCATGTCCTCATTCAGTTTCACCACCGAATCCTGGCCTCATTCAGGTTCACCACCTTATCAAGACCTCATACAGTTACACCACCTAATCATGACCTCATACAGTTACACCACCTAATCACGACCCCATTCAGTTACACCACCTTATCACGACCTCATACAGTTACACCACCTAATCACGACCTCATACACTTACACCACCTTATCATGGCCTCATACAGTTACACCACCTAATCACGACCTCATACAGTTACACCACCTAATCACAACCTTATACAGTTACACCACCTAATCATGGCCTCATACAGTTACACCACCTAATCACGACCTCATACAGTTACACCACCTAATCACGACCTCATACACTTACACCACCTATTGATTACCTCATACAATTACACCACCTTATCATGGCCTCATACAATTACACCACCTTATCACACCCTCATACAGTTACACCACCTAATGATAACTTCATACAGTTACACCACCTTATCATGGCCTCATACAGCTACACCACCTAGTCATGGCCTCATACAGTTACACCACCTAATGATAACCTCATACAGTTACACCACCTTATCATGACCTCATACAGCTACACCACCTAATCATGGCCTTATACAGTTACACCACCTAATCACACCCTCATACAGATACACCACCTTATCAGGACCTCATACAGCTACACCACCTAATCATGTCCTCATTCAGTTTCAGCACCGAATCCTGGCCTCATTCAGGTTCACCACCTTATCACGACCTCATACAGTTACACCACCTAATCATGACCTCATACAGTTACACCACCTAATCACGACCTCATACAGTTACACCACCTTATCACGACCTCATACAGTTACACCACCTAATCACGACCTCATACAGTTACACCACCTAATCACGGCCTCATACAGTTACACCACCTAATCACGACCTCATACAGTTACACCACCTAATCACGACCTCATACAGTTACACCACCTAATCACGACCTCATACAGTTACACCACCTAATCATGGCCTCATACAGTTACACCACCTAATCACGACCTCATACAGTTACACCACCTAATCACGACCTCATACAGTTACACCACCTAATCATGGCTTCATACAGTTACACCACCTAATCACGACCTCATACAGTTACACCACCTAATCATGGCCTCATACAGTTACACCACCTAATCATCGCCTCATACAGTTACACCACCTAATCATGACCTCATACAGATCCACCAACTAATCACGACCTCATACAGTTACACCACCTAATCATGGCCTCATACAGTTACACCACCTAATCATGACCTCATACAGCTACACCACCTAATCACGACCTCATACACTTACACCACCTAATGATTACCTCATACAGTTACACCACCTTATCATGGCCTCATACAGTTACACCACCTAATCACACCCTCATACAGTTACACCACCTAATGATAACCTCATACAGTTACACCACCTTATCATGGCCTCATACAGCTACACCACCTAGCCATGACCTCATACAGTTACACCACCTAATCATGGCCTCATACAGTTACACCACCTAATGATAACCTCATACAGTTACACCACCTTATCATGACCTCATACAGCTACACCACCTAGTCATGACCTCTTACAGCTACACCACCTAATCATGGCCTTATACAGTTACACCACCTTATCACACCCTCATACAGTTACACCACCTAATCAGGCCCTCATACAGCTACACCACCTAATCATGTCCTCATTCAGTTTCACCACCGAATCCTGGCCTCATTCAAGTTCACCACCTTATCACGACCTCATACAGTTACACCACCTAATCATGACCTCATACAGTTACACCACCTAATCACGACCTCATACAGTTACACCACCTTATCACGACCTCATACAGTTACACCACCTAATCACGACCTCATACAGTTACACCACCTAATCATGGCCTCATACAGTTACACCACCTAATCACGACCTCATACAGTTACACCACCTAATCACGACCTCATACAGTTACACCACCTAATCATGGCCTCATACAGTTACACCACCTAATCATGACCTCATACAGCTAAACCACCTAGTCCTGACCTCTTACAGCTACACCACCTAATCATGGCCTTATACAGTTACACCACCTAATCACACCCTCATACAGTTACACCACCTAACCTTGACCTCATACAGCTACACCACCTAATCATGTCCTCATTCAGTTTCACCACCGAATCCTGGCCTCATTCAGGTTCACCACCTTATCACGACCTCATACAGTTACACCACCTAATCATGACCTCATACAGTTACACCACCTAATCACGACCCCATTCAGTTACACCACCTTATCACGACCTCATACAGTTACACCACCTAATCACGACCTCATACACTTACACCACCTTATCATGGCCTCATACAGTTACACCACCTAATCACGACCTCATACAGTTACACCACCTAATCACGACCTTATACAGTTACACCACCTAATCATGGCCTCATACAGTTACACCACCTAATCACGACCTCATACAGTTACACCACCTAATCACGACCTCATACACTTACACCACCTATTGATTACCTCATACAATTACACCACCTTATCATGGCCTCATACAGTTACACCACCTTATCACACCCTCATACAGTTACACCACCTAATGATAACCTCATACAGTTACACCACCTTATCATGGCCTCATACAGCTACACCACCTAGTCATGGCCTCATACAGTTACACCACCTAATGATAACCTCATACAGTTACACCACCTTATCATGACCTCATACAGCTACACCACCTAATCATGGCCTTATACAGTTACACCACCTAATCACACCCTCATACAGTTACACCACCTTATCAGGACCTCATACAGCTACACCACCTAATCATGTCCTCATTCAGTTTCAGCACCGAATCCTGGCCTCATTCAGGTTCACCACCTTATCACGACCTCATACAGTTACACCACCTAATCATGACCTCATACAGTTACACCACCTAATCACGACCTCATACAGTTACACCACCTTATCACGACCTCATACAGTTACACCACCTAATCACGACCTCATACAGTTACACCACCTAATCACGACCTCATACAGTTACACCACCTAATCACGACCTCATACAGATACACCACCTAATCACGACCTCATACAGTTACACCACCTAATCACGACCTCATACAGTTACACCACCTAATCATGGCCTCATACAGTTACACCACCTAATCACGACCTCATACAGTTACACCACCTAATCACGACCTCATACAGTTACACCACCTAATCATGGCCTCATACAGTTACACCACCTAATCACGACCTCATACAGTTACACCACCTAATCATGGCATCATACAGTTACACCACCTAATCATCGCCTCATACAGTTACACCACCTAATCATGACCTCATACAGATCCACCAACTAATCACGACCTCATACAGTTACACCACCTAATCATGGCCTCATACAGTTACACCACCTAATCACGACCTCATACAGTTACACCACCTAATCACGACCTCATACACTTACACCACCTAATCACGACCTCATACAGTTACACCACCTAATCACGATCTCATACAGTTACACCACCTTATCACGACCTCATACAGTTACACCACCTAATCATGGCCTCATACAGTTACACCACCTAATCACGACCTCATACAGTTACACCACCTTATCACGACCTCATACACTTACACCACCTATTGATTACCTCATACAGTTACACCACCTTATCATGGCCTCATACAGTTACACCACCTAATCACACCCTCATACAGTTACACCACCTAATGATAACCTCATACAGTTACACCACCTTATCATGGCCTCATACAGCTACACCACCTAGTCATGGCCTCATACAGTTACACCACCTAATGATAACCTCATACAGTTACACCACCTTATCATGACATTATACAGCTACACCACCTAGTCATGACCTCTTACAGCTACACCACCTAATCATGGCCTTATACAGTTACACCACCTAATCACACCCTCATACAGTTACACCACCTTATCAGGACCTCATACAGCTACACCACCTAATCATGTCCTCATTCAGTTTCACCACCGAATCCTGGCCTCATTCAGGTTCACCACCTTATCACGACCTCATACATTTACACCACCTAATCATGACCTCATACAGTTACACCACCTAATCACGACCTCATACAGTTACACCACCTTATCACGACCTCATACAATTACACCACCTAATCACGACCTCATACAGTTACACCACCTAATCATGGCCTCATACAGTTACACCACCTAATCACGACCTCATACAGATACACCACCTAATCACGACCTCATACAGTTACACCACCTAATCACGACCTCATACAGTTACACCACCTAATCATGGCCTCATACAGTTACACCACCTAATCACGACCTCATACAGTTACACCACCTAATCACGACCTCATACAGTTACACCACCTAATCATGGCCTCATACAGTTACACCACCTAATCACGACCTCATACAGTTACACCACCTAATCATGGCCTCATACAGTTACACCACCTAATCATCGCCTCATACAGTTACACCACCTAATCATGACCTCATACAGATCCACCAACTAATCACGACCTCATACAGTTACACAACCTAATCATGGCCTCATACAGTTACACCACCTAATCACGATCTCATACAGTTACACCACCTAATCACGACCTCATACACTTACACCACCTAATCACGACCTCATACACTTACACCACCTAATCACGACCTCATACAGTTACACCACCTAATCACGACCTCATACAAATACACCACCTAATCACGACCTCATACAGTTACACCACCTTATCATGACCTCATACAGCTATACCACCTAGTCACGACCTCATACAGTTACACCACCTAATGATAACCTCATACAGTTACACCACCTAATCACGACCTCATACAGTTACACCACCTAATCACGACCTCATACAGTTACACCACCTTATCATGACCTCATACAGCTATACCACCTAGTCACGACCTCATACAGTTACACCACCTAATGATAACCTCATACAGTTATACCACCTAGTCATGACCTCATACAGTTACACCACCTAATCACGACCTCATACAGTTACACCACCTAATCATGGCCTCATACAGTTACACCACCTAATCACGACCTCATACAGCTACACCACCTAATCACGACCTCATACAGTTACACCACCTAATCACGACCTCATACAGTTACACCACCTAATCATGTCTTCATACAGTTACACCACCTAATCACGACCTCATACAGCTACACCACCTAATCACGACCTCATACAGTTACACCACCTAATCACGACCTCATACAGCTATACCACCTAATCACGACCTCATACAGTTACACCACCTTATCACGACCTCAAACAGTTACACCACCAAATCACGACCTCATACAGCTACACCACCTAATGATAACCTCATACAGCTACACCACCTAATGATAACCTCATACAGTTACACCACCTAATCACGACCTCAAACAGTTACACCACCAAATCACGACCTCATACAGTTACACCACCTAATCACGACCTCATACAGTTACACCACCTAATGATAACCTCATACAGCTACACCACCTAATCACGACCTCATACAGCTACACCACCTAATGATAACCTCATACAGTTACACCACCTAATGATAACCTCATACAGTTACACCACCTAATCACGACCTCAAACAGCTACACCACCTAATGATAACTTCATACAGTTACACCACCAAATCACGACCTCATACAGCTACACCACCTAATGATAACCTCAAACAGTTACACCACCTAATCACGACCTCATACAGTTACACCACCTAATCACGACCTCATACAGTTACACCACCTTATCATGACCTCATACAGCTATACCACCTAGTCACGACCTCATACAGTTACACCACCTAATGATAACCTCATACAGTTATACCACCTAGTCATGACCTCATACAGTTACACCACCTAATCACGACCTCATACAGTTACACCACCTAATCATGGCCTCATACAGTTACACCACCTAATCACGACCTCATACAGCTACACCACCTAATCACGACCTCATACAGTTACACCACCTAATCACGACCTCATACAGTTACACCACCTAATCATGTCTTCATACAGTTACACCACCTAATCACGACCTCATACAGTTACACCATTTTATCACGACCTCAAACAGTTACACAACCAAATCACGACCTCATACAGCTACACCACCTAATGATAACCTCATACAGCTACACCACCTAATGATAACCTCATACAGTTACACCACCTAATCACGACCTCAAACAGTTACACCACCAAATCACGACCTCATACAGTTACACCACCTAATCACGACCTCATACAGTTACACCACCTTATCATGACCTCATACAGCTACACCACCTAGTCACGACCTCATACAGTTACACCACCTAATGATAACCTCATACAGTTATACCACCTAGTCATGACCTCATACAGTTACACCACCTAATCACGACCTCATACAGTTACACCACCTAATCATGGCCTCATACAGTTACACCACCTAATCACGACCTCATACAGTTACACCACCTAATCACGACCTCATACAGTTACACCACCTAATCACGACCTCATACAGTTACACCACCTAATCATGTCTTCATACAGTTACACCACCTAATCACGACCTCATACAGTTACACCATTTTATCACGACCTCAAACAGTTACACCACCAAATCACGACCTCATACAGCTACACCACCTAATGATAACCTCATACAGCTACACCACCTAATGATAACCTCATACAGTTACACCACCTAATCACGACCTCAAACAGTTACACCACCAAATCACGACCTCATACAGTTACACCACCTAATCACGACCTCATACAGTTACACCACCTAATGATAACCTCATACAGCTACACCACCTAATCACGACCTCATACAGCTACACCACCTAATGATAACCTCATACAGTTACACCACCTAATGATAACCTCATACAGTTACACCACCTAATCACGACCTCAAACAGCTACACCACCTAATGATAACCTCATACAGTTACACCACCAAATCACGACCTCATACAGCTACACCACCTAATGATAACCTCAAACAGTTACACCACCAAATCACGACCTCATACAGCTACACCACCTAATGATAACCTCATACAGTTACACCACCTAATGATAACCTCATACAGTTACACCACCTTATCATGACCTCAAACAGTTACACCACCAAATCACGACCTCATACAGTTACACCACCAAATCACGACCTCATACAGTTACACCACCTAATCACGACCTCATACAGTTACACCACCTAATGATAACCTCATACAGTTACACCACCTTATCACGACCTCAAACAGTTACACCACCAAATCACGACCTCATACAGCTACACCACCTAATGATAACCTCATACAGCTACACCACCTAATGATAACCTCATACAGTTACACCACCTAATCACGACCTCATACAGTTACACCACCAAATCACGACCTCATACAGTTACACCACCTAATCACGACCTCATACAGTTACACCACCTAATGATAACCTCATACAGCTACACCATCCTTATCCTGGCTAGCAACACCACCTCATCCTGGATCATCATACACCATATAATACTAAATACAAATTACCGTGAAATCATTTTAGAGCGTGGGCTTGAACTTTTGTGGTTTTCCGAAAAAGGACAATTTTGAGGGTTCACGGTAGGTAATTTCCTGGATTTTCTTTTTTTTACAGAAAAAAACAACATATAATCAAAACTGAGATCCTTAATCATCTGCAAAATCACCACACGGCATTTTGTGCTATATATCATATAGTTAATGACACTTACTACAATGGGGCAATATGCCAGATAGCGCAGATAACCATGTCAACTATCGCTTGATCAGTAATTTAAGTCCAATAAATTATTACTATGTTTCACTTGTTATCTATACATTTAATATTAGTGCAGCTCAAATATAATTGATGACATATTTGATCAAAGAAACAATGTTAAGTGGCAATGCTCAAACACACCAGGTTAATAATCAGCATGTAATATTCACTTTGTGAAAACCTGGTTAAAAATACAAAAAATGTGCCTGTCAAAAACAATAAATAAAAGTAAAAAAAAGTCAATCAAGGGCCATAATTTGTTTTTAGGATAATATTTAGTTATGTAACTTGACTGTGATTGCTACAGAGTTAAGTATGAAGGTCACACTTGAAAAGTATTTGAGACCTGAGTTAAAACCCAAAGTTGCCTAAAAATTTAATCAAACTTTTTGAGTCAATCAGGGGCCATATTTTGTATTAAGAATGAAGTAAAGAGTTATGTAACCTAATTGTAAAATGGTCACTAATAATTGTGTGAAGTATTACCGTAAGTCAATTTAATGAACGGTATAGAAGTTATTAGTAAAAATCCGAACTTGCCCTAAAACTTTCACGTGACACAATGTGCCCTAAAACCTAAGTCAATCAGGGGCCATTATTTGTATTTAGGATAATATGGAGTTATTCTACCTCACTGTGTTATGGTCCAGACAATTGTGTGCAATATTTAGTGAATTGAATGAAGGGTATCAGAGTTATAAGTCAAAATGCCAACTTGCCCTAAAACTTTAACCAAACGCAGACACTGGGGTAAGTAGTATAGCATCCTTATTCTTCGAATAGTCGAACTAAAAATGAATGCCACACTTGCTAATTTACTATTTGACTCAATGCTTAAATTTCCAACCTGTCCATGATTAACTGGTACCGACCTGTCTGTAATTTGCTGATACTGACCTGTCTATGATGTCCACCAGACGTCCATGTTGGTGAAAGTGTTCCCGCAGGTCTAGGGTGGAATCCCGCGGCAGATCCACCCGGACCACATGGCTCATGTCGCCCCCGGCCGCTGTGTACTGCTCCACAGGCTCAACACTCTCACAGTCTACAACATGTACAATATACCAATACAGTACAATATACCAATACAGAACAACTTCAAGCAGTCTACAACATGTACGATATACCAATACAGTACAACTTCAAGCAGTCTACAACATGTACGATATACCAATACAGTACAATATACCAAAACAGAACAACTTCAAGCAGTCTACAACATGTACGATATACCAATACAGTACAACTTCAAGCAGTCTACAACATGTACGATATACCAATACAGTACAATATACCAATACAGAACAACTTCAAGCAGTCTACAACATGTGCAATATACCAATACAGTACAACTTCAAGCAGTCTACAACATGTGCAATATACCAATACAGTACAATATACCAATACAAAACAACTTCAAGCAGTCTACAACATGTGCAATATACCAATACAGTACAACTTCAAGCAGTCTACAACATGTACAATATACTAATACAGTACAACTTCAAGCAGTCTACAACATGTACAATATACTAATACAGTACAACTTCAAGCAGTCTACAACATGTACAATATACTAATACAAAACAACTTCAAGCAGTCTACAACATGTGCAATATACCAATACAGTTCAACTTCAAGCAGTCTACAACATGTACAATATACCAATACAAAACAACTTCAAGCAGTCTACAACATGTGCAATATACCAATACAGTACAACTTCAAGCAGTCTACAACATGTACAATATACTAATACAGTACAACTTCAAGCAGTCTACAACATGTACAATATACCAATACAGTACAACTTCAAGCAGTCTACAACATGTACAATATACCAATACAGTACAACTTCAAGCAGTCTACAACATGTGCAATATACCAATACAGTACAACTTCAAGCAGTCTACAACATGTACAATATACCAATACAGTACAACTTCAAGCAGTCTACAACATGTACAATATACCAATACAGTACAACTTCAAGCAGTCTACAACATGTACAATATACTAATACAGTACAACTTCAAGCAGTCTACAACATGTAAAATATACCAATACAGTACAACTTCAAGCAGTCTACAACATGTACAATATACCAATACAGTACAATATACCAATACAGAACAACTTCAAGCAGTCTACAACATGTAAAATATACCAATACAGTACAACTTCAAGCAGTCTACAACATGTACAATATACCAATACAGTACAACTTCAAGCAGTCTACAACAACTTATAAATTGTAAGCATGTAATCCTTATCAGGTTATGTCACATTGCTGAAAGAAATACATTTACCAGTAGGCATGATCATAACTACCCAACAAGAGATGTCAGAAGCACTGCTTAGTCAAACCAAAGGCAAAAAAGTTTTTTCTCCCCAAGGCCCATTTGGGGTGCCGGTGCCAAAATACCTTCAAAAGAAGAGCTTGCATTGCAACATGGTTATTCCCGTCCAATGACATGTAAAAAAACCTGTGTTAATTTTTGTCACTTGTGGCATGTGCTCTGACAGTCAAGTTTTATTACATGCCACATGCAGGAATTAGCTTAATTACAATAATTAGGGATAACTGTCATAAAGGGTGTCAGAATCTCTACAGTTAAGTACAATCAGCGATATGATAGTCAATGCCTTTAAATGTTATTCAATCATTGAAAAGTGTAAAGGGATGTTACTGCTGCGATGTTTTTATGCAGTCTGAACGAGTAATATTTCACTTGAACACTTGCTGATGGGTTTAATAATAATTCTATGTTTTCAATTCGGCAAAACCTTCTGATACAAATTTTTTACACACAATGTGATTTTTTTATCTAGGAGTAAGGTGTCTACACTAGATGCATTATCAGGCATTCCGAAACATTTTTAATAAGTCTCAGCCTATTGGACTCTTGTTCATTTCGAACATTGAAACAGTCTGAAACATACTTCAAACTGCACTGTTGGATGAATAAAGTTCCTATCAAAAGTAGCCATTGCTCTTAATGCATTATTTAAATATAGAAGAGCAAAGATCATTCTGCTCATTTCAATGTGGTGTTTACGTTAGAAAGTGGCATAGAAAGTGAGATCTACCAAAACAGCTAAGGAGCCAATCATTGACTCCCCCAGCCACACAGTCCAGGCTGGTGTGAGGGGAGTAGACAGCAAGTCGATTCTCCAGGCATCGGACCACTGTACGCTCCTTCCAGTCTCGTTGGCAGAGTCTCTTGAGACCTGTGAATATTGGAGGATGGTAGGAGATGACCATGTCTGCCTTCAGTGCCAGCGCCTCATCAAGGACAGGGGGAGTGAGGTCGTTAGTGAGGAGGATGGTGTTGACTGTGTGGGGCGGGGATGGCTCCACTAGCAGTCCCACATTGTCCCAGCTTTCCGCCAGTCCTGGAGAGGCAAACTGGTGAAACCTGTGTGATAAAACATACAGAAATATAAACAAATTATTAATTTGTAATTTTACAATGATAATTTGAAAACTTTATCATCAGGATACAACTACTCAACAATCGACATAACATTATATTCATCATAAAATGCATGAAACACGATCATTATTTAGAGAAACTATTTTCACCACACTATTGACATAAAAAAAAATTCTTATAATCACACCTTTTGACCACATTTGAGAGTTCCATTGAGACAGCACTCTCTGTCCCAACTTCAACTGAGGATGACCGCTTTCTGACTGGCACTAGTCTTCTAGAGCTAACTTGTAACCTGCTGCTTATAGTCTTAAGCACTTTGTAATCAAAGCACTTCATGGAACAGATCCGAGAAGAAACAAATCTGAAATAAAAGACCCTTATATACCAGGACTGTTCATAAAAAGTGTGAAAGTGAGACTGTCATTATCCAGACATACTCATATCCTTACAATGCTGTATCTTACTATGTGATTTATTCCATCATTTTATATTAAGAAACTATAATTATCAATATTTTGTTAGGTAATTTGTGGTCGCGGAGTACTCATGAAAATCCTCTAAAGCGCATTTAGAAACAGTTTCAATGTTGGAACCCTTTCGTTTCGATAAATTCATTCCTTATTTGGCCTAACATATGCACATTCCTATCAAATGTAAAACACATTTCATGGCAAGGATTTTTGCTCAGTGTTTAATATCATTATCAAGGTTTTCGGCGTTGCTATTTCACCCCTGAATTTAAATATCCCATAAAGTTCCTATTACATGTTTGATCACATTCAAATTTGTAGATCGTTTCAAGAGGTATTCAGGTTATTAGATATCAATTTAATGTTGAGTTACGTTTCATATGAAGTTTGTATCATGCAAACTGAGTTTGCAAATCATTTTTTTTTTTTAAATGTTCCAAACTGTTGGTTTCCTTATCAACATTTACTAGGGATGCAAACGAATATTCGTTTGGTATTCGAATGTCTAAATCGGTATTCGAATATTCGAAAAAAAGAGTAATAATATATAATAACTCTAAATAAAGAGAATTAAAAACCTTTTGCCTACAACACTGTTGTTGTTTATAAAGTTTGTTTGTTTTGTTTTTAGAACGGATGGCCCCTAATGCCAGAGGTGTGAATGTGATGACAATACACTAAACACGTGTCATATGGCATTTAGGGACATATTGTCGGGTACTGTAAAACGTCCTACTACTTTAACAATAACTGACTAGGAATCGGCTTTAACACCAATGTTTTGTCTTGGCTGCAAATTAAGCTGTGCAACATAGCTCAAATCGCCGTGATGATATGAATGTGCTACAATAATGTTGTTACATATGTGCTTTAAACTGTTTTCCATGTTTCGATACAATGTTCGTGCTTTGAAATGAAAAGTATAGTGTAGCGTTTTAGGATATATTTCCTCTATTGTTGAACACTGGACGAGTTAAATCCAGATACGTTTGCGTTTATTATTTTACTAGTTCCCAAGTTGGTATAATGTTACATTTAGTCAATTAAGACGTCAATCTCAGAACGAGGCTGCTTGTCCTATGGAAAGACCCCCCGTTGGCGCAAAACGCTATTTGACTATCTAGTTTCATTTTGTTTACACATATAAAGGCATCGGAATTGAAATTATTTGATTTTGTTGTTTATCTGTTTATTATATATTGTTTTTTGTGCCTGAAAATTGCGAATTTCAAAGGCTCATTTGGGGAAAATCGGGGTCCGCCGCGCGTACTGGCTACGACAAATTAGGGTAAAATTTCCCCGGCTATTACTTAAGCGAATAAAAATTATAGTTTACTACATCTTCCAATATATGTATTTCGGTAATCGAATATTCGATCGAAAGAATCACCGAATATTCAAATATCAATTTTGCCATTTGTTTGCATCCCTAACATTAATGTAAATGCTATTTGGTCATATCTACATAATCTGTGTCTTGAATGAACTGAAAAAGGTGACTCTTTAAACAGTTAGATCAACATTACATAACTAAATTGATATTGAAACATATAAACGAAGTCTGTCCACAAACTTTATGAACAACTCTTGTAAATATATATAATTCCAATCAGGTCACTTGGTATTCCATTCACAGATATTGAAACTGACATACAGATACCATATAATGTCCACATTGTGGAAAAGGTGTGTAGGTAAAAATAAATATAATTCAGTTTTGGATCTGTAGCATGAACTTGAAGAAAACTGTCTTGTTATATTCATGTAGCTTTTATGATTCTTTGGGTCACTGTTGTATACATACATTGGGTACTTATATTCAAGCTATAGAACCAGCTTACTATTAAAGCTAGCTCTTTGGTATGAATATATAAGATAAGAAATAGTGATGAAATAGCGGCCACATGAGGAGCAAAAGCTCGTGGGTTTTATCTCCACCAGATCGGATGAATATATCAATTTAGCCAGTCTGTTAAATCAATAAATAGCAATTGAGTACAGTGAGCCATAGACATAAAGGCAATGGATTGGAAACTGCCAGATATCTGACAGTGAAACAATAAGAAGATATATTTATCACAATCCTTACATAAGTGCCGCAGCCCCACTATTTATATAATTGTAGCTGCATCATCTTTGATCAGTGATCTCTCTTAATTTCTGCTAGCTTTGCTGATAATTGGCGCAGACATATAAAAATCTTGTATGTCGGTGTTATTAACAATTAATCTGTTTGTATTTCTTGAATGTTATGTTCTAATTAAAACTGATATTAAATCAGAATTCAGAAATGTAGTTGGTAATAGAAAAGATAATTGATCAAAGAACTCCATTAGTACATGTAAGTCAAGGCAATATCAGTGAAACAATCAGAAGAAATGAATTACCCAAGATCCGTGCTACACTTGACAGCAAGTATTTGGAAATTCTACCAGATAATTTATATTATGGGCAGGGGCGTTCCTGAGATATTTTGAAGTATTCGCTCTAAGGGAGGTTGGAGGAGGGGGTGTCAGATTATATTTTTTATATAGAGCCACTTTGAGAGATTTTAAAATGAAAACAAGTAACATAATTACGTGAAAAACATTAATCATCTATTCATAAAAAGTGAAAATACATGATTATTAACATGGTGGAAGATATTTTTCATTGTCATTCTACACTTAAAAGACCAATGCAAGCCTGTGACTCTTTCTATTTGCAAATGTATCAACATCTTCTTCCACTTTGATTTCTTTCTCCTGATATACTTTCACTAACCGGAGACCGCCAAGAAGCTCAGTTCTCATGGTGCTCTTCAGATAAGTTTTGACTAGACGCAGGGTAGAGGATGACCTCTCCACCATCGCCGTGGACACAGGCATCACAATTAGAAGCATCATGCACATTCTGATTATCCGGAATGACTCTTGACTAGCCAGATGGAGACTATTAGACAATTCCTCTGGAGCGACTGGGCGGCCATCGGCAAATGTTGAGTCTGTCCACCAAGTTCACCACCTTGCACATTCCCTTAGAAGTCTGATCAAACCCTTACGAACAATTCCCTGCACTGTTCAACGTGTAAATTTGTTCTCTGTACCTGTGATAAAACAATTGAAAAGATGACATAGCTTGTTCTATAGATTTCAAGACATGTGGACAAATAAATTGGACCATCAATTTAGTTTATATATAGATGTCTCAAACATCCGACATTCCAATATATTATGTTAGTGATTTCAATAACATTTATTTATGTTTATTGAACTGTTCCATACAAACCGATAAAGTTGTTATGTTTGTTGAACTGTTCCATACAAACAGATCAAGTTGTGATGTTTACTAAACTGTTCTCTACAAACTGATCAAGTTGTTATGTTTGTTGAACAGTTCTATACAAGTCGATCAAGTTGTTGTGTGTTGAACTGCTATACAAACCGATCAAGTTGTTGTGTGTTGAACTTCTCAATACAAGCCGGTCAAGTTGTTATGTTTGTTGAACAGTTCTATACAAACCGATCAAGTTGTTGTGTGTTGAACTGCTCAATACAAGCCGGTCAAGTTGTTATGTTTGTTGAACAGTTCTATACAAACTGATCAAGTTGTTGTGTGTTGAACTGTTCAATACAAGCCGGTCAAGTTGTTGTGTGTTGAACTGTTCAATACAAGCCGGTCAAGTTGTTATGTTTGTTGAACTGTTCTATACAAACCGATCAAGTTGTTATGTTTGTTGAACTGTTCTATACAAACCGATCAAGTTGTTATGTTTGTTGAACTGTTCTATACAAACCGATCAAGTTGTTATGTTTGTTGAACTGTTCTATACAAACCGATCAAGTTGTTATGTTTGTTGAACTGTTCTATACAAACCGATCAAGTTGTTATGTTTGTTGAACTGTTCTATACAAACTAGGGATGCAAACGAATATTCGAATATTCGATCAAACGTTTGGTATTCGAATGTCAAAATCGGTATTCGAATATTCGAAAAAAAAAAATTCAATAAAGAGAACAAAACACATTTTGCCTTCATCACTGATGTTGTTTATAAAGCTCGTTTATCTTGTTTTTACAACGATTGGCCCCTAATCCCAGAGGTGTGAATGTGATGACTAGACACGCGACATGTGTCATTTAGGGACATTTCGTCGGGTACTATAAAAAGTCCCCCTACTTTTACAATAACTGGCTAGGGATCGGCTTTAACACCAATGTGCTGCAAATTATGCTGTGCAAAATAGTGCAAAACGAGGTGATGATATAAATGCCACAATAATGTAATATTGTGCTCAATAATGTTGTTGCATATATGTGCTTTAAACTGTTTTCATCTTTCAATACAATTTTCGTGCTTTGAAATGGATTTTTGAAAATAATTCCGCTATTGTTGTACAATAAATAAGTCCAATCCACTTATGTTTTCGTTTTACTATTTTACTAGTTCCCGAGTTGGTTTGAGTTTTCCATAGTTATATTTAGTCAGTTTAGAGGTCAATCTCAGAACGAGGCTGATCATCCTACGGAAAGACCTTCCATTGGCGCAAAACACTGTTTTACTAGGAATCCATCGAATTTCACATTGTTTACAAAAGGCAGCGGAATTGAATTATTCGATTTTGTTGTTTGTCTGTTTATAATGTATTGCTTTTTACTTCCTGGAAATGGAGAATTTCAAAGGCTCATTTGGGGAAATCAGGGTCCGCCGCGCGTACTGGATACGACAAAATTGGGTTTAAATGCCCCGGCTATTACTTTAGCGAATAATAATAGTAGTTTACTACATCTTCTAAAATATGTATTTCGCTAATCGAATATTCGAATATTCGATCGAAAGAATTACCGAATATTCGAATATCTGTTTTGCCATTCGTTTGCATCCCTAATACAAACCGATCAAGTTGTTATGTTTGTTGAACATAACAAAAAACTTTCAAATAAAAACTGCATTGAACAAATGAAATTAAGGTTCGAGATGTATTAAAGTTTATTATAGATTCTAACCTTAGATGGTATCAGCCATTGGACCTTATATTTATCATTGCCCTGCATTAGCCTGTCGTTGAGCTCCGTGAGCAAGTGGTTGAGGAACAGTACGTACATGTTGACCTTCCAAAACTCAGAAATGGTATGTGCTGAAGCATTGGCATGGTTCTGCTGACGCCCAACATTCCTGGCCATGGACAGCTCAACACCAACGTCGGCGGTATTGTTCGTAGCATGGTCGTACAGGGTGTCCCAGGCGTTATCATCACTTCTGTCATCCTATAAAAAAGGTTGAGGACTTTTTTTATTCCTAGACATATATATGTACAATTAATTTACAAAGAACAAATATTGAATGTTACCTGACTGAGTATGTAATTATTTCACTAAGGATTTGGAATTGTATATTTCATGCCGATACCCATCTAATATGTAGCTTTTAATTACTAATACTTATACTAGAAAATAGTCAGAAGCACTTAAACCGTTATAAAATAATGCCCTTGTGTTTTTAATCACAAACCGTAAAGTGTAACAAATGTATTGGAAATTGGTTAAAATCTGAGTAGGCTGATAAGGGTTAGCACTGCTACCCCTATTGAAACATGGTGTCCCTGTAGCAGCCTTATCACAACCCTAGTGTTGTTAGCAGCTTTAACTGGGTCACAGGTTTTGCTCTGCAGTGCAGTCGACAATGGAACAAGAGTAGAAAGGACATGTTCTGCTACCAGCAACAAAATAAAGCTGGACTGCATAACTGATGTTTTATGACCAGATGACTTTGTATCTCTGTTGTCAGCAAGTTGCTCAAGCAATGTCACCACAGTTCTGAAGTTTGTATTTGTTCCCAATTTCATAAAAAATGATCTACTGAATAATGTTCTTGAATTCAATAAATTATGTACAGTACATTAAGAAGTCATTTAACTGAGGGATACGCTTAGTTCTTCTAAAGAATCAGATAAAGATGGATGACAAATTATAGGAGACTCAAATCTTTTAAATGCTTATGCCAATGTTACACACCATAAATATAATTAGTTTTCATTTCCAAGTTTACCTGTAGGCACACAGTTATGTGAAGGGCGTCTGCGCAAGTTGCCCACCGCATTTCACAGAGGGAGTGGAGCCGCTTTCTCTCCTCCATATAAGCACGTCTCAAGATGTCAGCTTCCAATGTCTCTTTGAAGTTCAGCAGGCGTTTTGCTGTGTAATTAAATGCAAAACCCACTGTTTGCATTAAGTTCATCATATATCAGATGTACCCGACCTTGCATTTGTGTATAATGGCCCGATTCAGACATTGGACCTTACGATGGGTGTAGATGGCGTCTGGATACAGAGCTCTGATATGTTCCTGCACCCCTCGGTTTATACCGTACCAGACATATTACTAGCACCATCGTAACCTTGCCCGTGCATCCTGTCAAGGTCAATCCTGTTTGAAAATAGCTTTTTATAGATTTGTTGGTAGTAAACTCATAAATAAATTCTGAATTTCCTGACTTCCTTTTAATGTAACATGCTGAAAAAAATATAACCTACGATAGAGAAAAAAAAAATGACCGAAACTTTAATATCCAAATATAATAAAGTAGAACATAATTATATAGATTTGAACTTGCCATTTGAATACAATTCATTGACTTTCATCCGAGTTGTTAAGCACAAAACAATATCATGTCAATGATTCCGGTCAGGATGACGCTGTTTTTTTTTTACAAGAATGTTGTATTGTGTGGCCATGCAACACTGGATGTCTTTCTTCTCCCCTCTCATTACTGCACAAAAGTTGTCGGCACTAAATGTTTGGTCTGCGTGATATACAGAAGCTTGAAGTTTTTCATTGATTTTCAAAACATCTAAAACAGGAACTTTAGATAGGGCTTTGCATTTGAGTCCTGGCCAACAAACAAGAAACATGGGGCACAGTAAACCCCATCAGATGAGATGGAGTATTTAAGTCATGTGTGCGAGGTGAACCAGTCTGTGTGTGCCTCTCGCACTTTCCCACCATTGAATCTAAAATAAAATAGCACATGAATATTTTTTAATGAATTAATACCCACTTTGTTATATTTTTCTTCAAGCATACAAAAAGAAAACTTTACATGCTAGCCTTTACGCTTTGACCTCTTTATAATCATGTTTAGGCCTATATATAAGTGGAACTTAATTGCATTTACATTACTTCAATGTAGAGACGACCTTTCATTCAATTATTTTAAAATACATGTAGTGTATCTGTTGTATGTATAGTGCATTCTGGTTTGGATAGTTAATTATTATTATGGGGGAAATCAAATACAAACCTAGTAGGAAACTTGTATCCTTGAGCTCTGTTAACAGAGATTTCTTGGCATGAACGATTCACGAAAAACATCAGGATAGGGTGGAGATGAAATTAAACTTACCATTCAACCAACTTGTTTACAAACATAAATCAGATATTGTAAAGAAACAGCGAAAATGTGCCAAGGCGGACAACAATCAGTGATTTTGGGGGGGGATTATTTTTACCGCCTGTGCCTTGCAAATTGGGTAAAATGGTCAACTTTGGGAAAAATACAAAATCAGACCAAAACAGAAAATATAATGGCAAATATACATGTTTTCACCTTTTAATGCTTACATTATGCTGTGAAAGTGTAAGTCTTGTCAAGATTTTGTTTATATTTCAAGCAATTCATTGCTTTTTTATTCATAAACGTAATCCGCATTTATCAAATTTGGAATTTTTTGGGGGGAAAAATGGAGTTTTTCGCAAGGGGAAACAGCCTTAAGAAGGCAGTAAATTGCACCAAAAAAAAAATCACTGACAATGCATTAACTTTTCATATACTGTAAGTAAAAGAAATTAAATATCAAAAAGTGAATAACTTTTTATTACATATACCTTAAAAAATATTTATGTGTTCGTCAGTTGTGTATAGTCTACCACTCATCCGGGTAAGGGTTCGATCTTTAGTACATTTTTCCCATTAAAAACTTTTTTATTTTTTCCAGTCTTTATTTTCATTTATACACACAGGTGTATAGGCGTATGTATGGGCAGGTACACCGCTGTCACTCAGGGATATGATCTTGCTTTGCGCAAGTGTTAAAAATAATCTATAAACACATAGGGGGAAGTTGTTAATCCATGGTTGATAAATCAACTGTGTGACCGCATTTAAGCCATTCAAGCAGTCAAGATCTCTTAGTCTTGTTGAAGTTAGCTGTTAGTCTAAGAATTGAATGACATTCTGCCGCATACGATACCGCAGGTTGGGGAATATCCAATATTTCGGTATTACACATATATTTCGGTATTAAACCTGTTTCTCAGTGTATTTTGAAACAAAAATCACTAAATTTCAGCGATTTCTGATATTCATTATGTCCTAGTCCAATTAGTTGTTATTTTTGTATGTGGCGTTTTTTTATATGGCAAATCCTTCACGTACAGATTAATTTTGTTGCTTGAAATGTATTAGAGTTGTAACACGTCTAATATTTTAGACTAGTCTAAATCTAAAATATTAGATATGTTATACGGGATTCTTCCAATCCCTAACGTCTAAACGGGAATGTGCAAACAAATGGGGGTGTTTTAAAAATATTGAAATTGTTTTAAGTGAAGTATTTCATGGTTGAAATTGATCATAAAGAGTTATATTCATATTTTACAATGTAAGTGAAATGTTATTTTGCACTAAACAAGCATTTAATGCATTAAAACAAGTTGTTTACCTTTCCAATAAAACGAAAGTTGACTGACACAGAAAACAATTATGCGAAGGGGAACAACTCGATACAATCGTAATAACTCGGCCTCCTCCGACAAAGCTTCGAGATAGACCTCGTTATACAATCGTAAAAACTCGGCCAATGGCCGAAATGTTCCGAGCGATTTAAAACTGTGCCCTGAAACCTTGCAGGTGCCCTTTATGTATATATCGTTATGTTTTGACAGAATGAAATGAAGAAAAGCCGTCAAACTCATTATTATAAGTTGGATATTTAATTTTTGTGTACGGAACTAATATAAAATAACATTATCTGGTAATATTTCTTGTTTTTATGATATTTTATAGACGCTATATGCTTTAACCCGGAATCCTGATCGGAACAACTACCCACTTTTGATACTAAACGATTTGCCATATCAAAAATCTAAAAAAATCTGTCAACGTACAATTATTTGGACTAATTTTAGACTAGAATGTTCCAATCCTTTTGAACTTGAAAAAAAATATGTATATATTATTTTAAATTTGATTATTTTTATAGGGGAAAGTGGCAAATAGAGTGGGTCCTGTCAACGTAACTGCCGCCTGTGTTTTACTTTTAGACTACTTTTTGTCCGACTACTTCGTGGCCATCCGAAAAGTATGACACTTGATTACATTTTCTAAAGAACAAATTTGCAAGGCATTGATCGACGCAAACGTTTCAGAAGCTAGATGACATGTTAATGATTATCTATCTGTAACGCATACTTTTATTTGCACTTTGCATAAATATAAAAAGTACTGCGACGTAGTCCATATATTTCGCCGGATCTTGGGTGTGCTTCATTCGAGGCCTTTTGTAATCGATTATGATAAATTTGTCAGGCATTTCAGAGAAGCGCATCCTAAGTTATCATATAAATTAATGTTATTTTGTGTTTTTTTTTTAAATGTTGAGGTTTATTTTTACCCTCTACTGTATATATTGTAAAAAAACGTTGCAAATCGTGTACAATATTTTAAAATTAGTAACAATCAGGGGCGTAGCTTGACGAAAATATGTATGTGTAGGCCACTTTCTGGGGGGGGGGGGGACGGGGGCATGCAGACCCGGGATTTCATTTTAGCTAGGTGGTCGTGGGTGCGTTTTGACGTATAGTTCGTTGTTATAAAAACAATAATGACAGCAACAATGTCAATAGGTTTTACCTTAAATTAAATTTGTATGTATTATAGCTGAAAAGACAGTTCATAGAAAAAAAACATTGAAAAATTGATTAATTACATTCCAGCCAGTATTATTGCATGTTGATGTCAGAACCAAAGCTAAACATATGAGTATTTGCACAAACAATGCCATGTATATTATGTCGCTTTCTACAGCACACTTGATTTTCCGGGATCTTTAAAAAATCTCGATTCCGGCAATTTTGCGACGTATAAACACATTGATGACGTGGTCAACATCAATGATCATGCTCTTGTGGCTGTGAATTTGGGCCAAGGAATCCACATGAATAGAGGGCTGACTACACCCCTGAATGCACCGGGAAATAGTTCCTCCCCATTATCCGTTGAAGGGAGATCACTGCGTATGCATTTGCAAAGGGAAAACATATATACGCGCCGTTTCATCTGACTCACTTTGGAGCTTGACATAGAGCGCCTGAAGAAATAGATGATTATGTAAATAAAAACATGACAGTTACACTGTTTAATATTTCCATAGAAGATATAAAATTATCAATGTATCTCTTTTGTTAAAAGTTGAATATTCCAGGGAAAGGACTGTTTATATTATAATAAATACACAAGTGAGCGATTTAGGGTTTTGATCAGTTAATTGAAATGTAGCCACAATAATGCGCGTTTAGGGAACGTTTTTTAACATTTTTGGATAGTTATTCTTTTGTACCAGAAGTGGGTAGTTATTCTGATCGGGATTCCGGGTTAAAGCGTGGAAGCGTATTGCATCTATAAAATATTATAAAAACAAGAAATATTACCAGATACATGAAGGGCACTTGCAAGGCTGCGGTTCACAGTTTTACATTTATTGGAACACTTCAGCCACAAATTCAGATTGATCTGTCAACAAAGCATCGCCATTTTGTAACTATCTAGCAGGTGCCTGTTATCTTTCCGCTCAACATACTTAGCGCTGGGATCTGTCATTCTTGGCTAGGAAAACAACAAGTGGGATATGGATGACAAGTGGGATATGGATGCGTAGAGTCACCAGAACAAAAATCGTCAAAGACTCTGAAGCGGCTGTTTCTATGGGCTTACCCAGGGCCAAACATACCAATCAGCCCCAAATCACTTCAGACTGTAATATGTTTCAAGTGCTGAAATTCCAATTATCACAACCCTTGGGCACTATGTAAACATTGTATTACTGCTTAGCAATTGTGATAAAAAAACATATTCAATCCTTTACAAAGTTTTGTTTGCCAGCTTTCATTGATCAGGATATTTGTACCATAATGGAGTTAAATGTCCATTGCATTTGTGAGCATTTAAGTACAATTAAGGCACAAAATTGATCCCCTTTTCACAAACCACTGTCTTTATTTACAGCAGCTGATCAGGGAGATTTGATTTTTTATTCAACATTAGTTTTAATGCATTCTGTTAATGACATATACTTGAGCTGATAAAATGAAGTTATTGGTTGATACACATTATTTGACATACAGACAGTATGCGATATTGAAAAAAACAATGGAATTTGGAGCATTGTTACAAAATTGTTTCCAGTCTGGCAGAAAAGTAAGCAGGAATATAAGTTGCTCAAGAACTTTACTGCGGGAAGCAGAGAAGCATGGTCAGACTGACCTGGCCTTGTTTCCAAATCCAGGGTCCTCCAATATATTTGTGCCAAGAAGTGAAGCACCAAGGCAGGAGGACCTAGACAGACTTCAAGAGTTTGTTAACTGTAGCAAGAGATTGCTTGTCTTAACAGGTACATGTATTCAGACTGCATGTATTCCCTCAAACACCACATTTTATTCAAACATTTTTGGAAGATGGCTCTTACAAGTATCAATTAAATTGAGGTATTTTGTGTGTACTGTGCAGAAAATTAAAAATAATTGAAAACAACCATAATCTTCATCAATAATGTGCTAAAAGTAGCCTTTAAAATGTAAGGGATATATATAAGTTTTCTTAATCTCTCTTTTGCCTCTTGTTTGGATAAATTTCAAACTTTGTTATTATAATGCAGCATAAAATAGAAACAGCTGACTGGGCTGTTTACAGGCAATTTGGTCCTCATGTAACATGTATGTGTTAATTATTTCTTAGTGAATGCTAATTTCAGTTCTAGGAAAGCTACATGTAAATGCTAAAGCCTTTAACTGTGGTTGTATGTTTCCTTACAGGTGCTGGTTTATCTACAGAGAGCGGAATCCCAGACTACCGATCTGAGGGGGTTGGGCTGTATGCTCGCAGCTCCAACAGGCCAGTGCAGTACCAAGACTTTGTCAAGTATCCTGAAATAAGGCAGAGGTATGCTCTTTTTGAAAGTTTTATTAACAAATACAAAAGTTCAATATCATACTGAGATCTATAAGAAAAGTGTCTTAAATGCCTTGAGTCTCTGTTTTATAAAACTGTAACCTCTAGCACAAGAAATGTGTAATTCTACACCTTAAAAGTTTGAAATAAAATCCATTGTAGATGTAAAATATTTGTTTTCAATTATCTTTAAAGTCTATTATATGTTTCCATGTAAAGATCATGTTCTTGTGTAAATGTTGACCAGGTACTGGGCCAGGAATTATGTTGGCTGGCCAAAGTTTGGTTACTTCCTTCCTAACAGTTGCCATGAGGCGCTTGCACAATGGGAGCGGGTGGGGCGACTCCACTGGCTTGTCACACAAAACGTAGACGCCCTCCACCACAAGGCCGGCAGCAGGCAGGTCACTGAGCTCCATGGAAGCGGGCACAGGTATACGAATGCTAAACAGACAACACTTTATTCAATATTATCATTGATAATAATGTTTTACTGAATGAAAGTATCTATATTACTTAACAGTTCCTATCTCTTAAAGTCGCCTAAACTGCCTGTTTTAAGTATTATTATTTAAGGCAACATCTGAGTGAGATAATACACTCTTAGAAGCTTTTTTACAATAAAGCTCTCCATGTGTTTTCTAACCTATTCTTGTTATTATAAAAATCAGTTATCACCAAAACCTGAGCTGAAGCCAAGCAATAGGCTCATACCCGCACTTGCCTTGCAGCTGAAGCCAAGCAATGGGCTCATACCCGCACTTGCCTTGCAGCTGAAGCCAAGCAATGGGCTCATACCCGCACTTGCCTTGCAGCTGAAGCCAAGCAATGGGCTCATACCCGCACTTGCCTTGCAGCTGAAGCCAAGCAATGGGCTCATACCCGCACTTGCCTTGCAGATGAAGCCAAGCAATGGGCTCATACCCGCACTTGCCTTGCAGATGAAGCCAAGCAATGGGCTAATTTCCGCACTTGACTTGCAGCTGAAGCCAAGCAATGGGCTGATACCTGCACTTGCCTTGCAGCTGAAGCCAAGCAATGGGCTGATACCTGCACTTGCCTTGCAGCTGAAGCCATGCAATGGGCTCATACCCGCACTTGCCTTGCAGCTGGCTCCATTAACACATCTAAAAATATGTTTAAAATTGTTGAGTTGTGTAATTTTTAACACCTTAATTTAAACATGCATTTCATCATGATATTTATTAAAGGCATTATAAATATGCCTCCACACTGTATGCTTCATATGCATTAAACATTAGATGTATCTGTTGAGAGTTGTTTAAGACACATGAAGACAATTGTTTAGGTACTTGTTTGAAGTAAACCTGTGCGTTCTTGAATCAGAAGCTGTTTTTTTTGTTACTTTATAATTCACAAGATCAAAAGCTATCTGTAGTTCTATGTTAACTACGTTAAAGAACAAATGCAAGTTTCTTGTTCAAAGGTAGATGAATTAAAAAAACAAAAATTAACGTAGGCCTGTGCCTTTCAAGTTGCTTTACAGGTGAATCTATCAACATTTCAACCTATCGTTGAATTATGTCTTTTATACCTTAATCATATTTTCAATACAAGCAAGTTGTTTGTTTTAGTACACTTTTGACAAGTTTTTTAATCAAATACTTTTCAAAGTCTACAAATATAAAATGATTCCAGAAATTGTGACATGCCAAAAATGTATGTACCTCTATGGCAAAGCACACACTTTAGGGACACTGTCTATATGGTTTTAACTATTAAATGCTTACATAGCTTTATTTCTTTGACAAAATAGAAAGCTTTAGTTACAGTTCATTTGCATTTTGTTGATACATAAACCTCCAGGGTGATGTGCCTGCAGTGTGATCAGCGGATGTCACGCGTTGAGATGCAGGCACTGATTGTCCACCACAACCCAGACTGGAAGGCGGAGGCGGGAGACATGGCCCCGGATGCTGATGTCCAGCTTACAACACAGCAGATACAGGGATTCAAGGTCTGAAAAACATCTATTTTAGGAGTTATGTCCCTTAATTAAAATCAGAAAAAACTCTATTTAAACATTCTAAATATGAACAGGTGAATGTCGATTACATCCACCACACATGGGTTCATTTTAAACAGTTCACATTTTTGTGTTTGCCTGTGAAGAGTAACAGACACACAATTAGGATTACTTTGTCAGGTTTTGACTGCGCTATCTGGCTTTTCCTTACTGCTCAAAAACCGTTTAATAACTTATAATGGAGTCTTCAAATTTGGTATGGCCAGAGTGTAACCCTATTGATTTTGGGGGCAAGTCTATGTCATAGTGACCTTTATTAGAATCATAATAGGTACTATCGCTTCTGATCAATTACTTTTGAACGACTTTGTGTAGTGTCTTTAAACTTGGTTTGCATAGGTCAAGGGTCAAAATGATGGTGACTGTTATTAGAATATTGCTAATTGGATGCTCAGGGCAAGGCTGAGTTTTCAGATTTGATCATTTTAGACTTGATTTTCGGATTGGTTATGGTCAGAATGTGACCCTTGTGATCTTAGGGGATAAAGGTCAAGGTCATGGTGTTCTATACTAGAAAAATTATGGGCAATTTTGTATCTGGTCTATAACTTTTGAACAACTTCGGGTAGTTCTCTTTAAACTGGGTATGCATAGGCCAAGGGTCAAAGTCATTTTTACCCTAAGCCTTATTGGAATATTGTGGATGTTTCATACAGGCAACGAAAATTTGACCTTTTAGGAAATTGGTTGCTCATGTTTTATAGGTCAGACATCCATTTGAAGAAACAAAACTGTGGAAACTGAAACAAATATGCTTGATTTTAAGTGGCTCCCGCCATGTCCTGAGTGTGAAGCATAACATCTGAATGTATTATACGTCCCTCCTGCATTGTCCTGAGTGTGTATAATAGCTTCAAGGTGTATAATAGAACCCTCCCGCCATGCCCAGAGTGTGAAGCATAACTTCTGGATGTGTTAACGGTCCCTGCAACCTTGCCCTGAGTGTGAAGCATAACTTCTGGATGTATTATAGGACACTACCACGTTTTTTGTATTTTAGGTTTCCCTATGACATATTTTATGTCCCTTCCACCTTGTCCTGAGCGTGAAGCATAACTTCGGATGTAGTATAGGTTTCCCTTTTGCCTAACATCTGGATGTTTTTAGGTGCCCCCTTGCCCTAAGTGTGGAGGCGATTTGAAGCCAGAGATCACGTTCTTTGGTGACAATGTGGCAAAGGAGACGGTGGAATTTGTGCATAAAAAGTTGAGAGAAAGTGATGGTCTTCTATTAGCTGGGACCTCTCTGCAGGTTTGTAACTTCATTACTTTAAATGAAAACCTTAAAACAAAATATCGTTATATCATGAATTCAATTGACTACTACGCGAGTTTCAAAAATAGAACGGCAACTTATTTAACTTGCACATAAATACGCCCTAGTAATATCCAGCCAGTTTCATAGTTTTGCCCTTGTCCCTCCGTCCGTCCATCCGTCCGTCCATCTGTCCCGAATTCCGTCCGTTATTATTATGCGAACTTGTGTCATTCAAAACTCCAGAACTATTTGACCAATTGTTGAGATGATGGATGTGCACCTGCGGGCTTGTTTGCAACTGCACATACTACGGGGAGAGTTAAGGCCCTTCATGCACCAAAAATTGGCATTTTCGAACTATTTTTTTTTTCAAATATGAGTGACCGAATAATATATTTCAAAATTTACCGCATTACAACCATGAATAAAATGATAAAACACAGAATGTGACGATATGATTGTAGATACGATGGCATTAGAGACTATTACATACAGTTTTACCCTGCATATCATTTACCTTGTAACGTTCTGCTTATCTAGCGTATTTATTAAAATTAAATGGTTTCTTCAATTGAAATTATCAAATTATAGTCTACTTCTGTTATATGTAAAATAAAAATATCTGCATTAAAAAGTAAATTTTTGAATTTCACAATTTATCGGAATATTTCATACCTTTCACGTGGCAAAGAGGCGACATGTGTGAATATTTTTTATCCCGTGTCCGTGACCACGACTTACTCGTTTCTACAACTCAGTATGCCGTGGCCACAACTTGCCTTCTCATTCCCACAACTTAATGGTCTCTAAGTGGTGGCCGAGACATACTTATTTGTGGGAACGAGTTATCAAGTTGTGGCCAAAACATAACGAAGTTATTGTCAAGAGATAACAAAGTTGTGGCAACGAGATAGGAAGTCGTGGCCACAACATGATAAGTCGCGGGAGCAAATAATGGCAATCGTGGCCACGACAAAATAAGATGCGGAAACGAGTTAAGTCACCTATATGCCATGTACCTTTCTCATATTTTATTATAACCCAAAAGTGGGCATATTGATATCACTCATTCCGTGAGTTCATTCGTGAGTCCGTCTGTCATTCCTGTTCCGCGTTTGAAGAGGTTGTTTATGGAGGGATCTTAAAATAAATTGGCACACATGTGTTCGGTTCATAAAGGCGATGTGTCACACGCAAGAACCACAAGCCTACTTTAGTCAGGGTCACACTTAGATTTTAATCATGATGGAATGCTTTTTATATGCAAATCGATACGAGAAAAGTTGGTCGTGTCGGGGCTGGGACTTTACCAATGCAAAGCTTGGCATACAATGTATACTAGTAACCTTGTCATCTGAAACGGAACGGATTCGGCATGTGCATGTGGCTTATTTATAAATAAACCTAAGATTGTTCAATAATCAGATATTTTACTATAAAGATGAAACTAAAATTCTAACTTAAAATTATTTGAAATTTACTTCATGGAGTTCAACTTTTAAACAAATTAAGCACACCCAATGATGTATTATAAATCAGCCATCAAACAAGTGACGAAACAGACCCCGATGTCACGATAATACCGAGGACGGCTATTTCAGAGAGACAAACATACATACGAAAGAAGTGTTTTGTCGTTAAACATGTATTAATAGTTTCATAATATGGCTTACATTTCATCTATTAAATACCGTTAATTCGTTCACAATACAGACTGCTTTAGGTTACAAGAATAAACATAAAACTTCTTTAATTAGCGAATGGTGGACCTAACTTGTTAAATCTTTCATCCGTTCAATGTTCAAGTACTAGAGTAATATTTAATTAGCTTGTTTAACCTAATATGTTCATGAATGGCGCGATTGCTAGTGGGGGTAACATTAAGGTCAGCTAACAACGTAACACTATCATCGTCTTTGTAGCAAACAAGACCATATTCAACATAATTATGGACTTTAGTCTGTCAAGCAACAGGTTATTTGAAGAAATTTAATTGTGAGCAGGTTTTGATTGAAGGTTTTAGAGTTTGAAATATCACCCAGGTGATTGTGTTTTGATCAAAAGAGATGTGAAATCTAGTCGTACCATCAGCGAAAGTGAAACCTATCTGCCCGTAGTTTCTTTTGTAGACAGAAGTATGTCATTAAACCGAATTAAAGTTGACACAATTAATTTTCTTGTAACTTGTACCTAAATTTAATGACCGGAAATTTAACAATTTTTTTGCAACTTTAAATACGATGATAAACCCGATAAAAACAGGAACTTTAAAAATGATGAATTTCTGTGTTCTTTAAATCGTGTTTGCAAACAAAGACCATGATGTTAATCTAGAAATACATACCCTTACAAACACAGCTAATGATGTAGTTTAAGCATGTCATATTACTATTCAAAAATGTTATCATTCGAAAGTATTTGATTATCTACGGCAGAAAAATGGTGACAAGTATATTTGAAAAGTGTTTATATTCTTTGTGTTGTAGGTGTATTCAGGGTACAGGTTCGCCGCGGCGGCCAGTGATCAGGGCAAACCAATAGCAATTGTCAACATTGGCCCAACACGGGCGGACAAACTGGCTCATCTTAAAGTGGACAGTAAATGTGGTCAAGTGTTACCATATGTGGAAGTTTCTTAATCAAAGTACTGGTTTCAAGAAACATGTACCTCTGTTTAACTTTTTTTTATACATTTATCATCGCAGCAAATACTTGCTTTTGTGTTTTTAACTTTACTCTAAAGAATAAAGATATTTTTACAATTATATTTGAAATTTAAAGTTTTTTTTTCCATAAAAAAGGATATATATGTTTTTTGTTGTTGTTTTTCTGCCACTTAAATTTCCGGATTTTAGTTTGAATTTTAAAATTCAGATTCTTAAATTTTTGAACGTTCTGGTGTGGTCATCAACTTTGTAAACATATTGGGTATGGTTAGTAAATGACTATCGATGTATGGGTCAAAGATCAAGGTCATAGTGATCGTGACTTGAAAAGTTGTAGGCGCTTGCGTTTTGGATCAATAACTTAATAACTTATGAATGAATTTTTGAATGAGTCTGCTCAGCGTTATGTTGGTTTCTGGCAGCTGGTTCCTAGCAGCGTATTGTTGGTTTCTGGCTGCTGGTTCCTAGCAGCGTATTGTTGGTTTCTGGCAGCTTGTTCCTAGCAGCGTAATGTTGGTTTCTGGCAGCTGGTTCATAGCAGCGTATTGTTGGTTTCGGGCAGCTGGTTCATAGCAGCGTAATGTTGGTTTCTGGCAGCTGGTTCATAGCAGCGTATTGTTGGTTTCGGGCAGCTGGTTCATAACAGCGTAATGTTGGTTTCTGGCAGCTTGTTCCTAGCAGCGTAATGTTGGTTTCGGGCAGCTGGTTCCTAGCAGGGTAATGTTGGTTTCGGGAAGCTGGTTCCTAGCAGCGTAATGTTGGTTTCTGGCAGCTGGCTCCTAGCAGCGTTATTTTGGGTTCTGGCAGCTGGTTACTAGCAGCGTAATGTTGGTTTTTGACAGCTGGTTCCTAGTAGCGTAATGTTGGTTTCTGGCAGCTGGCTCCTAGCAGCGTTATTTTGGGTTCTGGCAGCTGGTTCCTAGCAGCGTAATGCTGGTTCCTAGCAGCGTAATGTTGGTCCTAGCAGCATAATGTTGGTTCTTGGCAGCGTAATTTTGGTTCCTAGCAGCGTAATGTTGGTTTCGGGCAGCGTAATGTTGGTTCCTAGCAGCGTAATGTTGGTTCCTTGCAGCGTAATGTTGGGTCCTAGCAGCGAAATGTTGGTTTCTAGCAGCGTAATGTTGGTTCCTAGCAGCGTAATGTTGGTTCTTGGCAGCGTAATGTTGGTTTCTAGCACCGTGTCATTGGTTCCTGGCAGGGTGATGTTGGTTTCGGGCAGCGTAATGTTGGTTCCTAGCAGCGTAATGTTGGTTCCTAGTTGCGTAATGTTGGTTCCTAGCAGCGTAATGTTAGTTCCTAGCAGCGTAATGTTGGTTCCTAGCAGCGTAATGTTGGTTCCTAGCAGCGTAATGTTAGTTCCTAGCAGCGTAATGTTGGTTCCTAGCAGCGTAATGTTGGTTCCTAGCAGCGTAGTGTTAGTTCCTAGCAGCGTAATGTTAGTTCCTAGCAGCGTAATGTTGGTTTCGGGCAGCGTTATGTTGGTTCCTAGCAGCGTAATGTTGGTTCCTAGCAGCGTAATGTTAGTTCCTAGCAGCGTAATGTTGGTTCCTAGCAGCGTAATGTTGGTTCCTAGCAGCGTAATGTTGTTTCCTAGCAGCGTAATGTTGGTTCTTGGCAGCGTCATGTTGGTTTCTGGCACCGTGTCATTGGTTCCTGGCAGGGTGATGTTAGTTTCGGGCAGCGTAATGTTGGTTCCTAGCAGCATAATGTTGGTTTTTGGCAGCGTAATGTTGGTTCTTAGCAGCGTAATGTTAGTTCCTAGCAGCGTAATGTTGGGTCCTAGCAGCGTAATGTTAGTTCCTAGCAGCGTAATGTTGGTTCTTAGCAGCGTAATGTTAGTTCTTAGCAGCGTAATGTTGGTTCCTAGCAGCGTAATGTTGGTTCCTAGCAGCGTAATGTTAGTTCCTAGCAGCGTAATGTTGGTTCCTAGCAGCGTAATGTTGGTTCCTAGCAGCGTAATGTTAGTTCCTAGCAGCGTAATGTTGGTTCCTAGCAGCGTAATGTTGGTTCCTAGCAGCGTAATGTTAGTTCCTAGCAGCATAATGTTAGTTCCTAGCAATGTTGGTTCCTAGCAGCGTAATGTTAGTTCCTAGCAGCGTAATGTTGGTTCCTAGCAGCGTAATGTTGGTTCCTAGCAGCGTAATGTTGGTTTCGGGCAGAGTAATGTTAGTTCCTAGCAGCGTAATGTTAGTTCCTAGCAGCGTAATGTTAGTTCCTAGCAGCGTAATGTTAGTTCCTAGCAGCGTAATGTTGGTTCCTAGCAGCGTAATGTTGGTTTCGGACAGCGTAATGTTAGTTCCTAGCAGCGTAATGTTAGTTCCTAGCAGCGTAATGTTGGTTTCGGGCAGCGTAATGTTGGGTCCTAGCAGCGTAATGTTAGTTCCTAGCAGCGTAATGTTGGTTCCTAGCAGCGTAATGTTGGTTTCGGGCAGCGTAATGTTGGGTCCTAGCAGCGTAATGTTAGTTCCTAGCAGCGTAATGTTGGTTCGTAGCAGCGTAATGTTGGTTCCTAGCAGCGTAATGTTGGTTCTTGGCAGCGTAATGTTGGTTTCTGGCACCGTGTCATTGGTTCCTGGCAGTGTGATGTTAGTTCCTAACAGCGCGTGGTTCAGCGGGTGGTAAACACATTATCTAGTACAGTCTTTTATATGAGCATGATTTAATATTTGGTCAACAATTCACATATAGTGAAGCATTAAGCAGCCTTGTGAAGCCTGGTGATCCGCGAACAGCCAGAAGCGACGAAAAAGCCAAACTTTCGGTCAAATTTCAAATTTTATGTCTTTAGATGAAGTAAACACCATGACCGCATATGACCTGTATACGTCACTCTTGTTTTCCTTTTCTCATTTATTGGCATTTTTGTTTTAGTGTTTGAGCCAATATCGCTCGAAACTTCGAATCATGAGATTCACGATGTACACGCGTTTTTCTTGCAAATTTTGAGCTACGGAGTGATTTTTTTCTCGACATGAATAGCCCCGCCTCCTTTTCCCTTTAAAGACACCAATCTGAAAATATGTAAACACAATCGTAAGATTTTTGCCTTAAAATACCTGGAAATACATAATTAGAATTACGACGACCATTTGCTATTAAATATTAATTTATTAGACACCAAATGAACCTTAAAGTCCGCGAAGCTGTGTGTAGTTGGTCATACTTTAAAAAGATCGAAAATAATATTAATTCAGTTAATTGTTAATTTTCATGTTAAGAAATTGCTTCAGTTTTTTTCACAAATCGTTTCCTACTGAATTACTATTCATGAGCACCATAACCTATTCATTGGCACCACAACGTTCAGAAAATCGAGCGTAGTGCAGCAAGTATAACAAATAAAGTTCTAAAATCTGTAACGCGGCAACCTTTGGTCAATAAAAAAGCCACACACATGTAAAGAAAATGCTTAAACCTAAGGTATGTAAACAATTCTCACTAAAATCCAGATTTTTACGTTGTCAACACTAACGTCTAGCAAGTTATGCAAGATCTAGACGATCAGATATTAAATTTTATCCAGAACTTTTACCTTTAGAACAACTCATGGCCATTCCTATGTGGAACTAGATTCTCCAAAATCTAATTTTTTAAATTTACTGGTATAAACCTCTAAAAATGAAAAATAAGAAACCATACTGTTTACATCCATATTCCACGCATTGGCACTATAACGGAAGACGCGTCGGAGCATTTTCACCACATAACAAAATGTTATGGCTCCAATGATTACCCGGCGTGCTTAAAGGTTTGAACGTTTGATCAAGGGTTTTTAAACGAAATACACCGATATGCATATGATAAACGTTCCAACGGATGATCGACATGAACTGATAACACCAACACTTATGGTAAGCATAGTTAACAATTGTTATTGGCGACAAAACAGAACTCATAAAATTAAAATAAGTGACGACATTTTCATCGAAACAAAACAAACAAAACAATTATATTTTAGCGAATGTTCCAACAACCGGGCCAGTGTAAACTAAATTAAATCAAAACAAATGAAAAATAATTCGTGTATTTTATATTGGAATCACTATACGCTCCTTGTTTCGGTGATACAACCATTTCGCTGTATTTGGCGCCATTACGCCCTACTAATTAAGCATCAAACAATATACCTGAAAGGAATAAAATTGCCATTATTAGTGGGTCAATACGTCATGTGATAAAAATTATCTAACATAAGTTGCTATTTCATGCAAAAGTTTATGAAACTTGTTACGGAAAAGAATAAACCTCGCCAAAAGCTCACTAAATATTTTTTCAAAGGCATTAATCCGCTCTCACCACGAGTTAAGGCATTAATCCGCTCTCACCACGAGTTAAGGCATTAATCCGCTCTCACCACGAGTTAAGGCATTAATCCGCTCTCACCACGAGTTAATGCATTAATCCGCTCTCACCACTAGTTAAGGCATTAATCCGCTCTCACCACGAGTTAAGGCATTAATCCGCTCTCACCACGAGTTAAGGCATTAATCCGCTCTCACCACGAGTTAAGGCATTAATCCGCTCTCACCACGAGTTAAGGCATTAATCCGCTCTCACCACGAGTTAAGGCATTAATCCGCTCTCGCCACGAGTTAAGGCATTAATCCGCTCTCGCCACGAGTTAAGGCATTAATCCGCTCTCACCACGAGTTAAGGCATTAATCCGCTCTCACCACGAGTTAAGGCATTAATCCGCTCTCACCACTAGTTAAGGCATTAATCCGCTCTCACCACTAGTTAATGCATTAATCCGCTCTCACCACGAGTTAAGGCATTAATCCGCTCTCACCACGAGTTAAGGCATTAATCCGCTCTCACTTAAGGCATTAATCCGCTCTCACCACGAGTTAAGGCATTAATCCGGTCTCACCACGAGTTAAGGCATTAATCCGCTCTCACCACGAGTTAAGGCATTTATCCGCTCTCACCACGAGTTAAGGCATTAATCCGCTCTCACCACGAGTTAAGGCATTAATCCGCTCTCACCACGAGTTAAGGCATTAATCCGCTCTCACCAAGAGTTAAGGCATTCATCCGCTCTCACCACGAGTTAAGGCATTCATCCGCTCTCACCACGAGTTAAGACATTCATCCGCTCTAACCACGAGTTAAGGCATTCATCCGCTCTAACCACGAGTTAAGGCATTCATCCGCTCTCACCACGAGTTAATGCATTAATCCGCTCTCACCAAGAGTTAAGGCATTAATCCGCTCTCACCACGAGTTAAGGCATTAATCCGCTCTCACCACTAGTTAAGGCATTAATCCGCTCTCACCACGAGTTAATGCATTAATCCGCTCTCACCACGAGTGAAGGCATTAATCCGCTCTCACCACGAGTTAAGGCATTAATCCGCTCTCACCACTAGTTAAGGCATTAATCCGCTCTCACCACTAGTTAAGGCATTAATCCGCTCTCACCACGAGTTAAGACATTCATCCGCTCTAACCACGAGTTAAGGCATTCATCCGCTCTAACCACGAGTTAAGGCATTCATCCGCTCTCACCACGAGTTAATGCATTAATCCACCCTCTCGACGAGTTAAGGGATTCATCCGCTCACAAAACGAGTTAAGGCATTCATCCGCCCTCTCGACGAGTTAAGGGATTCATCCGCTCACAAAACGAGTTAAGGCATTCATCCGCCCTCTCGACGAGTTAAGGGATTCATCCGCTCACAAAACGAGTTAAGGCATTCATCCGCCCTTTGGACGAATTAAGGCATTCATCCGCTCTCACCACGAGTTAGGGCATTCATCCGCCCTCTCGACGAATTAAGGCATTAATCCGGTCTCACCACGAGTTAAGGCATTCATCCGCCCTCTCGACGACTTAAGGCATTCATCCGCTCTCACCACGAGTTAAGGCATTCATCTGCACCCCCCCCCCCCTCGACGACTTAAGGCATTCATCCGCTCTCACCACTAGTTAAGGCATTCATCCGCCCTCTCGACGAATTAAGGCATCCATCCGCTCTCACGACGAGTTAAGGCAATCATCCGCCCTCTCAATGAATTAAGGCATTCATCCGCTCTCACCACGAGTTAAGGCATTCATCCGCCCTCTCGACGAATTAAGGCATTCATTTGCTCTCAAGATGAGTAAATGCATCCATCAGCCCTCACCACGAGTTAAGGCATTTATCCGCCCTCTCGATGAGTTAAGGGATTCACCCGCCCTCAACACGAGTTAAGGCATTTATCCGCTCTCACCACGAGTTAAGGCATCTATCCACACTCTCGACGAGTAAAGGCATTCATCCGCTCTCACCACGAGTTAAGGCATTTATCCGCCCTCTCGATGAGTTAAGGGATTCATCCGCTCTCACCACGAGTTAAGGCATTTATCCGCCCTCTCGATGAGTTAAGGCATTCATCCGCCCTCAACACGAGTTAAGGCATTCGTCCGCCCTCTCAACGAGATAAGGCATTCATCCGCTCTCACGACGAGTCAAGGCATTCATCCGCTCTCACGACGAGTCAAGACATTCATCCGCTCTCACGACGAGTCAAGGCATTCATCCGCTCTAACGAGGAGTTAAGGCATTCATCCACTTTCATTACGACTGAATTGCATGCATCCGCTATCACGACGAGTTAAGACATTCATCCGCTTTCACGACGGGTTAATGCATTCATCCGCTCTCACGACGAGATAAGGCATTCATCCGCTCTCACGACGACCACTCAAGTCATTTATTCGCCAGCTCGAGGAGTCAATGCAATAATCCGATCTTTCGACGAGTTAAGGCATTCATCCGCTCTCACGACGAGTCAATGCATTAATCCACTCTCACGACGAGTCATGTCATTCATCCGCTCTCACGACGAGTGTTGGCATTAATTCATCCGTACGACGAATCAAGGCATTCATTCGCCAGCCCAACGAGTCAAAGCTATCTTCACTATCACGACCAGTCAATGCATTCATCTGATCTTACGACGAGTCAAGACATTCATCCGCTCTCACGACGAGCGTTGGCATTAATTCATCCGTACTACGAGTCAATGCATTCATTCGCCAGCCCGAAAAGTCAAGGCTATTTTCACTATCACGACGAGTCAATGCATTCATCCGATCTTACGACGAGTCAAGGCATTTATCCGCTCTCACGACGAGTTAAGACATTCATCCGCTCTCATGACGAGTCAATGCATTCATCCACTCTCTCGACGAGCCGATGCATTCATCCGCTATCAAGACGAGTCAAGGCATTCATCCGTTCTCGACACGATTTAAAGCATTCATCCGCTCTCACGACGAGTCAATGCATTCAACTTCTCTTTCGACGAGTCAATGCATTCATCTGCTATTATGCGACGAGTCAAGGCATTCATTCGCTCTCACGGCGAGTTAAGACATTCATCCACTTTTAAGACGGATTAAAGCATCAATCCGCTATCACGACGAGTCAAGGCATCCATCCGCTCTTACGACGAGTCAAGGCATCCATCTGCTCTCATTTAAATTCAATGCATTAATTTGTCTGCACGACAAGTCAAGGAATCCATTCGCTTTCATGACGAGTCAATTCATTCATCGATTCACATGAAGAGTCAATGCATTCAATCGCTCTCAAGATGAGTCAATGCATTGATTCGCTCTCACGACGTGTCAAGGCATTCATCCGCTGTCACGACGAGTCAATGCATTCACCCGGTCACAAGACGAGTCAATGCATCAATTCGCCCGCACAACGAGTCATGGCATCCATTCGCTCTCACGACAAGTCAAGGCATCCATCCGCTCTCACGTCGAGTTGAGGCATCCATTCGTCCGCAAGACGAGTCAATGCATCCATCCGCTCTCACAACGAATCAATGCATTCATTCGCATGCACGACGAATCAAGGCATCCATTCGCTCTGACGGCGAGTCGGAGGATCCATTCTCCCGCACGACGAGTCAAGACATTCATCCGCTCTAACTAAAAAGTCAATGCATCCAGACGCTCTCACGACGAATCAATGCATGCATTCATCCGCACGACCAGTGAAGGCATCCATCCGCTCTCACGACGAGTCAATTCATTCATCCGCTCTCACGAAAAGTCAATGCATTTATTCGCTCTCACGAAGAGTCAATGCATTCAATCACTCTCACGACGAGGCAATGCATCCATTCGCCCACACGACGAGTCAAGGCATTCATTCGCTCTATCGACGATTCAAGGCATCCTTCCGATCTCACGACGAGGGAAGGCATTCATCCGCTCTCACGATAAGTTAATGCATCCATTTGCCCGCACGACGAGGTAAGGCATTCATCCGCTCCCTCGACGGGTTAGGGCATGCATCCACAATCACGACGAGTCAAGGCAATCATCCGCTCTCACACGACGAGTCAAGGCATTCATCCGCTCTCACGAGAAGTCAAGGCATTTATCCCCTTTAACGACAAGTTAAGGCATTCATCCACTCTCATTCCTCCGCTCTAACGACGAGTTAAGGCATTCATCTACTCTTACGACGAGTTTGAACATTTATCCGCTCTCACGACGAGTTAAGGCATTCATCCGCTTTCACGACGAGTCAATGCATTCATCCGCTTTCACGACGAGTCATGGCATTCATCCGCTCTCACGACGAGTCATGGTATAAATTCGTCCGCACGACGACCAGTCAAGGATTCATTCGCCAGCTCAACGAGTCAACGCATTCTTCACTCTCACGACGAGGCAATGCATTAATCTGATCTTACGACGAGTTAATGCATTCATCCGCTCACGCGACGAGTCAAGGCATCCCTCCGTTCTCACTACGAGTCAATGCATTTATCCGCTCTCACGACGACTCATGGCATTCATTCTCTCTCACGATAAGTCAATGCATTCATCCGCTCTAACGACAAGTCAAGGCATTCATCCGCTCTCACGACAAGTTGAGGCATTCATCCACTCTCATTACGACTGAATGCATTCCTCCGCTCTAACGAGTTTAAACATTTATCCGCTCCCACGACGAGTTAAAGCATTCATCCGCTTTCACGACGAGTCAATGTATTCATCCGCTCTCACGACGAGTCATGGCATTCATCCGCTCTCACGACGAGTCATGGCATAAATTCGTCCGCACGACGAACAGTCAATGCATTCATTCGCCAGCTCGACGAGTCAATGCATTCTTCACTCTCACGAAAAGTCAATGCATTAATCCGATCTTACTACGAGTTAATGCATTCATCCGCTCACGCGACGAGTCAAGGCATCCATCCGTTCTCACTACGAGTCAATGCATACATCCGCTTTCACGACGACTCATGGCATTCATTCTCGCTCACGATAAGTCAATGCATTCTTCTGCTCTCACGACAAGTTAAGACATTCATCCGCTCTCACAAGGCATTCATCCGCTCCCACGACAAGTCAATGCATTAATCCGATCTTACTACGAGTTAATGCATTCATCCGCTCACGCGACGAGTCAATGTATTTATACACTCCCGCGAGGAGAAAATGCATTCATCCTCTCACGACGAGTCATGGTATGCATCCGCTCTTACGAAGAGTTAAGGAATTCATCCGCTCTCACGACGAGTCAATGCATTCATCCGCTCTCACGAGCCTTTCAAAAGCTTTAGGAAGGTATCTGTTGACAAAATATTTGCTTTCATTTAACTTTCGGTGATTATTATGTTCGGGATATCCACACTATAAGTATCTTCCATGGCCGAGAGTGTAAGATTATAAGTATCTTCCATGGCCGAGAGTGTAAGATTATAAGTATCTTCCATGGCCGAGAGTGTAAGATAGGTTCATTCCGACCCGAGCGTAGGGTGTTTTGCGCAAACGAGGTTTACCGAGTTTCCGCAAAACACCCTGCGCGAGGGTCGGGATGAAACTATCTTACATGAGCGGCTATGGTAGATGCTTTTTCTCCCACCTCAATTAAACAAAATTAATTAAAAATGTATTTTTTGCTGCAACTCTTTTGCGCTTAGTGAAAATAATTGCGTATGGATATGCGATAGCACGTGGTTGTCATAGATACTTGCGCAGTGATCCAGTTAATGGTAATAGTCAAATCGGTCTTTTTAAATAGTTCTAAGGAAAATGAAGCATTATTTCTTGAATGGTGCGTGAAAACTGTTTTATGGGGACATTTGAAGCGAGAAATAATTAATAAGCATTCTAAATATTACCATAAGACAAGATTTCCTTGATGCTACTGACGACAGTCTTCAACAAGGGATGTCATTATAATGTGGTGACCGTTAAAAAGAAGTTCCATACGGGCATTTTATCTTCGCCCGTGGGCAAGATAAGAATATCTAGCATGGTTAAATTATTGGATCTACTTATCTGAGGTGGGAGAAAGGTTCAGCCCAACCCGAGCGCAGGGTGTTCTGCGGAAACGAGATTTACCGAGAAAAGGGTATATCATATTAAGTAGGGATGGCAACGAGTAGTAACGAGTAGTAAAATTAATACTCGAGTACTCGGACGGTCGTTCGATCGAGTACTCGGGTACTCGATTACTCGGAAAAATTGAATATATGTGTTCGCAAAGACAAGATTGTGTATACATGTATCGTTAATGACGTATATTGTGCGTTGGTCGTATTATTGGTCATTTTCACCTTTAAAGTAAACTTTCATTACGTATTTTTACTATTTTAACAAAAAAATGATATAAAAAGGAAACAAATGTTGTTTCAGGCTTTTAATTTGTCTTATTCGTTTCATTTAATACAAGAATGCACTGCAGAAATGAACAACAATCAGAATTACAATGAACGAAAATTAATAGCATACATAGCAAAATATTCAATACGAAGTTCAGTTGTTGAGTTGTTTACTCTACAATTTTTTTTTTCAATTATAGTTTTTCGTACTGTGTAATTGTTGTTTACCTCATTAATATTCATAATTCTTGACTTGATATCAACCAATCAATTGTGATAATCATTGCAAAAATAGTTAAAATGCGCCCATTAAAAAATCAATTCTCGTAACGGTCGAATTGTGTAGGTGAAAGTACCGCTATCAAAACTTCGCTAATTGACATCAGTTTTAATTTGAAATAGGGGTCCTTTGTTGACAGTTTGCAACTATCATAACAACTGTCAACTAATTGATTGAGGTCAATTGTGTACACAGCGGGGATTAGAGGGACCGTAAATTGTCCTCTTGGCAACTAACCAGATCTGATATTTTGTCTGTAAATCGTGTATTTGGTGATTTTTATAGATTGTTATTTTTTTTCCGAGTACTCGAGTAGTGATTTGGTACTCGAGTACTCGGACGTTCGATCGAGTACTCGGGTACTCGTTGCCATCCCTAATATTAAGGATACATTAACATGCGACCTCTATGGACATTACCTTGTCAATATGTTTAAGAGAGACATTTTAGTTTTATTACATGCAATTACCTTAGCCTTTAATAGACGCTGAGTCAATTTACGTGTAACCACTTTCTTTGACATATTGTCTTCAATCATCACCAATCATCATCATCATCATCATCATCATCATCATCATCATCATCATCAAAGCATTAGCTCAATAAGATGGATACGAGCAATGTAAACAATGATAATATCTACTAGCTTTCCCGGCTATACAGGTAACACGCCCACGGTTCCGCTTTTTCACAAACTGTTAAATAGTCAGTTAATATTCTTTCAATAGTATAAATTGAGGATAACAATAATATACATGTTAAACCGCAAAGTGTAAGTAGCATCGTGTACATGGGAATGACAGCCTAGTATAGTAATGTGTAGTTTGTAAAACATGTTATAATTTATACAAATATAATTATATATACATATACATTTTACATTACCATGCTTAAAAAAATCGTTGAAAAGAATTGTTAAAAGGAGGTATTTAATTAATTTATCATGTAAATTAAAAACTTGTAGATTTATCAGAAACAGTGGCATACAAAGACATGGTTGCTCATATGATTGATTCAATCCCATAACATCCAAATCTCTGCCCGGCCACTGTCCTGAAAATGTCGGCATCTACCACTCTGTAAATTACCAATTTGTAACACCTTATTAAAAACTTGTCGAAAAATTCACACGCAGTTTAATGTTTTCGATAGATGTTAATGATATACAACATTGAAACGAAAAAAAACCCAAACACGCTAGCCCTTGTTATTTAATTTTGATAATATATATTCATATTCAAAATGCCCGCTGATATCTTTCCTGGCATTTGAACACCCTATCTTGTCTAGTGGGTGTAAGCCATCCCACTGAAAACAAAACTCCTTTCCGTCTATAGGTACCAGATGATCCCAAAATCGTCAAATACAGTATGTCCTCAAAACAAACCCAGAATTGTCAAAACGAGTTAGTATGAGGCCGATTATATATCACTTTACATGATTAAAAGACTATTTTGTCCCTTTCTCAGCTGAGTTTACCCGTTTTAAAATAGCACATAACGGTTTCCCAGTTTAGTAATGTGAATATTTAGCATATAAAAATAATAAAAATCACATGATCAGTACAGATACATATACCGACACATTTAATAAATTTACTTGTATTTACGTGCCAGACAGACCCAGTAAATTTCTAATTGGATAAATATGCAAAAACTGCGAAATATACATGTAGCGTTGTGATACATCAGGACGTAGGATTCAATGCGTTGTACACAACGATATCAATTTTATGTTAAAGTTTTTGACAAGTATCTTTTTTCTTGCAATTGTATCATGTGGAGTTTAGTCCCTTTAAGGCAATAAAAGATATTCAGTGAAACACATATCACTAGTGTAAACTTTCCACACTTATCAAATAGTTCTTACGAGAGTGTTAGGAAGGCATGGGTTCGTTTTCATCTTTGTTGAACCGTTTCAGTTATTATTAACATTTATATCCATATAATTCGAATAAACGTAATCCATATAATGGTCCATATAATATAAGAGCACGTTTTGAAAATAGAAAAGAGTGACAATATTGATTATAATACATATATAACTGTTCTTGTTATATAAACATAATGAAGTAAACATATGATATATGCGTTACCTAAATATGATTTATCACTTTGTCAAGCAATTGTCTAGTAGCGTTAAAAAATACATAACACACACAATGCCATAACAATGTACATATACAATTAACAAATATGTACAAAACAGTTCACATCAATCGCCTACCAAGTCTGAGGGACTGGACTCCTCACTCTCAATCACACACCTCTCAGGTGAATGCAGTTCATGATGGTTATAACTGAAAACCCAAAACACGAATGCAATATTAAATGTAAAGAACAATTAGCAGATTATGCAATCTCATTAAAATCATATCGTGACGTTCACTTCATTTCATTACGTTATGTACGATCTGAGAACATGACGTTAGAGGTCACCTCAAGTTTACCTTTATAAATCACATAGCGTAACGTCGTGAAGCGTGTATTGGGGATCTGATTTTAATGAGATTGCAGATTATGCTATATTGAAACCAATCCTCAAATGTCTAATGCGGCGTTCACACAGTGCCGATTATGGCTCCCGTTTGAAATCAGACAGCGCTACGACACGAAAAGCGAAAAAGTCGGATTACTATCCTCAATGATCTGGAATGTCCTATCATTGTCTGAACGCAGTCGTATATGTTCGTAACAGAGTCCTACGGATCGGGAATGGTCCGGTGAGGTCGGCCAAGCACTCCCGACAGTTAGGTGCGTCCCGTAACATTCGGGAAACTCAGCCGATTTTGTCTAGTCGGATTACAATCGTGACTATGTCGTGACAGATTCTGCTGTATCGGATCAAAATCGTAACAATGTCCTGTGTTGTCTGGTCAGTGTCCTGTGGAACGGGCATGATCTGGAGAAATTTTGCATTGCTGTTTCTATCACGTGAAACGGTTTTCTAACGGATGTCTTCCGTAAGCGTCGGTTCATTGTCTGGTCACTGTCTGATCTCTGTCGTATCGCATTCGGGAGAATCGGGACGCTGTCGGGACAGAATCGGTCGTTTTTTACCATGACAAAGATACAAATCGGATCAGAATCGGATTGAGAACGGGATAATCGGGACAAATTCTGCTGGAAACGGTTGGATCGGGACGCCTCCTGAACAATATCTGATTGTTGTCGTGATTAAATAAATGTTTTTACGAATTTTAATAAAAGTTTGAATTTCCAGCCACGAATCACAGGATCTTGATCAGATTTTTGACACATTTTAATCGGGAATGGTCCTATCAAGGACGGCAGTAAAAATCCTGAATGTGTGACTTAGGCTTAATACAACGAAAATACATAATTCAGCCTGACAAATCAACCAAATGCATGATTACTTCTCCAACACATTGCAAACACAAATAGAATAGTTAAAAGATCAAATGCAAACAATACTGGTCATAATAGTTTTTCTTTACTTGGACGAGATCAAATTAAAAGCTTCCACCATGGAAAGAAAATCTTTGCAACAATGATAATTTCAGTCACCTGACCAATTCCAAAGAAATCGCTCAAATATAACGTATCACGGTCTAAGGGAAACAATAACCAATAACTGGTAAAAAGTAAAATCAATCTGCATGAATTGTTTCCCTTAAACTATCAGAATTTCAACTGGGCTACATACATACTAATTCTCAAGTTCTTCTTTTTAAAAATAACAACAATCTGGTGATAAATCGTACAGACATTTATAAGGCTCAATAGCGATGCATTGTACCCTGCTCAGATGTACTATTGGCAATTGAACTCTATGATAAAGATTTTCATTAGGTGAGGTGTCAGTGCCGTAGCCAGACTTGAAAAAAACACCGAGGCAGGCAGAACGGTCTAGGGGGGTGGGAGGGTTGGGGGTTTGGGTGGCTGTGGGGGTCCGGGGGCATCCCCCCCCGAAAAATATAATATTTCAACATTTTTAGTGCTATAACTTTTGATACAGTTAAAGTTTATTCTTCACGGTTTACATAAATTTAGACAAAACAAAAGTGCATTTAGAAGAAATTTACTGTTACAATCATATGAGGCTTTGTTACCAATACCATAAACCTTCTTCTAAACGTCTCTCAAATCGTCACATTTTTGAATGCCAGTGCTATGCGATGGTGTCCTGTGGCGTCCCACAACTTAAGAATTTGTTTAGGGTTAAAAGAAATGTTGTTCCAGTGGACGTAGGCAATTGCCAAACCATTAAGTTGTTAGGCACCCATTGATGTCCGACTCCAGGTCTTAAGCCGCCTCAGTGAATCCTTTCACAAGTGCAAGAACCAACAGGCAGACACATAATTATTTTGAATGTTTTTGAAATGTTGGGGAAAAGACTTCGTCACATGCAGCTGCACCTTCTTCCAGCGTCAAGACTTTGGTTGCATATTCAATAAGTTAACATTAAACGGTATGGTACCGTAGTTTGTAGAGTTTATTCTATTATATCTAAATATTCAGTTCTTTTTTCAAATATAGACATTCCGCCTCGATGGTTTGTGTACATTGAGGTAAATGAAGAAAGTCGAAAAGAGTTATTTTTAGAGCTATAGATCTTGTTATATGCCCCCCAAAAACACCGAGGCAGCTCCTCAGTGTAGCTACGGCACCGTGTAATCGTTAAACACATTTTTAAAGCCCTGTATTGAATTTTTCTGTGTTGGTCTTGCTAATCCTACAAAAATGTCAACCAACAGAACAGTAGTTAAAATTGGATTTAATAAAATATTGAAAGATAATAAGCTTTGTATTAATTGTCAAAAATTGCTTAGTCTTTGAAGGATATTTAGCTGCTTAGCTGCTTATTTGCTAACTCACAGTTTCTACTTTAGTCACCATTTTGTGTTAAGAATTAGTTTATAAACGAATAAAAATCACTCTCCAATACTTGTGGTACATATTATCAGGGTTTCATTCGTTGTGTTCAATTACTGTACTAATGCTATTGATCGTCTGTAATCAAATGTAGGGCTAAGGGTGTAAAGTTTTGCCGCCAATTTGGTCATGTGGTCAATCACCTGACCGAAGTCATTCGAGCAGAGATGCCATTATATTACTTTTGGCGGATTTCTTACATCAGGGGTGACCACATTCAACATGCGGTTTCAGTCAAGCTACATCGTGGTTGGGTCTTAATATTGAATATTGAATACCAGTCCAGAGTTGTGAAAACGATGTGGGAGTACTCTTTGTGGATTATTTACTAAAATGAGATTATGAACATATGGAAAATCTGGTAAAGTGATCTTGTGTGGTATTATTAAATAAACATTCTTCCTCTTTGTCTTCTGTGAATAATCTGATTAATAAGTAGATGCATTGCAGTTTCAACTGACTCGTGAGTAGAAATTTATTGCTTGTTGTATGGGGGAATTTCATTAAGAAATTGCCCGAACAATGAATTTTTTTGTGAAAAATAAAGATTCTT